>NC_057865.1:273797807-274397807 GCF_019393635.1 Dromiciops gliroides | reverse complement strand
ATTCTCAACGCTTTGCTGGTCACACTGCAAGGTAAGACTTGTTCTCTTCTGAAATCTTAAAGGGATTTAAGGATGTACCAATTTGTCTCTTTCAGGATATGGTGCTTTCTTAAAGGGCATCATTTTTATGCTAATGATGCCCAGACTGGTACTCTTTGCATCAGTGTCTGGTGTTTCTATTCCAGTCTACGTGGATATCAAGGAATGGCTGGATGCGCCTTACTGCAAATAACTTGAGTTACATGCAATCAGAAATACAATCTCGTCTTTCCCATTAAATATTTCTTGTCTAGTCCCTGGCTTTCCGACCTTAGAGACTAATCTTCACTGTGTTGACAAAGTGCCTACTGGTGGGGACCAGGGAACCTTTAAATTTCCACCTCAGGGATTTCTTATTAGCTCAGTTGTTAGATTTAGTCAACTTCATTGTTTTCAAGGTTTTAAAAAAAAGCTGCTTTCTTTTCTTTCTGAGTACCAGGAGAACTGCTGGTGTCTCAGAATGTACTCTGCAAAGAAAAATGTTTTCCTTGAACAAAGCCCAATTAAAGTGCCACCGCCCACCTGAGACCTTCCCTCCTCCTCCTCCCTCCTCCCCAAGCTGCTAATGCCTTTCTTGGAAAAGTTTTTTTTAATTTAAATCAATTCAATGATCATTCTTTATATGTGCACTCCTTGTTTTCTCCAACAGAATGAAATCTCCTTCAGGCCAGGTACTGTTTCCTTGTTTTTGTATCCCCAACACCTAGTACACACTGTTTGGCACATAGCATGTGCTTAAAAATGTTTGATGGCTGGGGCAGCTAGATGGCGCAGTGGATAGAGCACCGGCCCTGGAGTCAGGAGTACCTGAGTTCCAACCCAGCCTCAGACACTTAATACTTACTAGCTGTGTGACCCTGGGCAAGTCACTTAACCTCAATTGCCTCACTAAAAAAAAAAAAAAGTTTGATGGCTGATTGACTTATTGGTTAAGAGGAACTGAAGTAGGAATTAATGCCAGGATTAAAACAAAAACCTCTTCCCCACCCCACCATTCTCTTCAGAAAAGGAAATAAAACCAAGAGGAAAAGGAAGGGATCAATTATATTAAGTGAATAGGAAGGAATACCAGTGGGTAAAAAAAAAATGAGCAGAGGGTGGTGAAGTGGATTAAAGCACAGGTCCTGGATACAGGAGGACCTGAGTTAAAATCTGACCTCAGACACTTGACACTTACTAGCTGTGTGACCCTGGGCAAGTCACTTAACCTTCATTGCCCCACAAAAACAAAGAAACAAACCAAAAAGAAATGAGCAGAGATTTTTTTTAAAAAGAAACCCAGAAACATTTCTATGAACTGATAGAGTGGAGTGAATAAAACTAAGAGAACATGTTATAAAATAACATGACAAAGAAAAACAACTTTAAAAGACTCATGCACTGTCATCAGTACAATGACCAAACAGAGCACAGAGGATGACGCCTGAATCACACCTATCTTCTGTTTTAGGGGAGACGAAATCAAGATTTGGAACAAGGGTACATTTTTGGACATGGCCATTTGGGAAGTTAAACCCTAACACAGCATGGCAGCATAATTAATGTGATAGTACAACTTTGTTTTACCTAATCCCTAGGAATCCCTGGGAGAAAAGAAAAAACTCAAGCCACCAAGCATTCTGCTCTGTAAGCTACATCAAAAACCAAGATCAAAGAATTGGAAAGAAATGTAGAGGCAATTTAATACAATCCAATCTTTTTACAGAGGAGGAAACTGAGGCTGACAGAGAGAGAATGGCTCACTCAGTGTCACAAAGGTAGTAATAGAGCCAAGAATCAAAAGCTTTCTCTGTTACCTTCTCAATAAGCCATGGCACCCTGCCCTCTCTTTATGTATTTGCATTCTGAAGCAAGGTAAAGATACACTCAGGGCCCTCAGAAACTATCTGGTCCCATCTGTTAATTATTTTTGTTGTTATTCAGTCATTTACAGTTGTGTCTGATTCTTCATAATCCCATTTGGGGTCTTGGCAGAGACACTGGATTGCTTTGCTAATTCCTTCTCCACCTCATTTTACAGATGAGGAAACTGAGGCAAACAGGATAAAGTGACTTGCCCAGGGCCACATAGCTATTAAGCGTTTGAGGCCAGAGTTGAACTGAGTAAGATGAATTTTCCTGACTCCAGGCCTAGCACTCTATCCATTTCACCACTTAACTGCTCCTAATTTTACAGATGAAGAAACCAAGTCAGAGAAGTTAAGTGACTTATCCAAAGTCACATGAGGAGTGAATGTCAGAGGTGGAGGTTGATTCTAGGAGCTCTTAATTTAGAACTACTGTTCTCTCCACAGTCCCATGCTGCTTCACATCTTACCCTATCAATGTACACATATTATTCAATTGAGTCCAACAAGTATTTCTCAAAATCTCCTATGTGCTAGGTGATTTGAGTCAAAAGACAAAAAAGAGAAGGTCTTTAACCTCAAATATTTGAAAGTCAAGTTTCCTATTCAGCTCAGGTCTTTTCATCAAGAATGCCTGAAAAGTTCTCTCTTTCATTGAATTCCCATTTTCCCCCTGAAAGAGTATACTCAGTTTTGCTGGGTACGTGATTCTTGGTTGTAATCCCAATTCTTTTGTCCTCCAGAATATCATATTCTAAGCCCTCCTATCCTTTAATGTAGAAGTTTCTAGATCTTGTTTCACCCTCAAATAATTTATATTCCACTGTCTTGAATTCTTATAATATGTTTCAAGGTGTGTTTGAACATATTTGTATTCGATGTAACCATAGGGAACAAGGATCTCCCCAGATTTCTGCATATCTAGACAGTACTTCACATTAATGGATCTCTATCTATTGGACATTCTATGTGGGTGAAATACACCTATGAGTGGCCCCAGAATGCCATGGTCTGTCTATACTGATAATGAACACACCATTAACATGGTAAGACCAAGAGAGCCAGTTAAGTAACTTGACATGTTGTCATTCATTTGGTGTAAAATAAAAGTTTCCTATTTATTTTAAGGAAAGGCGGTAGGGCTGGGATACTCTGGTGAGGAGGTGGAATACAATGGGACTCTGGGAGACTTGGTGAGAAGTGTAGGAAAAGGAAATAATGAGGAATCAGTGAAATATAGGTGTAGAGGGATATGAATTTACTGGCCAAAAGGCCAGCCAATTGCATCATGATATCTAGTAACTGGTCTGACTGAAATGTTTCAGATTTATATTTAAGCAATTAGCCAATCAATAAATCAACAAGCTTTTGTTAAGCCTGATTTGCATGTCAGGCACTGTGCTAGACACTGGGGATATAAAGACAAAAATTAATTAGCTCTTACCCTCAGAGAACTTACAGTCTAACCTAAGGGCTCATAAACATCTTAGTATCATATGCTAATTTTAGCAATCTGGTGACCCCTTGTCAGAATAATGTTCTTAAATGGAGAAAATAAAATAGTTTGACAAAAGAAACCAAAGGCATTAAATACAGACATTTATCAATTTGTTCTTTCTGCTTATCTTCTATCTATCATTTGTCCGACACCTGTCTTTCTATCATTTTTTGTGTGTCTGTTCATCTATCATCTGTCTATTACTCTGTCCATCCAAACAAGTTCACAGAGACCTGGGTTTAGAACCGTTGGTCGAACCAGTGACAACATATGTTCATTAACATCCTGTGTGGATCCCTCACTATCATTTGTAGGTGATTCTGGGTTTCCTAATGCTAGGACACTTGAGCTCCAGGTCTGAATGGTTTCCCAGTTGGAATGCCTTTGAGTTTGGGCCCTGTGTCAGGCTCTGTGTGTTGGGTAAGAGGAGCAGCCTAGTCAAATTCAGAGAGGTTCATCAATAACATGGCCACAGAGGGCAAATTATTTGATCACAGCAATTCTTGAAGATGGGTGACAATTAGTGTTAGAGGATGGAGAGTCCACATGGATGAAACCATTTGCCCCAAGAACCTTCATCATTTTGCTCCTGATAGATCCTTTTATATAAATTCCTGATTGTCTAAGTGTAACTTAAATATATCATGGACATTATTCATTTTATCTTGACTTTCCCCTTTTGTAAGCCTATACATGTATTATCCCCTTACACTAAAGAAAGAAAGGGAGGGAGGGAGAAAGAAATAAAGGAATGAAGGAAGAAGGAAGGGAGGGAGAAAAGAGGGGTTGGAGGAAGGAAGGAAGGGAGAAGATAAGGGAAAAGAGAGAAAGGAAACAGGGAGGAAAGAAAAGGAGGGACGGAGAACAGAGGAAAAGATGAAGGGAGAGAGAGAAATGAAGGGAGGAAGGAAGGGGAAAAGGGAGGACAGAAAGAGAGGGAAGGAAGGAGAAAAGAAAGGATGGAGGGAAAACAGGGAAGGAGGGAAAAGGGTACAAAGAATGGAAGGAAGGAAAAAATAGAGGGAGGAAAAGAGGAAGGGAGGGAGAAGGGAAGGAAGAAAAAAGGAAGGAAGGAGGGAGGAATGAAAAAGGAAAGGAAAGAAGGAAGGAAACCAAACATGTATTAAGTGACTATCATGGGTCAGGCACAATGCTAAAGATTTTACAAATATGTCATTTAATCCTCAAACAACCCTAGAAGGTAGGTAATATTATCATTCCCATTTTACAGTTGAGAAAATTGAGAAAACAAAGGTTAACTTACTTGTCCAGAGTCACATAGCCCAGGAAACAAAAAAAAATCCCTAATATTATCATTAGCAAACATAATTAGGAAAGTAACTATTAGTCCTGTCCACCCTCTTTCTTTCTCTCTCCCTCCCTCTCCCCCCTCCCTCATATGTATATATATGTATATACACACATATGCATGCATGCCATATTTTAAAGCCACACATCACTTATCAACACTAGATGGTCTGCAGATGAAAAATGTACTGACTTTGAGAAATGTGTGAACCCTTCTGTCGTCTCTGGACAATGTTAGTCTGGGAGATAGTTGCACTACTGATTACAGCTGTGAGAGGGGGAAAAGCATGACTTCCCTGTTCCTTGTAGTAAGGCCAAGAGCACTGGGCCTTAGGGTGAGAAAACTCAGGTCGTAGCCCTGGATGTAATATTTATGACTTATCCCCATCTCTTTGAGCCTTAGTTTCTTCAACTGTAAAGAGGGAGAGTATGCAATATTTTCACTAGTTTGCCTTCCAGTGTGGCTATGAAGCAAGGATGCTGTTCCCCCTAAAAGCACTAGAAAAGCATAAGCTACCACTGTGATTATTCCCATTTTGTGCTTGGCTGTCTTAAACTGTCAGGAAAAAAAGTTTCATTTACAGGTGCATTATATGAAACTACTAGCGACCCTCTTACTTTTCTTAGTCTGTTCCATTCAATTCAGCTGGCATTGTTACCTAGCAGATAGAGAGGTAGCTTCAGAATTAGAAAGATCCAGGCTCAAGTCCCACCTCTGCCATATCTTCTCTATCCTGACGGTACTATTCTGGGGAAATCATTTAAATGCGTGTGCCCCCAAGCAGCTACCTAAGATTCTAGGTTTCAGAGAAAGTGCCACCTGTATTAGTGGAGGGAGTTTCCCTACTAGAGATCCATCCATTTCAAGGGAGGAAATCCACACTTCTCAAGTAAGCCAAGGAGACACAGTATAGTACAGTCAAATGTGTGCTGAGACTGGGGTCACAGGGATCTGAATGAATCTCCATACGACCTTAGTGACTTCAGGCAAGTCACTTCCCTTATCTCAGTCTCAGTTTCTTCATCTGTAAAATGGAGTTAAACTGAATGATCTCTGAGGTCCCTTCCAGCTCCATTCCTCTGAATCCTATAATCCTCAGTGGGGAGCAATGTTGCAGAGGGGACAGAAGATTGTTCTCTGGGTTAAGAAGGCCTGGCTTGAAGACTTGTCTCTCGTGCTCTGTGTGATCCTGGGTAAATCACCTAACCTCTCAGATGCCTCTAAAGGACTAGAAGTCATAGGGAGGTCACCCATGTACACTACTAGAGGCAGTTTTCACCCTGGTAGTTCCCCCCCAAACTGAGGAAATCAGAGGTTTAGACCCAACAAGAAGCAAACCAACACAAGTAGATTCAAGATTTTTCTCTCAGTGATGGTTAGTCAGGTTGTGAGCTCTGTGTAAGGCCCCAAACTTTCATAGGCGAAGGCTCTTATCCCCAGGCTTCTAGCTAAGTAACAATCTCTGCTTAAATTCCAACCATTTGGTCTCCAAGAAATAATGAAACAAAACACACATTCAGATAGACATATGTACCTTGTTGTGTTTGTGCAAGTGTTTTAATGTGATGGGTGTATAATTCCCTGAAAGCCTGGTTGTTATATCCATCTGGTCTTATTTCCCCAGCACTCAAATGTACAACCAGGATGCAAAACCTAAAAGCTAAAAACAAAATTTAAATACACCCAAACACATGAGGAATGCTTCCAAAAGCTTGCTGCCAATGCCAAAGTCTACTTACTCTGTTGACTTCTCAGTCAGACTTTCAAGGGGACGAGATTTTGATTCCCAACGTTGGAACGCACCAGATCTTCTACAACGGACCTCATTAGTGAAGCTTAAGGGGTGCTTGAGAAGCTTAAGACAAAGAAAAAAAATCCAATTTGGATTTGAGGGACATGAGAACACTGAGAAGTCAAAATGCATGACTATTATTTATGCAGATGGAAATAACACGTCTTCAATTAAGCTGCAGACCTAATGAAGCAGAGACCAGAGATGGGTTAAGTTTTTGTCCTGATCAGTCACGTTGCTCATTTCTTTGGAAATCCAGTTTTTGCTCTTATGCTGTTTAAATAACCTTCATGTCAGGGGTTGTTAGATTACTTACAGACTCCCCTTAGGGTGCTATGAGCATACAGTAAGTGAATGAAGGCTGTAACTTCTCCTGAAAATCCTAGAGGACTTCCTGCCACCTTTCAAAGCTTGAGGAAAAGCCACAGGATTTGGAGTCAGAAAACATATGAGTTTGAGCCCAGGCTGTGATACTTATAACCTACAAGATCTTTCAAGTGACATACATTCACTAGGCTTCAGTTTTCTCATTTATAAAACCTGTGAGTTCTTGAAGGGATTGCTAAACAAACTGTGATATACAAAGATAATGGAATATCATTCTTGCTGTTCAAATAATTTCAGTCATGTCTGACTCTTCATCACCTTAATTAGGGTTTTCTTGGCAAAGACATTGGAGTGGTTGGGCATTTTCTTCTCCAGATCTCCAGATCATTTTTCAGATGAGGAAACTGAGGCAAATACTGACTAACCCACAGTCACACGGTTAGGGAGTGTCGTGAGGCCAAATTTGAACTAATGAATAAATCTTCCTGACTCCAGGCTTGGCACTCTATCCACTGTTCCCAAAATGGAATATTACTGAGCCTTGAGAAATGAAATACATGAAGAATTCAGAAAAACATTGACAGACCTGTGTGAACTGACACAGAATGAAGACAGGAGAACCAGGAAAATATGCTCCATGATTGCAACATATTTTTTTTTGCAGGGCAATGAGGGTTAAGTGACTTGCCCAGGGTCACACACGTAGTAAGTGTTAAGTGTCTGAGGCTAGATTTGAACTCAGGTCCTCCTGAATCCAGGGCCAGTGCTCTATTCACTGTGCTACCTAGCTGCCCCAACTGACTGCAACAATTTAAGTGAAAAGAATAAGAAAAGAAAAACTGAATATTATGCAATTATAATGACCAATGTTTGTCCTGGAGAAGAGAGGAGGAAATTAATCTCCTTCCATACTTTGAAGTGGGTGATTATTGGTGCAGAATGTTGCAGACCAGGCTGATGTGTGAGTTGGCTTTTGTTTAACAGTCTCCACCCCTTTCTTATAAAGGAAGGCCCATTGGAAAATGGAAAGGGGGGATGTATAAGAAATGACTGTGATATAAAAACAAGAGAAATCAATAGCACATTTTAAAAATAAGATTTAAAATTTAAAATGTAGGGGTTGGACCAGATGGGGCCTCCATGGTCAATTCCAATTCTAGGTCTCATTAGGTATGAATTCTGAATTCTTTCAGCCTGGCATACATGACATAAACCACAACATCTTGTACGAGTTTTAGAATTTTCCTCTAGTTGTTTTGTGTATGTGTATCCCCACTCTCTATTAGAGTTAAACTCTTCAGTGTAGGACCATATGTTGTCTCTTTTTAGTATCTCCCACAATGCCTAGCACAATGCTGGACATCAATCAGGTCAATAGACGTACATTATTTTTTCAGCAGTTAGAACTGGATTTTTTTTGAGAAACATTCTATTGAAAGAAGCAGCATATCAAGATAACATGTGGCTTTTAATTTATGTATAGGAAAAAATACAAGGGGTTATTATGGTTTGTGTTCACTCCCTGCCTACCATCAATCCATCTCCTTCGGGTAGCTGCATCTATTTGGCCCAGTCCTGTGGATTCAAGACTTAGCCCATAGTCTAGGGTCAATTCCCGGCACCAGGAAAAGGGACAAGAGAATTGGCATGCCAACAGCTAATGGTGTGGCATCAAATCTGTCTTCCATTACAGCTGATTCCTCTCTGACCTTGGCACTTCTGTGGCTACACTCTTTGCTTCATATCACCAATTTCCCATGCACCCTAGTGTCCAGTAGTTGAGTTTCTTGCCAGGTCCCTCAGTCTTCTATAATTTCATTCTCACCACTCCAGCCCAAACTCCCCATGACTGGCTGCTCCCCCTCCTTAACTCCACCCCTTAAAATCCCCAAGCTTCCTTTACAGCAAATCTCGGGTGACACCTTTTGTATGACGCCCTTTCCAGATCCTCCACCCTCCACCACACAGTTAACGCTGCTCATCCAGAGATGCCTTTTTATTTATTCTTTCTATATTTTGTATGGAAGACAGCATGCCATTATGGGTAGAGAACTGGCCTCAAAGCCAGGGAGACCTTGGTTCAATTTCTACTTCTGGCCAATACTGTCTGTGGGCAACTCATAGCCATTCATTGTCATGAGGCAAATCTAAGACTGTAAGTTGGAAAGAAGGTGCCAACCTGCATTAGTAGAGGCAATTTTCTCATTAGATCACAAGTTCTTTGAGGCAGGGATTATCTTTTGCCTTTTTTTGTATCCGCAGTACTTAGCTCAGCACCTGATATAGAGTAGTGTTTAATGTTTATTGATTGGGAGTTCTATATACTGATGAAATCACAACCAGAGTCCCTATTTTTATATTCCTTTGTTTTTGACATACTGAGTATATAGAAAATCATCTGTGTACAAGTTCTTCCCCACTTGACTGAAGAATAATCTGGTTGAGGGCGAGTACCTCAAAAATGCCTTAACTCTTCTATACTGACACCCCTACCTTTCCCATCAGGCAGAACCAGGGCGTAGACATTTTTCCAGCTGCCAACTGTATCCTACCTTCTCTTTTCATCACTTTCTAATGGATCCATATTCAAATCAACAATATCTTTGCTATTAAGCGAGGCAGGACAATCTGCTGGCACTCAGACCCACTGATTCAGACCTGCACTGTTCCCTCATAGATCTCTCCATGCCAGTCCCTTGCCTCCAGTTTCCCTGATCTATTCTTCCTCTTTCATTGTACTGTCTTGACTACCTGGTCTATTACTAACAAACTATCCTTCACACTTGACTTGTGCTCTCTCCCAGGAAATGACTTAGCCTCTATTTTGTATGTACCTAGATGTATATAAGAAGGTTCTAGAAGGCAGCATTGCTTTGTTTTATCTTGGTATCCTCAGGACCTAAGATGGTGTCTGGCATATAGTAGGTGCTTAATAAGTGTCTGTTGGATTGAATTAAAAATAGGCAAGGGTTTTTACTTTGTGTCTGTATGCCAGTGTTAGCAGAGTGGCCAGCAAAGAGAAAATGCTCAATAAAGCCTTGTTGAATAAATTAATATTATTTAAAGCTTAAGCAAAGACTTCAAGCACATCTGTTTCATTTTTATAGTATAATTTTATATTTGTATTATAATAACTATACAAAATTTTGTATAAAAATAAAAAGACCACACATTTAAATTATTTTAGAATTTGAAATAATTAAGATGTCAAAATGCTATCTCCCTTGGGATATTTTTGGTGTTTCATTCCATAGAAATATAGGCAGGTCAAGAGATCGATAATCTTAACATTTCTTCAGTGTGCCTTTAAATTCTGGGTTCAGCAGTTTATTATTATTATTATTATTATTATTATTATTATTATTAAACTTTCAGATCTAGGGTGCATCATTATGTAATATAAGGTTACTGTGACTTCTTCAAGGTCTGAGTCAAATGCCTTTTGCCCTTAGTCAAAAACAAGATTTTCCTCCTCATGTTTCAGATTATCCCTGTGTTTACACATCATAAAGGATAAGCATAACTGCCATTTGTGTTATTAAGAGGTTTTTCAAAGCACTTTACATACATTTTCTCGATTGCCCTCCCAACCCTGCAGAGTATGTAGGCATTACAGATTTCTACTCTATTGTATATTGCCCTGGTTGAATGGATGGTAAAAAAATCCTTTGGTTGGCATGCATGACCTTCTGTTCCACACTGATGGACTCCTCTGGTGTTACCCCAGAACACTCATCAATAAAGGGCTTAGGTAAGATGATTTATCTATTACCTTTAGGGAGTCAAGAAGCATTGTTTTAGATGAAGGAACTGTCTCCAAGAGTTTAAGTGTCTTACTTAGAGAAAGATAGATGGTAGAACTAATAAAGCACTGGACCTGAAGTCAGGAAGAACTGAATTCAAACCTCAGACACTTATTAGCTCTGTGACCCTGAGGAAGAAGTTTAACCTCTGTTTGCCTCAATTTCCTGAACTACAAAAATGGGAATAATAAATAATTGCATCTACCTCTCAGGGTTATTGTGAGGATCAACTAAGATATAATTACAAAGTGCTTAGCATCATGCCCTACAAATAGTAGGTGCTTAATAAATTCTTGATTCCTTACTTCCTTTTGCTCAGTCAGTAAGGTTCAAGAGTAGGATCCAAGCCCAGGGCACTCCTCACTCCAAGGCTGGTGCTCTTTCCGCTTCTGTCTGGATTTGCATTATAGTAGTCACTGTACATGTGGTATACCCCTACTTCTATGGCAAACTCCACTGGGACAGGGCATGTGGTTTCACTATCTCTTTGTCTCCCCTTGAGGGGTATAGCACAGGACTTTGCATACAGTAGGTGCTAAATGAATACTTACTGAATGTTAAACTATAATTCCTATCATGGCAATTTCCTTATTAGGATCTATTCACTTAAATATTATTTATTGCTTAAGTGAGTATAAGTGAATAATAATAAATAATTTTTCACATTTGTGGGTCAATTAAATGCTCTGGGAGTTCCCGAAGAAGCTTGGAAACATAACCCATATGAGACACATGGAAGAATTAGAGAGCAAAAGCAATCCATCTAGAATATTTGCAGTAGTCGGAAATCATCGGATTGCATTTCTTTGAAGTATTTTATGAATAAGATGGTTTTAGTTAATGAGACTTTAGGTCATAGCTTATATTTATTTGAATATCCAAAAACCCCTTCGAAATGATGATACACCTTCAAGAACAGCTGAGAACCCCTCTCCATTATGAAGATTAACCTAGCTTCTAGACAGGTCCCAAGATTTGCCTAAAAACACTAATAGGTCTTGGGGTAAAGGATGGGGAGGGGGCTCCTAACTTCCATTTGTCCTTTCTCATAGTTGACATCTGTTAAAAGTCATAAAGAAGTTCCCCTTAAGATTCCTAAGGCACTCAAGCCTGTGTGTCAGGAGAGGTGACAGAAAAGGAGGCTGGGGTGTTGGTAACAACAACAACAACAAAACCCTGGTATTTAGCCCTCACCAATTAGGAATTCTTTTGTCTAGGTGCCAAGAGAGTAACCATTTGGCAAATTCCATGACTAACCAGGCTTACAGAAAGCATCCTCTTGGTAAACATCTGATGTTACTTGCTAAGATCCACCAGGTATGAATATGGTCTTTATTTAACTTCTCTGGGCTTCAGTTTGCCAATCTGTAAAATCAAGCAGTCAAGACTAGATTCTTCTAGGGATACTTAAGGCTCTAAATCTATGCTCTTCTGACCTTTGGCCAAATGAGTTCATTTTCCAATCTTTCATTAGACAACATTCTTAAGCTACGTATAAGTGAGAAGAGGTGGTAGGGAAAGTGCTGACATTCCATGGACAGTCTACACTACCCTAGTGGCAAAAATCCCTTGCTCGGATGGCACAGATGACCTTTTGTTCCTTAAGGATTGACTCTTGGTATTACCCCAGAACACTCAGCAACAAAGGGCTTACTTAGGTGAAATGATTTCTCTGTACCCTTTAGGAAATCAACAAGCATTTATCAAGTACTTACTAGGTGCCAGATACTATGTGTCCCTCATGGACAGGATACAATGAAAGACAAAAACATGGACCCTGACCTTGGCCAGCTGTAATGTACATGAAGGCAGAGTACATTTTATTTATCTACCTACTTTTCCCAGAGTCTTAAACAGCACTCTGAAGACTATTGTTGTTCACTCATTTCAACTCTTTATGACTCCATTTTAGGGTTTTCTGGTCAAAGATACAGAAGTGGTTTGTTATGTTCTTTTCAAGTTCATTTTACAGATGAGGAAATGGAGGCAAACAAGGTTAAATGACTTGCCCAGGGTCACACAGCTAGTGTCTGAGGCCAGATTTGGACTCATGAAGATCAGATAAATCTTCCTGATTCCAAGCTCAGTGCTCTATCCACTGTGTCACCCAGCTGTCCTACTCTGAATATTGTCAGTGCTGAAGAAATATCTACTGAATTTATTTGGATTATTCATCAGTTAAAAGGTGACCAAGTGAGGACTGATTCTTGATTAAGACCTTTCAGTGCCTACCTATTCTTCATTAATCTAAAAACCTCACTGTTTGACTTTTATTGTCCTTCACAGACTGGCTCCAGAATACCTCCTTATACTTATTTCATATTACTATATGTTCCAGCCAAATTGGCCAGTTTGCCATTTCCTGATATTTCCCCTATCCCTAGAATATTCTCTCTCTCTCTCTCTCTCTCTCTCTCTCTCTCTCTCTCTCTCTCTCTCTCTCTCTCTCTCTCTCTCTCTCTCTCTCTCTCTCTCTCTCTCCCCTCCCTCCACTTTTACCTCTTCACATCCTTTTCTTGCTCCATAGTTGAGCAACTGGCTCTTAAAAGAAGTCTTTCTTGTTTCTACTCAGTTATTGTTAAATCGATCAAGTAAATACTTATCTGTATATATACTTATCTGTATAATGTAAGCTTTTTGAGGACAGGGACTGGTCTTCGTTTTGTCTATATGTCCTTGAGACCTTGCACATATTAACCATTTAACAAATACTTGTTGAATTGAATTTTCAAAATATCAATGAATGACCTTAATTCTAATCAATGCGTTCTCTGTTCTGAAAAAGCCTGAGGGAGCAATACTGACCTCAAAGAAAACAGGGTTTGCTTGTTAAAATTTTACTCAAGAAGACACACATAAAACCAGTGGGCAGTGTAAGTAATGGGCAATGCACATTTTCATTCTGAGTGAGCACCATTTCATGCTTTTCACCTCAATTGGTGCCAGATTAATGTCCTTAACATTGGAATATCCCAAATGAATCAAGAGAGAAGGCATTCAAGGCAGAACATCCCATTCAGTACTAGATAGACTCCATTCTGTTTTCACTTGGGATGAAACTATCAAGAAAACACAAATTAACCAAAACTTTGGGGACAGAATTTAGTGTAATTGAAATTATTCAATTTAGAGTAATTATATCCTCACTTAAACCTAAATTAAACATGCCAAACTGTAATTATCTTCAAGTTGATGTCTTGGAAAATTATCCCCCCATTTTGCCCTGACACTGTTGACGATCTTAAACTCTTAAGGCTGAGTCAAGAGGCCTCATCCCTTTCTTTGGACTAGAAGTCTTATGGATTGCTGTGCAATTATTTTAAGCCTCTTGAGGAATTGATAAGGGTACCATTATTACCATAACATCATATGCAGAGCTTATATTTTCAACATCAGATACCTCTAACTTAATATTACTATTAATGAGAATTAAAGGCAACAATAAATGGGGGGAAGACCTGTTAGTATTTTAGATAGAGTAAAGCTTCTGAAAAACAATTGTCAGTGCAACTTAAGGAGAGAAGGTGTCCAAGGCTTAAAACTATCCAGTTATGTTTCTGAACCATGCATCAAATAAGGTTTGTTTTTCAACCAGTTTAAAATTTTGAAAGATGCCCAGCAACAAGAAAAGGAAGCTATTGTTCCCTTAGCCTCTTGAAGTCTTGGTGATGTGTAGACACACAACTGAGATAGTCCAATTTTTTTTTTAATCCATGATGTCAACACTCCTGAAGGATTAGTCCCTGAAAGATTCCTATTTAACTAACCTTTTTGTCATTTGATTTGATTAAATTTAACAGCTGATGTGATTAAACTTGCAAGCTAGTTTATTTATCTTAATCTTTGGGACAGTAGATGGATATGATTTGCAAATGTATTGGTCAAAAATAGATGAGTTGAAATGTGCTGGGCTGGTATATTGTCAAATACACAATGAAAGTCTCTCTCTCTCTTTCTCTCTCTCTCTCTCACACACACACACACACACACACACACACACACACACACAAAACATATGAATATGCCTCCAGCCTAGGAAAATATTCACATTAATACTAGAAGCAGTTCAGAGGAACCCTGGCCGCCATCCCATCTGTTCCTATGAATTAAATTTAGAAATCATATGTAATATAGACATTTCTGTCTGAATATCATAAAACCCTGACACATCGAGGCTTTCATTAAAAAGCTCTGAGATGTGACTTGAATACCAATCTGTCTTAGTTAATTAGTATTTTCAGTTTAGCATATTCACTTTCAGACATATTGCTGTTTGCACATGGTAATTTAGGTAAACAGATACCATCCACAGCTGCATCAATTAACACTGCTAATCAAAACTGAATTCAGGTAATTAGGCCCATTTATGCAAAAATGTGTAATTTTGGGAGGAAAGCTAGATTCTTCAGGATTATGTCAATAAAGAGAAGGTTCTCTTTTTTCTCAAGTAAGATGGAGAAAGATTGGGAGAGATCATCATTAATATATACATCACACAGAGTAAAATATCCGAATTAAATCTCAATATTTAATTGGTCTATATTTTGAGAAGTTGGGCCATATTTTTCATAAATGTTTGTTTCAGTGTTTCCACACAGAGAAGTTACTTTGGATTTGTCTAAGGGGTTTAATCACTATCACATAGGATTCATATGGTTAATGAATCAGAGTATTTATATAATTAGAAGTGACCGTTGGTCAAACTGGTTTTTTTTCCTATCTTACCCAGTATTTTCTATGCAGCTGCTTTCTATACTTCATTTTATGGCACACATTTTCCTTCCCTTCTGAAAAGTGGCTTTGTTTATCCATAGATTAATAAGAATGATTTCATTGTTCCTTCCAAGGAATTTCCTTCCTCCAACCACAAACCATACAAATCTGTTTTTCTTCCAGATCCCATCAAAAGACTATCAACTTTGCAAATGAATTCCACCATCAAATTCTGTTGTTCAGTTGTGTCTGACTCTCTGTGGCCCCATTTGGACTTTTTTTTGGGAAAGATACAGGAATGGTCTGCCATTTCCTTCTCCAGCTCATTTTACAGATGAGGAAACTGAGGCAAACAGGGTGAAGTGGCTTGCCCAGGGTCATACACCTAGCAAGTGTCTAAGGCCAGATTTGAACTCGGGAAGATGAATCTTCTTGACTCCAGGCCCAGCACTCTATCCATTACACTACCTAGCTGCCCTATCAAATTTTAGGACATGACCTAATTTTAGCAGGTGGTTGTCAGAATGGATAAAGTGCTGGACTTAATAAAAGGAAGACCTGAGTTCTAATACTGCCTTAGACACAGCCTCAGTTTCTTCATCTCTAAAATGAGGTTCATAATAGCATCTACCTCAAAGGGGTAATGTGAACATCAAAAGAGATATGACTTGAAAACCTCAACACACTGTATAAATGCTAGCTATTACTGTTATTATTACATGAAGAAATCAAATTTCATTACTTTATGAAAAATGCTGGTCAATTCATTAAATAAACCCTAATTCCCCAATGAGTTGGAAGCAAGCTACCAATCTGTTGGTGGTGATCTGATCAATTTGATAGAAAGAGTAGAAATGGATGATGAATACAAGGTTATGCCTTAGCAAAGCTCTTATGGTATTCACTTTGGGGGGGGGGAAAGCTCAGTGATTATGGACAAAGGGAAAAATGAGGAAAATGAAGAGCTATGTATTACAGCTAATTTCATTTTATGACTTTAGCTGTCAACCTTTGGGTCCATTCCCACTCTAAAATGGGCCTTCATAAGTCATATGTTTAGCTTAAAGTTCATTAAAGATTGTGGCATATGAAGGGTGGAAAAATCTACATATTACACCTGTCAATAGCTTGTCTTAGAAAATGTCTGCACCTAAAGAGAACACTATACACAGAGAGTTATGGGTTCAAAGATTAATGACCAAATTTAATCTACCATTTTGCCCATCACTGCCCAGCTCTTATTCTTAGAATAAGCCAATATAAGGCAGGATTGATTTTTCTGCAAAATAGCATGTTATCTTTTCTCAGATGGCAGTAATTGCTTTTCGCCTGGATACCATTTTTCGAAATTATTTTTTTTCATCTTCCATAGAGTTTGTGCATAACATAAACAATTGGACAATTAACTCTGGGATACTCTTAAGAAGAGCTGGCTAATGAAGCCAGTGCCAACTCACCCATTTCAAGAACCCTCATTTAAAAATGCCACAACACAATTTTCGATGTTCTAATGAACCACTCACTTCAATTAAGCTGTGAGAGTTATAATAGGGATACCCACAACTTTGGAAGGTTCTTGGCAGGTAGGTTTGAAGGATTTCCAAAGAAAAACTTATCAGAACAGCTTACAATATTTTGCTGAAACTGAACTGGGGGTAGGGGGAAAAGCTTTGTCAATTTTGCTATTTTTCCATTAATTGAACTGCTATCCTTAATATGCGCTGAGGACAATGAGTAATACCCATGAGAGAAAGGGGAGAAAGGAAATTTCATTACACATCTGTACTTAATGAGTAATTGCAAACAGTCTTCATCTCTTACCTCCCCTGCTTTATCTCCAAAGGGAGATCAATCTTGTACTTATTACTGTCCTCAAACCCAACAGCTTCTTGCCCATGTTTTAATACATCCCTTTATTTAGAGCATGATAATAATATTAAAAGTAATAATAAAAACCTGACACATATAATCCTTTGCCATTTACAATGAGCTCTGAAGACATTTCTTTCTATTCATCTTGGTCATTTCTTATGAAACATTCCTCCATTTATGAGCTATGTGACTTTGGGCGAGTCATATCCTCTCAATGGCCCTCACTTTCCTCATCTGCAAAAATAAGGGTTTGAATTAGGTGGCTTTTATGGTCCCTTTCCACTCTAACTCTATGGTTTTAGGATAGAATGATTTTATGGTCATCTGGTTTATTCATGCCCAAGCTACACAAGTTCCTGTTACCCTGGAAGTCCCTGATAGCCACTGCAATGATAAAAGATTCCCTCCTTCCAAAAACTACCTGGCATTCATTTTGTATATATTCTGTATATCTTCATATATGTATGGATTGTTCCCCCTGATAGAATGTAAACTCTTTGGCAGTAGGGACTATTTGAGTTCTATTGCTGTATCCTACTTAAAGCCTGGCACAGTGCCTAGCATACACTAGGGTCTTAATAAATTCTTGTTGATTGATTATATCTGCCTATAGACCATGAGATCCTTCAGGGCAGGGACAGTTTGATTTCAGTCATTATATCTGTAGTCCCAGTCACAGTGCCTGAAACATAGTAGGGGGGTTTAACAAATGCTTAATGATGAAAGTTAAAGCAATGTTTCTAAAGCAGTCTTCTTTATTCTCACAGAATGTATAAAAGGGACAGGGAGAGACAGCAGCATACTGGAATTTAGATCTAGAATATTTGGGTTTGAACTCTGCCTCAATCACTTGAATAGCTTTGTGATATCATATATGTAATTTAAACTTCTTAAGCCCTCGGTTTCTCATCTGAAAAATGGGGTCCTTAGCACTCAGAATGCCTACTTTACAGGGTTTATTCTGAGCAAAGTGCTTGGAAAACCCAACGTGTATTAATCAATTTCCCATTATGTCCAGGTACTGGATATAAATGAAACAATCCCTTATCTAAGGGACCTCTGAATTCTTCAGAATGTGATCTCCTTGAGGGGAGGGACTATTTATGCCTTCCTTTCTATCCCCAGTGGTTAGCACAATGCCTACCTAGCACATGTGGTTGTTCAATCATGTCAGACTCTTTGTAACGGACCCACTAGGAGCATAATAAATGTTTGTTGCTCTACTGCAGGCATTTGGTTCCTGTTTCTGCTAAGTGTTGGATTAGATGGTTGCTAACATCTCTTCCTATTCCAATTTTGATAATTCTGTGCTACTTTTAGTAGGGAGAAGGAAGGAATACAGCATTGTAAAACCATATATAAACATAATTAGAACACTGGGCCTGGTATCAAGAAGACCTGAGTTAAAATCCATCCTCATACACTTCCAAGCCATGTGACCTTGGCAAAGTCACTTCATCCTGTTTGTCACAGTTTCCTCATCTATAAAATAAGTTGGAGAAAGAAATGGCAAATCACTCCAGTAACTTTGCCAAGATTTGCCATGGTCCATGGCGTCAGAGAGAGTCATGACAACAACTTATACATGTAGGCTAAAATGACTTATTAGGGATGAGGATAAGATGTGATCTCACTGGTACAGGGTACTTCCAAGTAAGGAAACTCCTTCTACCAATGCAGGTCAGGATCATCTCTGAAACTTATAGTCTTAGATTGCTGCTTACAGCACTGGGAAAGTAGGATCTCTATCCACTACACCATCCTGACTCTCGATATTACTTATTATTATGGTACAAGTAAAAAGGACAGGACCATAATTATCCAGATGGACCAAAGGGACGTTTGTGACATGCTTATAGGCCATTGGAAACTTAGTACTAGGATCCTAACCTATGCAGCAAATGTAAAAAAAGTTAATCCTAGAGTATGTGTATTGGTAGAGAATCAGCATGACACTACTAGAAATAAGTCAACTGGCCCTTACTCACTGCTTCTTCTTCTGAGGTTATAGAATCATAGATTACGAGCTGCAAGGGAACTCAGAGGTCTTCTGCTCCAACCCTTTCATTTAACAGATGAGCAAACTGAGTTCTGGAGGGGTGAAGTCATTTGTCCAAGGTCATGGAGGTAATGAATAGTATCACAGAAACAACACGGATTTAAAAAGAAAAAAAAAACACAAAACACCATTTCTTTCCAGCTTACCACTTTGGAAGTATTGCCTATGAGAAACACTTTGAGTACCAGCAAGTTTGTTATTTCAACTAAAATAACAAGCAATCCAAAAGCCAATGACCTACATTGTGAATACCGCCCCCCCCCTTTTTAACGAGGAAGCCAACTCAACCAAGTGTACCATGAAAATATCAGATCAATTAATTTAAGCTTGTTAATGGAAAAGTAAAAAATATTTAAAACAGTAGGATAAAATGTCAGGGCTGAGCTTGGGCAGATCAATGGGGAACAAATTAATGGGAAATAAAGCAATATGGAGAATGAAGTAGACACAGGCAAATCAAATAAGCAGACTGAAGACATCCACACACACATCTGTGAGTATGTTTTTTGATTTTATATGTTTTTCCTTTCACTCTTTCCCTAATCCCTTGAACAGAAATAAACACAGAGACTTTATCTCTCCCCTTCCCACATTATTTCTTTAGTGTAAATGAGAGATTCTGGTCCTTTCATGAAAACAGAGAGTGAAACATTCTGCTAGACATAATAGCCCAGTTTTGAAAATTCTAGAATTTTCCTGCAAAAAAAAAAATGATCACTGCAAGGTTTCATTGATTTGAGACTGGACGGCAAGAATCGTTTTATTTTTCAGAAGACAGTATCGGATTTTATCTAAGTAAAAGCTAGGTTTCCTTTTTTTTTAAAAGGAACTATTTGTGCTCACATTGGGAATTTAATTTAATGTTAGTGTTTTCATAAACTTATCTCTTGCAATAAAACAAATCTTTCCTCATGAAACCAGTGGGCTTACACCTGTTATCTTTTTAGGTGAATAGCCTGAAAGCTCCAAACCTACACTTTTATCCAGGTAAAGTACAGAATGGTAAATTAGTTTCATCATAGGAATAGGGATAGGGATTGGATATGTGAATTCTGTAACATGGGAACTCCCAGATGAGGCAAATCCTTTTACCATAACACCCACTAATGTGTAGTAGAATGTAAATCTCTTTCAGGAGAATTAGGAAAAGATCCTCGAATTAAATAGATTTTAGTTAAACATATTATTTACCTATGCCATAAGGTAATTAATATCTACTTCCAAAGGGGATTGCAAAATAGTTTATTAATTTATTTTATTTCTTTATTTTTGCCAGCTGGTAGAACTAGGCCACTCTAACTGAAGTCAACTTTTTCATCACTGGTATTTCAATTCCTGGATTTTAAGTGGAAGCCTATCTTTCTGAAGGGTATTTAAAAAGCACATGAAAAGACTAGGCAAAAATCAAGTTTCACACCTCAGGCTCCTTAATTTTTCTACTACAATGCCTTGGACTTTTCTACCTTGACAGATTCGATGGGAGCTCTTTGATGAAAAAAGAGAAATACATTACATGTATGGAATGAAGAGGACATTTATTATCATTTTAATAGTTCACAGACACATAAAAGATGACTCTTTCCTTGTGTGTGGAGACTCTAAGAGACTAAAAATATTCCCTGACTTGGTCATAAAAGAATCTAATGAAATATGAACGAGCCATATAGTTTTTTTGAATCAATATGAATGTTTCACTTTTGACAAAGGATTTAAGAAAATGCAATGAGTAGAAAGAAAACCAGACCATTAGAGGATAAGTGAATATAGTGCCAATCTCAAGCCTTCTGTCCTTAATTAAAGTGTTCAATATAGCCATATAAGATCAAAGATCATGGAATATTTATTTCCCAGACGGTGGAAATCATCGTGTTTTGAAGGTGGCTTCTTAGAGATTGAGCCACCAATGAACATATTTTCACTTATTTTTCTAGATGAATCAAAGTAAGAAGCATTTAAATGGTTGGCACTGGGTTAGGTAGGACCCATCCACATCATTCATATCTTAACTCTTCAAGAAAACTCCCAGACTTCTTTCTCTATCAATAAGAAATACCTTCCATTGCCAAAGATCCATTTTATTCATTCTTTCCCTCTTCCTCATCCCTCCTTTTGGAATTCCTCGACTAAGAGTCCCCAGTCACCTATGCATTTCATTAGCTCTCTTTGCCAATGAGACAGTTTGACCAGAGCTAAATCAGGCTCTTTCAATAATAGCATTTCTCTGAGATGTGTGAAGATGAAAATTGGAAGAGGGGTTTTTATTATTATTATTTGAATGACATACCACTTTTGTAATGTTTGCATTTAAATTGGACAGAATAATTTAGCTTGGGCTTTTAATTTCAGAAGGGTTAATCACCCTAACAAAGGTCAATCAAACTTTAATCTTCAATAAAATTACTGCAGCTTCAATCACCTGAAGGACATTTATTATATTCCTATTTTCATGCAAAAGAATGCATTACTTTCATTATGCATCACTAATCTTCTAACTCTTTACATTAGCACATTCACCATTAACATTTTACTAAAAATATTAATTCCACTGAAACTCTGACAAGAGTTCATTTCTACACATCTCAGGAGATAATCCCGTTAAAGACCAGGCACTTCTGCTGGGAACTGCTTTCCTGGGTTCTCTAATCCACACTGACCTCTGATACTTCAAGGGAGTTCTAACAATACTGACTCTCAATTACACAAAACATCGTGCAGGTTTGGGTTAAAACAATAATAAATTATTTTAGTAACTTAATCCTTTCTTTTGTCTACAATGAGGTGGCTCAAATCAGTACATGATACAGACAAAAACAGTTGATTTTGAAAATAAAATACATATTCCCTTTGAACAATAGTTGAAACACCAAGCCAAATCCATCCATTGATTCATTGATTGATTCATTCATTCATTCACACTCACAAGATATTTATTGGAAGCCTAATAGGGATAATGTATTTCCCAGGTAGTGAAGGGAATATGGCGATGAAGGAGACTAAGATCTCAACCAGAGAATAATAGGATCTTTTAAGAAGGGATACCCAATAGAGAATGAAAGGATGCATCTAGTCATTTTCAGCTTTTAATATGAATCAAAAAGGATATGCCTGAATTAAATTTTACTGCAAAATGATCATAAGTAAAAATGGAAATAGAATTTTAATGCTATTTTAAAATCTCTTGGACCCTAAAAGTAAGACTTCTTTTAAATGAAAATCAAGTATATAGAGCATAGGACAAAATGACCCTGAAAATGAGTCATTTTGCGTCTTGATAAAAATTAAATTTAATGCTCCAACCCTCTTTTAAAATCATGTTTATTCAGCATTTTATTTCCATGCTACTTTGAAGATCAGGTAAAAGACCCATGGAAAGGTCACTTTAGACTAATTAAAAATGGAAGGACCTTGTCGGAAATTGTTTCCAAAACCATGTGCCCTGATGTTTAAAAGCAGTTCTTTTACTAGAAGACAGATAGGATGAGGCAAGAGATAAATGACTCCTTTTAGCTATGATATAGTGGCCTTGGTAACCCCTGAGTAGAAGTGGAAGGGTCAAACATGCTACTCCATTTATATTACAAATTGATTGCCTTGCTTTACAACAGTATTTTGACATAGCATAAATAAACTAGTTCTCCTCTCAGGATTTTCTGGGCTCCTTACTTTCATCTTCTGAGGCTGCCCACCATGCACACGCATACCTGCACACACAAACACACACCTACCTATTGTCAATATATTCACACTCATTAGCAACCTGGGAAGGTTGCAGTTTGGGTGGGGGCTCCACAGTCTGCCTGCACAACCTGGAAAAGCATCTTCATCTTTAAAAGGTGCCAAAGGCAAAAGGCTGACAGGCATTTGAAAAGGACAGATAATTTACAGAAACACAGGCATGTATAAAATTTGTGACAAACTCAGGTGACTGTTGTACCCATTCATGTTGAAGGCTGATGAAGCTGTCAAGGCTTTTCTTATAGCAAAACTGGAATTTTTGTAGAAATAAAATATAATTACAACAAGTATACCTATCTCCGCATTGTTTTCTTCTTAGAGCTAGGTTGATACAATGGGAGAAAATTCAGGCAGTGCTTTTTATATATGCTACAGTGGCAAATCGGTTAATGCCAAATAACAAAACCGGTTTTGTCTGCTTGAAATAGAATTAAGTTTTAATTTGGAAGTTTAATAAAGATTAGCTATTCAGTTCATATTGAAATAACTATGTATTAAAATCATAGAAGGAAGAATTCTCAAACCAATTTCTGAATGCCAATTTTTCCTTCTTTTAAAATAGTCCTTGCTTGGTATTATATTAATATACAAATCAATTTGAGACTATGCCACAACTGCTCTAGAAATTTAGAGTTGATTTCATATAGCATCCTGTAAAAAAGAAAGGAAGAGAGAGAGAGAGAGAGAATGACCAAAGCCCACCAAGCTACCACAAACATAGCTGAACCAAAAAACCAAAAAGAGTGGAATGATGATAAATCGAACATACCTTAGGCTGGCCAAGTTCAGACTTCCTCATCTTGTCTTCTCCCAGAACAAAAGTCGTGTCTTCCTAGCTTGTGATCTCTGGGACAATGCCATGATATTGCCAGCAAAATTTTCGATTAAACTTCTCCGATGTGGTTGCAACTTTGTTAATTACGATATTAGCCAGCTGGCGGGATGCGATCCGTCACCCACTGTAAGACAGCCAGACAACGCGACATCTAATCATTGCAACCAGAGCAGATAAATTTTGCTCCTTTCTCATACGTGTCACAGAGTCTATCCCTTCTGACCCTCTACACAGCCATCGACTGTCAAATTTAGATTCAGCGAGCTCCCGAGCTTTTCTTTATCCCTGCCTTAGATCTGAAACTCCTGGTTATCAGGAAGACAAGCGTCACCAGCTGTCTCAGCGCAGGAAGGCAATCCGGTGAATGGTACTTATTATCTTCCATTGCTTTTTGAGGAATGACAAGATTGATTTGGGACCAAGACACATCCATATCTCAGGCACAGTTCTTAGGGTTCTAGTTATGACCCCTCATATATGTAAAGTTACAATGGAGATTCTGACCTGAACTAATTATTAAAGGATATGAGATATATTAAGATAGGAGAATATCATTTGAAAAATGTCTCTTTTAAAGATGGGCTGGTCATTTGAATCTCCTCTTCTTCTTGGCACATGCACATGTGTACACACACACACACACACACACACACACACACACACACACAAATATGTGGAGAAGTTGGTGCCCAAGAGACCTCACTTCACAGTTCGGTAGCCTTAATTCAGCTCATAGAAGCTGTTATCAGACATTATAGGATTGTCTCTACCCCCTCCTTTTTCATCTAGATAGATAGTCTATAAATTCCAATTCTCGGAACCCACCCTTGCGTGAAAGCCCAAATCATATAAATAAGCAGTATGATATGAAACAAATTTGGCAATCCCAGCTAAATTTGCAAAGTTAATCAACATAGTATCTCTAATATTATTATTTCATTTTGATCTTTTTTTTGTTTTTTGTTATTGGCCATGGCAGAATCCTAGGTCCAGGCTGCTGTCCCTCCCCTCCCCAAACAAAATAAAGCAAACAAAAACAATGAAGCATACAGGAATGTGGGAAGAAACATTTGCTTATTATCACAACCACTTCTATACATAGTTTAAACAATAATGTTAAAAAATCAGACTCCCAAAGAGTTACTCTGTCTACATGATGCCATCCATAAGTAGATCAGCTGATTTTAAAAATAATAATTGACTTTATTTTTTTATTTGTCTCTACAGAAAAGACCACTTGCTTGAACACTGCATAGATGAAGACTCAAATGACATTGGTATAAGAAGAATTCAACTGTGGAGCTATAAGTATAGGGAAAGGATGTAAAATGTGACAGGGAGAATTTTATTCATTAGCAAATTAATTGGTAGCACTTTCTGAGACTGCCTAATAGTAATCAGTTAAAAACTAAATCATGCCTTATGGTTTCCTTTGAGAGAACCATTTTGCAAAATTATATAAGCATTAAATCCATTTTGGACCCCAAAGGAATCAGAATGATCATCTATAGCTATGAAAATGGAAATGACCCACCCTTAATAAAAGTAAATGATGGCATATAATATATGCATGTAATCTAGATTTATAATTTATTTTCACCTCAAGAAGTCATCATCTACTATTTTAACACAATATCCTAAAGTCAATGTAATAAATTCTACTCTCATCCCTTTTTAAAAGCATTAGGTGGACAAATGTTTTAAATAAATGGATAAATGGCTAAGTGAACTTAATTAGAAATGGAGAAGCAGTATGGTACAGTGGATTGAAGGTTGTCCTTAAAGTCAGGATGATGGGTTCAAATTCTGCCTCTAACACATACTAGCTGTATGACCCTGGCCAAGTCACAGGCTTTTTAGACCCCTAAAACACAGCCTTAGACTACAAGTTAGGAATACTCTGCCCTGCCTCCCCCAAACAGATACAGGTATACAGGGGGTGCATTTTCAAAGAATCTTGGAAACTGCACCTTCCTCATGGGGTAGGCCATTTCTTCCCACTAACGGTTCCTCTAAAAGGAAAAAAGGCTACCCAGAATTCTGATGACACTAAGTTGGTGAGGAGGGAACAATGGTCAGGACTGACCTTCCCCCAACCAATACTCATGGAGAACCCATGAATCAAGCAATCAGAACCATCCAAATTTCTTGTGGACATTAAGGAGGGGATCTGATTTTCATATAAGAAAAAGAAAGTCAAGAATCAAGAGATTCTTGAGAGTAGCAGCAGGTTGGCAGATGTTGCTCTAGACCAAGAATAATATAAATGGCTTTATTTACATCATTTATGTGGAATCATCTATAAAGTAGTATATAACACCAGACACAATTTCTCTGTCCATGAAATTCCCACGCAAAGTCACTGGATCATATGTTAAAATGAAATTGCATCAAAACAAACTCCTTTGGGAATCAGAAAGCTTGACACAATAACTCTGGTTGTAGGGTTTCATTCAACATTTCTGTAACAAAAAACTATTCAAACAAATTGAGAACGCATTGGTTAAGAGCCCCAAAGCATTCTAAATAAAGAATTCTCTTAAGATTTCAAATTCTGTGTTTGAACAGCATTCATTTCTTGGCTATTCATAAATCAATCCAAACTCAAAAAGCCATGTCAACTAAAAAACAAAGCCTATGACATTTCTTACCACTAGTTATTTAGGATAAGCCATATTCTTGGTGTGTATCTTATGTCTTTCGTATCAATAACAGACCTCTCAAATTCATTACGTTACATTTAGCAATGGGAGGTAAGGCCAGAGTGAAAAATGTTTTGATATAGGAGATGAAAGTAATTCCCCAAACTTGGAATAAATGGATTTTTTGTTCCTCCCCAGACAAGAATAGGAAATAAGATTTCAAATACAAATCACCATTTTCTTACTGAAGGATAGTTTAGATTACTAGGTAACTGTTTACAAGGCTAGGGAGAAACCTATACCATCTATCAAGAAGCCCCAGGTGCAAGCAGGTATTGTGTGAGTGGGCAGACCTATAATCCTATCCATGTGCCAGGCACAAGTGCAAAGATGAGTCTTTTCTTTAACACCTGTGCCTTGGCTAGCTGCATCCTCCAAACTGGATTATTTTCTAACACTCAGCTAATCCCAACTGGCAAAGAAAACTGGATATCTTATTGCTGTTGTCTAAAACTATGCCCACTCCACACAGCAACCACAAAACCAATAGCTAAAATAATTCGAATCTGTATAGCATTTCATGGTTTACAAAGGGTGAGAGCAAGCTACATGCAAAACAAATGAAAAAATACTGATACAAAATGGAGTTAAGGAGATTATCAAATAAATGTGCAATTGGGAAGAAAAGAAATATATGCTTGTCACATGGCATGGGTGTAGTATGACTGTCAGATAGCTTAGGTTTTCCACTGGTATCCTCATAGTTTCAGGATAAAAAAGATATTGGGTGGATCCCCTAAAGTAAATTTAGGGGAGTTGCACAGAATGGACTCTAATGGATGGATTGAGATCTGTATCATTGGAAGGCATTTTCATATTGTTAAGACCACAGATCCTCTGGAGCATTTGAATATTGAGGCTATAGTTATTTCTCATGTCATGACTACCCAAGCTTGGTTGTGCAAGCACTGGAAATGTTTTTTTTTTTAATTTAGGAGGTAGAAGTAGATGGTGAGAGGCATTGTTCTGATGAAGATATACCACTTGGGAAGTGGTTCTTAACCTGTGGTCTGTGAAATGTTTAAAATGCTTTGATAGCTACTTTTCAATATAATTGGTTTCCTTTATAATGCTATGAATTTTATTTTATGTATTATTCTGTGAAGCTCTATAGGCTTTACCATACTATCAAAGGGGTCAAGGACAGACACAAATAATAACAAGCCAGCAAGCATTTGTATAGTGTTTGCAAAGTGCTTTGCATACATATATTATCTCATGTGAAAAATATGGCTCCACTGTACCTTGGCGTATGCTGGCTTTGGGTCTGAAATGTTCAACTATTTCTTTAAAAGATTTTTATAGGACCATGGAAGTGTTTATTTCCTTGATCAGTTTTAATATTTTAATGTTCATGTTTAGTCCCACTGTTCACCAGCAAGGCATTTGAAGTCAGAGGACCTGGGTTCAAATCTCAATTCTGCTAAAGGCTAACTCTGTGACTCTTGGGCAAGTTATTTTGCCTCTGGAGGGTATTAGATGAGACCTTTAGGGTCCGTGTTACCTCTTAATTTAAGATCCTCTGACACTTTCACCAGGTCCTCTTTATGTCTTCTTTGTTTTCCTTTTACCTGCCTTTGAGCCTGCTTAAAAAAGCTCCCTCTTTTTGAAATTATCTTCTCTCTCTACCTCTTATTCTCCATTTAAACGAGTTCTTACTTCTTCATAATTTAATTCATTCCTAACATATCATCATGAAGCCTTCCCAGATGGATCAGAGGTAACTGGTTCCTTGCAAGAGTCACTTCCACCAATCTCCACCTGAACAAAGTAAACACTTGCCTTTAACACCCCAAAGTGCACCTGCCCTTCAATTCAATAAACTTTTATTAGGCACCTACTATGTGCCAGACACAAGACAGTCCCTACCTTCATGGAGCTTAAAATCTAATTGGGGGGCTAGGGGAAGAAAATGCAAACATACATACACATAGAGTTATATACTGGGTAAATAGGAAATAATTAATATAGTGAAGGCACTGGAATTGAGAGGTTGAGGAGGCTTCTGGTAGGATATAGGATTTCAGTTGGGACTTAACAGAAGCCAGAGCATCCGTAGTCAGAGGGGAAGAGAGAGAGAGCATTCCAGGCATGGGGAATAAAGCAGAGAGAATTCCAGAAAATGAAAAATGGAGGGTCTCCTATGTGGAACAGCCAGAACACTGGTGTCACTGGATGGAGGAGTAGCTATTAGGGAGTAAGGTGTAAGAAGACTGAAAAGGTTGGGGAGGGGGCCTGGATCCAGAAGGCCTTTGATGTATTCATGAAGGGGACACTTCACTCCATTCCTAGATTGGATTGGCTTTTTGAACTGCTTTCTTTAGCTCTCGTTGATGGCCAACTGTATCACTGTGTCTGACTTTAAGCTTGCATTCCCATATGGCAGTGACTAACTATCTCAGTGGTATAGTCTGTGAAGAGGAGGAGCTATGGCCAGCTGTGGTTTGGGCTGGGTTCTGCTCCTAATTAGGTTTATAACCTTGAGTAAATGATTTCAATTCTCTCAGCCTCAGTCTACTCATAAAACAAAGAGGACAGACTGATATCTAAGATTCCCTTCCAGTTCTAAGGGACTTTGACTCTAGGAATCTAGCTGAGGAACTAACACAATTATTTAGTTGATAATGATTACTAGAAGTTTAAGGATTCAGTGGACAGAGCAGAGGATTAGGAAGTGGGAGACCTAGGTGAAAATCCCAGCTCTGCTACTTTCTAACTCTGTGACCTCACTTAACCTCTCTAGGCATCAGTTTTCTTATCTGTAAAATATGGATCACTTGCCTCAGTTTCCTCATCTGTCAAATGAGGTGGAGAAGGAAATGGCAAACCACTCCAGCATCTTTGCCAAGGAAACCCCAAATAGGGTCACAGTGTCAAACATGACTGAAATGAATGAACAACAAAAAATATGGGGGCTGGATTCTCTGGCATCTAATGTCCCTTCCAGATCGAATTGGTTCTGCTACTTACTACCTATGACTTTGGGCAAATCAATTGACTTCTCTAGGCTCCTCAGCCAATATTTCATCATCTGTAAAATGAGATCTTGAGGGAAAATGCTGGATTTAGAGACAGAAGACTCTGTGTTCAGATACCAGCTCTGATAGTTGTTATGTGTGTGATGTTGGATAATACCCCTGGGCCTCAGTTTTCTTGTATGTAAAATCAGAGGGCTGGACTAAGTGGCTTTTAAGGTCCTTTCCAAATCTATGAATCTATTAACCTAATAAAATACTTTCTAAAATACTAGACTTGTAATTTAATCAGAATAAGTGAGGAACCAGTACAGATGCACACCTGTTCTGCACTTTTCTGTCTTAGAGAGTTGCTAGGGGCACTAGGATTTGCACATGATGTCACAACCAGTGTCAGAAGTGGGATACACACCCAGCTCTTCCTGACAGCAAGGCTGGCTCTCTACTATGTGACCCTGCTTCTTAATAAGATACTTAGCATTTTAGAAACATTTCTATTTGGCCTTCTTGGATGAACATTCAGGTCTAACTTCCTTCTTACAATATTCATTTTGGGGAACCTTCTTTTCCCCAAAAATATTTACTTGACAAATTTTGATTCACTTGTTCACAAAAAATAATTCTGAAAATTTCCACTTTAGGTAAAACTTCCCTCCCCTTATTCTAAGCAAACACCATCAAGAGACTACAAAGAAGGGGAGAAGGCAGCATACCAGCCATCCTGACTTATTTTAAATAGCATCAAACAATGATCTATATTTGCAGGGAGAAATAACAACTAGTTCTTTCCATTTGCTAAATGTTCTACTTTTCCAGAGCAAATATCATAATGAAATGAATGGCTCTAATGAATGGTAAGTGGTGATGGTTGAGGGGAGATGGGGATGTGTGCTACAGCGGAATTTACAGAAAGCAAAAATAACCTTTTGCAGAGGTAAACCAGGACAGAGCATGAAAAATAACAAGCCTTATATTGGACTTCTCGAGAAAGGTTTCCATTTTATTTTATTTTCTCTCTCTCTTATGCTCATCTCTGTGCATTGGCCACATTTGACAATTAGTCTCTTGAAAACATGGGCCCAGTTTAAAAGACCTGTTTCTTCTCTAGGATTCCTGTGTGGAAAGAGCATGGGATTTGAAACCCAAAGACCCTAGCTTTAAATCTCAACTCTGTCTGACACTTGTGGTCTATGAGATCTTGGGTAGATCATTTCTTTCTGAGCTTCAGCTTTCTCTTCTGTAAATTGAAGAGGCTATGCTAGGTGGTCTTGAAGGTCTCTTCCCAACTTAAGGTTTATGGTCAAATTCATTGTATACAAAGGCAAGAGAACCAACATCTGACTTTTTAATGAGGAAAGTTTACGATAGGCTTAGATAAACAATGGCAAAAATCCACAAAACTTTGTTGTGGGATCATATGTCTAAGGTGGTATGCTGATACCACCAGCCCCATCATTTTTACAGATGTGAAGAGTAAAGCTCAGAGAGTTTCTTGTACAAAGTCACTCTCTCAGTATCACAGATCTCCAATAGAATCAGTCCTCTGAAGCTATCTAGTCCTACTCCCTTATTTTTACAGTTAAGGGAACTGAGGCTGAGGACAATTAAATGCCCTAATTAAGGTTTTACATAAGAGAGAAGTCACGAACCCAGACACAGAAAAAGGTCACTTCCCACTCTTAAATATACGCACCAAGTGGTGCAGTGGATAGAGTGCTGGCCGGGAATCAGACTTCCTGAGTTCAAATCCAGCCTCAGACACTTACTAGCTGTGTTATCCTGGGCAAGTCACTTACTCCTTTTTGCCTCCATTTCCTCATCTATAAAATAAGATGGAGAAGGGAATGGCAAACCACTCCAGTATCTCGGCCAACAAAACCCCAAAATGGGGGTATGAAGAGTCAGACATGACCAAAAATGATTCAACAACAACATGGCCCCTGTAGAAGGAAAGCCAGCAGGGCCTACTAGAAAAAGAACTGTATTTGGAGTCAAGAAAATTGAGTTTGAATCCCTAAACCAAAGAAAAACTCATGTTTTCTTTTTCATCACAACACCAAGGCATTTATGATTCATATTCATTTAGTTTACCCCAAAGTGTAACAAGGCATGACGAAAATCCCTTCCTTTCACTTCCCTTTGATAAGTATGTGGCCAAATAACGGTTTCCAATTATTTTCAACACCATCAGTCAAGTATTTTTTTTTCTTTTAGAGGGATAATCAGTCAGAGGAAACGCTCTATCTTTGGTAAGAGCTGACGCCTCCACTCCCTTCAATTTTGGAAACATTTGCTAAATTCTTCATTTTCACACAATCATTAGAGTCTCCATATTGGAAGGGATCTTGGGTGATGAGTCTTTTTTAAAGTTAATCAATCATTTGATCGTCTCAAAGAGAATTTAAGGAAAAACAAAATGCACTTCAAACATGAAAAAAGTAATTAAGCAATAAGACACTCCGTGACCCTGGGCAAGTCACTTAAGCTTTTAGCATTCTGGACAACTAAGAATGTTCATTTCAAAGTGGGTGCTAACTGGTATGAGTGGAGGGAATTTCCTCACTGAGAGATCACAGTATCCATGAAATCAAAGGGCCATTACAAAGTAATTCTAACTGACATTTGTAGAGGCTTTACCCTTTTTTCTTCTTAACCATACTTTAATTACCAGTCTTAGTCTGTTTTCCATATAAAAATGAAATTTACATTTCTATATGTTATACATACATCCATAAATATATTTTATATATATATACAAACACATACATCCACAACACACACACATATATATGTGTATATATATATATATATGTGTGTGTGTGTGTGTGTGTGTGTGTATGTGTGTGTGTATACATACATATATGTGAAGCAAAGGGGCAGGATCATAGAGAACTGGGACTGCACGGGCCACCTAATTCAACCTCCTGATTTTACATATGGGGAAAGTAAATCTCAGGGTTAGGGAACCCTAGGTTCAAGTTTCACCTCTGACACACACTGCCAGTGTGACTCTGGACAAGGCACATAATTTCTCAGTGTCTCAAGCAATTCTCCAAAACTTTAAAGGGCAGGAAAAGGTGCTGATATGAACTGACAGAGTTTCTGCACTGGGAGTCCCTTATACCAATGAAATTACAGGGGCAGCTAGGCAGTGCAGTGGATAGAGCACCGGCTCTCAATTCAGGAGGACCTGAGTTCAAATCTGGCCTCACACACTTGACACGTACTAGCTGTGTGACCCTGGGCAAGTCACTTAAGCCTAATTGCCTCACACCACCACCAACAAAACCCCCCAAAAAACAAAAACAACAACAACAAATACCCCCCCACACACATTTCAAATTTAGTCATGTTGCCAAAGAAACCTCAGACAAAAAAAAAAAGAGAAGAGAAGAGAAGAGAAGAGAAGAGAAGAGAAGAGAAGAGAAGAGAAGAGAAGAGAAGACAAGACAAGACAAGACAAGACAAGACAAGACAAGACAAGACAAGACAAGACAAGACAAGACAAGACAAGACAAGACAAGACAAGACAAGACAAGACAAGACAAGACAAGACAAGACAAGACAAGAGAAGAGAAGAGAAGAGAAGAGAAGAGAAGAGAAGAGAAGAGAAGAGAAGAGAAGAGAAGAGCAATCAATCACAGGACCAATTTCTACAAAGACTAAAAAAAAATAACAAGATTGGAAAAATGGCTTGGGTACCAGTTTCAGGCACCAATGAGAAACCTTTGTCCTAAGACACAGGTAGCCACTCCTTTTTGTCTCAGAAGGTCCAGAAGGGACTATAACAACAGCAGTTGTGAAATTAAAAGTCACTTGCTCCTTGGAATGAAAACTATGGCAAATCTGGACAGCATACTAAAAAGCAGAAACATCACCTTGCCAACACAGCTCTACATAGCTAAAGCTATAGTATTTTTTTTCTAGTAGCAATGTATGGCTGTTAGATAAGGAAAGCTGAGCACCACAGAATCGATACCTTTCAATTGTGGTGCTAGAAAAGACTTTAGAGTGTCCCTTGGAGAGCAAGGAGATCAAATCAGTCAATACTTAAAAAAATGAATTCAGACTATCCACTGGAAAGTTAAATATGGAAACTGAAGCTTAAATATTATGGCCATATAATGAGAAGATGGGACTCACTTGAAAAAGTCCTGATTCTGGGAAAGACCGAAGGCAAAAGGAAAAGGGGACAGCAGAGGATGAGATGGATAGATATTATCATGGAAACAATGAATATTAACTGGGACAGATTTCAGGAAATAGTGGAGGGTAGAAGAGCCTGGTGTTCTGTGGTCAATGGGATCAGGAAGATTTGTGCATGACTAAAAGATTGAAGAACAAAGCTGTAACTGGGGGTTCAAATCAACCAAACTATACAGCAAATTCCCCAGTCCTATCAAGGATAAATTATAAAATACTACTCTCCATTTGGGAAAATAATAAACTCATACTCCTTTATGAGATATTACCTGATGGGTGGGGGCATCACTATAAAATAGAATGAACACCAACTCTGGAGTTAAAAATCCTGGGTGCAAATCTTGTTTTAGATGGCTTGTGACCTATGTGATTTTTGGAAAGTCACTATCTCCCTAAGCCTCAATTTCTTCATCTGCAAAATGAAGGAGTTGGAACGCACAGTGTCTAAGGTTCTTTATACTTCTACATCTGTTATGTTAAATTGATAGGGTCTTTGGCTAAGTGGAAGTCTGCTATACCCATAATTCCACTTTTGGAAAGTTGTTAACAGTTTTTTTTCCCCAAATCAAGCCTAAACTTGTCTCTTTGCAATCATCCCCTACAGTTGTTTGAGTGCTATTTGCCCCATTAGACTGTGAGCTCCTTGAGAATAGACCATCAGGATTGACAATTGAGGGATTATTGATCACTTTAGAGTGAGAAGTTTCAGTTGAATGCTGAGGCCAAGAACCATATTACACAATGTTTAGAAGAGAGTAAAAAGAATGAAAGGCACCTAGTATAGACATTCTCAAGGAGTTTGGCTGAGCAGGAAGAGGATATAGGACCAAAGCTAGTTGGGTAGTCAGACCAAATAAGGATTTTTAAAGGATGGAGATAAGGATGGGTATGCCTGTTGCCCACAGGGAAGGAGCTAATATATACAAATTGAAGATTAGACAAGATTTGGCATGATATTAGAGATTTGTTGGAGAAGATTGGAGGGAATGTAAAATCAAGGAGTAAAGATGAGGTGGTCTTTTGTAAGAAGAAGGACCAGGTTTCTATTCCAGACAGGAGTGGAAGAGATAGTAGGGGAAGATTTCTGAGTAATCTGGGAAGAGGAGGAAGGGGGGAAGTATCTAGCCTTTATGTAACTCACCCCTACCCTATCAAACACTCAGTGAATCACCTCCATTTTTTGGTAAGGTATAAGGCAAGCAAAAGGGTACAGGTAGAGGGTTTCTGTGGAGATTGGAGGACTGATGAGAAGATATGGAACAGCTGCTATGAAGAGTGGGTTAGGAAATAGATAAAGATATAGTAGAAAGATTTCCTAGACTGCAATGAGGGACCAGTTGAGATTAGATAACAGAAATTTGTGATAGGCTTCATCAGCACAATTTGTGACATTCTCAAGGTCTAGCAAGATATAATAAATTATGGGATAAGAGGGCAAGGGATTCCAATGTGGAGGATAGCACAGAGTTGAGGTGGTCCACCAAGGGTTCAAGGTCCAGAAAGGATAAATATATGGCTACTGCAGAGGTGATTGTTTGGTTAAGAAAAAGAGTGGAGGAGATCCAAGTTATAGTGAATTCAAAGACCATGGTTAAAGGTCATAAGGCAGAAGGAAAGATGAAACAATAAAAGATTATGATCAGATGAAGAAATTTCAGAGTTCTTGAGTCTGGAAATTGAACCTTTATAGGTGACATTATGATCAATAGTATAACCATCTGGGTAGAGTGGAGAAGTGGTTCATGTGAATTCAGTACACTAAGAAACTGAGATGTTAAGGGAGTTGAGAGCATCAATATAGATCTTGAAATCCCCTAATATGAAAGAAAGAATTGAGGTGGAAACCAAGACCGTGAACAGGGAAGTAAGGTAAATTGATACTCAAGAATCACCTGGTTCTATATTGCTGTCAATTTAACAAGTTTGAACCTCCAAGGAGGGGAGGTTCCTGAGTGATGTTGATCTTGTGGGATTCTTACCCATGCCTTTCCATACATCCGAAAGAAGATAAGCTTTACCTCCTGGAGATCTCCCTTTCATTCTGTTACTATATCAAGAGGACCAGTGTGGTTCTCTGGCTGGGCAACTATCTCATTCTCAATAAATGACAAGTTCAACATCTTTTTTTCAGGTATCCATGTTCTCAGTGATTTCTTGAATGCTCTTTCCAGTTTATTCTAACCTAAGCAGATGCTCTTTAAAAATTAATATAAAGCAGCAAGAGCAGGCTCTTATATTCTCTATTCCCTGACTTGTGCGGGTGTCCTCCTAAATAGAGATAAGAAAGATATCCAGCTCAGTAATTGCAATATGGGTAGTATTAAGAAGAATACCTCTTGTCTAAACAAGGATGTGCAGTTGAATGGAAAGCCTATAGATGTAATCCATTATTGTATGTATGTATGTATGTATGTAAACATGCATACATACTATTAGTCACCTTGTACTGACATGGCACAAAGAAATTCAGCTTGATTTGAATTTAACGGCAGGGGAATGAGTTAGGTTGAATCAGAGAAACTGCCAGGTTATGTTAATATCCTTAAGTTTCTATTGGAAACAAAAGCCTCCCTGTTAGTTGCAATGTTTCTTTAATATTTCTGGTAAATGACAGTGAACTATGGAATTATGATAAGGACTGAAGTTGCATGGTGAGGGGGAAAGGATGGCAGAGCATTTTTGACAAGGGGTTATGATAGAGAAGCCATGTAAAAGAGAACATCATAGATATGTAGGAAAGAAAAAGAGGAGTTGGTCATATGTAAAGAATAAGAGATAACTGATGGGTAGCCCAGCTCCAGTTGTAGCCTCTCAAAATCCAAAGAAAACATGAAGACCTCCAGAATTGGTGGGCCCAGTTTAGTGAACTTTGAGAGGATATGGCTAAGAGTCACAAAGGAATCATTGCAGGAAATATCCATATTCATGTAATTACAGATCCTTTAAATTGTAATAAGATCATAGATTTAGAGCTAGAAAAGACATTGAAGGGGGCAGCTAGATGGCACAGTGGATAAAGCACCAGCCCTGGATTCAGGAGTCCCTGAGTTCAAATCCGGCTACAAACACTTGACACTTACTAACTGTGTGACCCTGGGCAAGTCACTTAATTCCCATTGCCCCACAAAAAAGGAAGGAAGGAAGGAAGGAAGGAAGGAAGGAAGGAAGGAAGGAAGGAAGGAAGGAAGGAAGGAAGGAAGGAAGGAAGGAAGGAAGGAAGGAAGGAAGGAAGGAAGGAAGGAAGGAAGGAAGGAAGAGAAAGAAAGAAAGAAAGAAAGAAAGAAAGAAAGAAAGAAAGAAAGAAAGAAAGAAAGAAAGAAAGAAAAAGAAAGAAAGAAAGAAAGAAAGAAAGAAAGAAAGAAAGAAAAAAGAAAGAAAAGACATTGAATCACCTCATTTTATACATGAGGAAACTGAGGCAAAGTGAGTTTAAATGGCTTTTTCAGCATCACACAGGTAGTAAGAGTCTGAAGTGGCATTTGAACCCTGTTCTTCTTGACCCTAGGTCCAGTGCTCTAACCAGCAAACCACACTTCCTCTGATCTTAAATGTCATAGTCACTTTATTTGATGGGTCATCTAATATTTTACTGCCATTAGTAATGAGAATAAATCACTATTTGAAAAGAGCAGCTTTCTTCTATTTCAAAGCCACCAGTTGCCTTCTTTCCAGTTTCACCTACAAGGGCTTTTGGAATGGTCTGGTTTAGATTGACCTCATACCAATTTCTTGGCAGGCTTATTTTCTCAATTGTTTTTGAATGTTTTAAGTGGAAGTTCTGTTCCTAACTGTCCTTCATGTTGACTTCTGCATTGTTTGAAGAATGAGCCCATTGTCCTTGGCTATTATTTGTCATTACTTGGCATAAAGATTAAGTGTTTGAAGGCCAAGGTGGTTTCTGGGCTCACCCAGCTTCCTCATTGTAGAGACTATTTTCTATGAATTAAATTTATCTTAAGATAATGTCAGAGTCAATGGCATTATTTTTTCTCTCCTTCCCACTTTTTGGATCTGAGAACTTCTTGAAAATGATCAAGTTGGAGCTGCTGTAATAATAATAAAAAAAGTTTTCATTTTTAGCCTTTTTTTCTAATTTTTGCTTATTTTGACCTTTGCTGCTGCTGATTTAACCTGATGATGATTTTATCGTCAGCAGACAAAAGGTGTGTATATATATATATGTACACACATACCATATATGTATATACAAAATAAATATAAGGTAATTTTTAGGGGAGTTACCAGCACTGTGAAGACATGGAAAGCTCTAAAACAGGTATTTTGAGCTGAGCTTAGAGATAAAACATCCCAGATCCTTCATGTATTCAAGTATATTACAAAGTACAGCTCGGATGCAATGTCCCCATCTAAATTCATGTAGGGGTCCCTCTTTAGTGTGGTGAAGTATTAAGAGCAATGAATTTTAAAGATGGAAGATCAAAACCTACTTCTGACACAACCTGTGTGACCTTGGGCAAGTCACTTAGCCTTCTGGGCCTCAGTTTCCTTATCTGCAAAATGAGATGATTGGAAACTAGATGGGATCTAAGCTCCCAATAGCTTTAAATCTATGATCTTGTGATTCAAAAGGAATGTGATTTCAGACAATTCAGTAAAAGTTACTAGAATGTTTTGTATATATAATATGATTCATGATAGATCTTTAAGAGAATAGAAACAGCCAAATCTCAATTGTCCTCCTTTTTAAGGAAGGGAAGCCAAGTCAACATGTCAAGTTAACTAGCATTTATTAAGAGTGCCTACCATGTGTTAGGCATGGTGCTAAGTTCTGGAAAGACCTTTCGATAATTCTCTCAGGATCTCTCCCTCTTATGAATCACAAATTTGACCTCAAACATTTGCTTCCTCTGTAAACTTGCGCAAGTCACTTAATCTCTGCCTGCCTCAGTTTCCTCACCTGTGAAATGGGGATATTAACAGTACTTACCCTGCATGATTGTTAACAGAATCAAATGAGATAATATTTTAAAAATTCTTTGGCAATCTTAAAATGCTGGCTATTATTAGTCATTATTATCATTTCTATCTTCCAGTGAAAAGTCTGACATCCTGGGCATTACTTTATCAACACAAGATTATGACACTCTTAAAACTGAATACTGAGTCATAGGGAAGAGAAAACAAAGGCATTAATATGAGTCTCTAAAATATCTGGGGTTGCTGATATGAAGAACCACTAAGCCTTCTTCCTTGCTAAAAATCTGAATAGAAATGGCATCACCAAAAATGTTTTTCTTTTGAGGGGCAATGGGGGTTAAGTGACTTGTCCAGGGTCACACAGCTAGTAAGCGTCAAATGTCTGAGGCTGGATTTGAACTCAGGTACTCCTGAATCCAGGGCTGGTGCTTTATCCACTGCACCACCTAGCTGCCCCACCAAATATGTTTTAGCTCAGAATGAGAAGTGAAAAGAAATCACTCTGTTTACTGGGATCCCTGTGGGGCAATAAATTGTAACTTCACTTACCCATTGACTTGTAAATATTGACCAGATAGGTGTGAATAACGGGGGAAAGAGTCTGCAATCTCAAGATTTTAACTAGGGATATAAGTTAGATAAGGTTTCTACCTAGACTATTTCTAGTACTAAGTTTGAATTTTTAGAAGGAATGTTCACTGGAGTGACCTCTTCTTAGTCATTGCAAGCCCTTTCCTCCCCCATGGTCCATTAAGGAAATTTTACTCAATTGATGAAAATTGCCAAGATGGGCAGTTCACTTAGTCCTTTTGAAGAGGCTGGACTGTAGTTTGAAAAATATATGAACCAAATTGAGTAAATATAGCTGGTCCTCTCTTTGCCTCAAAAAAAAAAACTGAAGTGGGGTTGTTTTTAAGCCTCTAAAAAGAAGAGAAAACTAAAATTCAAGTTTTTTAAAAGATAACTAAAGTTTGAGTTGGAAAGATCATGCATTTAAGATGAAAGATGAAACAGATGCAATACGCTTCTAAGATCAAAGAGTTCCATCAATTCATCCTGAGAGTCAAAATCCAGCTGAGCATAGGGGCCCTGTCTGCATAATAAGAAAGGTTGACTAAAACATAAGGATTAAACAGATGAGCTGTCTCCTGTGAGCGTACGGGAGAGAAGCCCCGCTGAGCTACTTGTAAAGACACTTTGGAATTGTACACCTGCTACTCCACAGCCAAACCTACAGGAGGCCAGTCTAGCAGAATAAATTCCACTAATGGACTAAATCGCTATCTTTAAGAGAAGCAAGTACGTCCCAAATGAATGCTTTTTTTTATTTGCTGAGATATTTTTGGTCAGGGGAAGAGACAACTTTATGAACTTCTGTCATTTGCCCTCAAGTTGTTTTGCAGTTAACAAATGCTTCTGTTAAAAATAAAATTAAGTAGAAGCAAAAGGTAGGGGGGGGGAGTAGGGAGAAAGTTGTTTTATCTTAGAAAATTATCTTAGAATAAAACCGAAGTCTTATTAGGTGGATACACCCATCCCATCAGCCAACAGCTTCTCAAGTTAACTGATGGTTGTTCCAACAACAATCTTGTGTATCCTAGCAAATGGTTTCTGTTTTCAGTATTGCTGAAAATCAGATTCCCCCTTCCTCTCCCTTTTTCATGGTAGGAATTATGGCTCTCATGTTCTTAGAAGAAAGTCTGGGAAAATATCTGACACCTATTAGAAATAACATTGATTGGGGCAGCTAGTTGGTGCAATGGATAGAGAGCACTGGCCCTGAATCCAGGAGGACCTGAGTTCAAATCTGACCTCAGACACTTAACACTTACTAGCTATGTCACCCTGGGCAAGTCACTTAACCCCAGTTGCCTCACCAAAAAAAAAGAAATAACATTGATTTATGGCAAGGCACCCAGAATAAAACCAAATTGCTATCAGGACTGATTACATTCTACTGGCCAGCAAGATGCTCCTTCATCAATTTGGTTACCCCTTCCATCTTTGCAGACAGTGAACCTTCTATACCTTAGTAGGAGGCCCTTAAATTTTGTTGTAGTTGTTCAGTCATGTATGACTCTTCATGACCCTATTTGGGGTTTTCTTGGCAAAGATCCTGGAATGGTTTGCCATTTCCTTCTGCAGCTCATTTTACAGCTGAGGAAACTGAGGAAAATAGGGGTAACGTGCCCAGAGTCACACAACTAATAAGTATCTGAAGCCAAATTTGAACTCAGGTCTTCCAGATTCCAGGCCCAGCACTCTATCCACTGTGTCATCTAGCTGTTCCTTCTTAAAATTTACTGAGGCTAACATTAAGTCACTACCCAGTGACCGATCTGATGTTGAAACAATAAGATGAATGCCCTGTCCAAAATATTTGCAGCAAAATGATTCCCAGCTACTGATACCAGATGATAATAATTGCAGAAATGTATCTTTTAGGAGAGAAATCACAAGTAAATCAAACAAATATACCATGCCTCTCCAAGATTTGTCATTACCAAATGAAGTCCGCGAGAAAATGTTATTAGGGTCATTTTTGTCAAAGAATCCAAAGAATGTCTTAGACACTTGACCCTGATCTCACTGGGGTGAAGAATGCTTATTAATTTCACACACTCTGGACAAGATTAATCTTTTCAGGGCATGGGAGGAACATTTTGTGCAATGACATATATACTAAATAGATAGGCCCTAATTAAGGGGGTTAGGAACTAAAACCTTCCATTCATCAGAGCCCTGAAATACTTTCGTGAATCAGGCAGGAAAGACTGTTTATACTCAATTCACAGTTAGCAAAAAGAGAATCCCCCAAAAAATAGAACCAATAGTCAAAAGTCAAGGAAAGGTTAATGGAAGAATTGAGGTTGGAGTGCAGAGTTCCTGAACTACTGGAGTCTGTTGCTCAACTTAAACAATCGATCTGTGCATCTCCATCAAACACCTACATCATCATAACTAGCATTAGGGTATAAATCAGAAATGCTTTCCTTATGCTATTCCATTTGGTCCTCACAAGATCCCTTTGAGGTTATGGGCTATTATTATCCCCATTTTACAGTTGAGGAAATCGAGTCTAGGCAAAATCAAGTGACTTGCTCAGGGTCACACAGCTAGTAAATATCTATGGTAGGATTCCAACTCTGGTCTTCCTGACTCAGCACTCTATGAGCCATATCAACATACTTCCTTTAAACACAAAAGGGTGAGACACTATAGATACACTCTATATCTACTGCTCTGTCTGTTTTCAACTTCATGGAACAAGAAGACCCCACTTCTGTCCTCCCAACCTAAGCTCCACTGCCCCCCCTTCTTTCCTGCCTCCTTTTCTGTGTTGTTCATAAGCTGCAATAGGGCAAGAATTGTCTTATTTATTATATCCCTAGTACTGGGGCAGCCAGGGGGCACCATAGCATATAGAGTGCCTGGCCTAGAGGCAGGAGGACTAGCTGTGTGACCCTGGGCAAGTCACTTCACCCTGTTTGCCTCAGTTTCCTCATCTAAGAAATGGCAAAATTTTCCAGTATCTCTGCCAAGAAAACCCCAAATGGGGTCATGAAGAGTCAGACATGACTAAAGAAAAGGACTAACAATAACAAATTCCCAACACTTAGCACAGTATTTGGCACATTGTAGGCCCTTAATACATGTTTATTGGATTGGATTGGTGTAATGGATAGGGAGCTAGGCTTATAACACATACTGTGTGACCCTGGGTATCACTTAACCTCTTTGGCTAAAGGTATTCTTTAATCAATAACTTAACAAGGGTTTATTAAGCATTTATTATGTACTAAGCCCTGAGGAGTAAAATACAGTTACTGAAACAATTCCTGTGGCCAAGAAGCATAGAGAATGTCCAGCCTTGTTTTTCTAGAGAGAATTCCATCACCTGGAAGTTCTCTATACCAATGGAATCACAGATCTAGTCTTTACTCCCATCCCAATGCCCGAGGCATGGTGTTAGGCATTGTAATGGTAGCTGGAAAGAGGTGTAAAAGAATGCAAAGTTCCCTTCTTGTCCCTAGAGAACTTACAAGGAGAGAAATAAAACAAAAATAAAAAACAAACAAACAAAAAGTAACAATACCAGGCAGTGACTGCCAGATGGATGCTACTGAATAAAAGTGATACAGAGAACTGAGAGAGATCATAGAGATGTGAGATCATGGAGCACAGCTTCATGGAGGGAGAGAAGTTTGAGTTGACCTTTGAAGAATAAGAATGATGTGAATGAATCCTCAGAAAAGATTAGGGTATTCCATATCAGGGAAAATAGAGTAGAGTGATGTAGTGAGAGTGCTTTTCGCATTCAATAGCAAGAACGGTTTCATTTCTGCCTTTGTATCTCTATCACCCAGTACATTCCCAAGCACATCATAGGCACTTAATGAATGTTTGTTGAATTGGTGATAGCCCTCAGTAGTGGCTTTTTGAATTTTAGCTTTGCAAACCCAATGGCACTGTAGGTGCTTGCTAAATGCTTGTTGATTGATTCATCACAAAGAGAGCTTGAAGGGACCTCAGAAACCCTCTAGTCTAATCTATTTCCATCATTTGACAGATAAGCCAACTGAGTTTAAGAGGGATGAGCTGACCTGCCTAAGATCACACATGTAAATAAGTGACAGAGATAGAATTTGAAAGCAAGTCCTCTACCTTCAAATCCAGTAGTCTGTCCTTCCTTCCTCCCTCCCTTCCTTTTTCCTCTATCCTTTCTCCCTTCAAAATCCTTACTTCTCTTTTTTACTAAAAGAAGATAATGAAAAAGACAGCTTGGTTTGATTGAGGATGTATGGATAGGAGAAGTAGGATGGAAGGGCTAAAGAAAAGCTGGGAACAGACTGTGAAATACCTTAAATTGCTATTTAAAACATGTCCCTCTCATGCCTAATAGGCACCACCACCATCACAATTTTCCACAACTTCAGCTGTCCTTAATCACAATCTTCCGGTAATTCTCCATATGTCAGAACTACAATAAGCTTTCTTCTCATTAGTTAATGACAGCTGACAACTTCATGACTTCAAAGCAGTGTTCAATCATTTGGTCCAGCCCTGTTGGGGTTTTTTGTTTGTTTTTGTTTTCCCTCCTACATTTTGCTAATGTGTTTGGTCCACAAGTGTTATTTACAAGCCTATCTTTTATTCTCATTTTAGTTGGCAGGATAATCTCTTCCAGGATCTATGGAGGCCTTATGCCATTGATTTCCAGGTTAGCTACTAACTACAGATAGCAGCTCTCAGATTATTCATCATGAAGGAGTGACCACAAAGACTTAAATAACTCCACAACAAGGACTTAAGCAGACTCCACTAAGGATACCAACTCCCTCAACACCTATCTATCCTTAACAGAGGGATTGATCATAGGATTTCTTTGAAATGAAAACACATTTGATTCTTATTTTTTCATAGGTTTGTTGGAAGTGAAAATCAGGATGTAAATTTTAGAGGTATGTGTTTTCCTAGTAAGTGGTTTCTTTTAATTTAATGAAAGAGAGGGCATGGGAGAGAAGGAAGGAGAAAGAGAGAGATATATCTAGATATAGATTGCTATAAAGACAGGTGGCAGGGAGGGAGAAAGAGAGGGGAGGAAAGAAGGGATAAAAGAAGGGAATTAAGGGAAGGAGAGGGAGAGGAGAAAGAAGATAGAACAAGGAAAAGAAAGAAGAGGAGGAGTAGTAGAAGAAAATAGGAGATCAGGGAATGAATAAGAAGGGACAATATGGTCTTTTCTATCTGAGAGTACCTGAGAATCAGGATAAGAGCACATCCCATCTCTTTCACAAACTGGTTGTGTCAACCTCAGGAAAATTATCGAATTGTCCAGTACCTCAGAGAATTTTCTAAAACTATACACCAGAGTTGTTACTGATTGGCACTGGTGGAAATATTTTTCCCTCTAGTTGGATCAATAAATTAGTGATTTCACATGTAGGGAACTCCCCTCATAAATTCATCATGATTATAACTGAGCAAATAGCTTCAAACTCATGGTCTTAAGAGTTGTGTGGGTTAAGTTAAGGAACCTCAAGTCCTAATAGCTCATATTTATCAGGCACAGAACTTGAAACCACATCTTCCTGACTCCAAGGCCAGCTTACATTACATACAATACAACATTACATACGTACAATACAGTATTACTTGTCGTCTCTATTAATTTAGGTTTTCTGTGTATGAAAGATGCTTGCCCGATTGTCCGCCATGCTGTATACCTTTCAATCAGTCAACAAGCACTTATGGGGGGGGGGGCAATGAGGGTTAAGTGACTTGTCCAGGGTCACAAGGCTATTAAGTTTCAAGTGTCTGAGGCCAGATTTGAACTCAGGTGCTCCTGAATCCAGGACCAGTACATTATCCACTGTGCCTCCTAGCTGCCCCCATATTAATTTAGTTTTTAATATTTTTTCAATCACATGTAAATTTTTTAACATTTGTTGGTTGTTTCTATTTAGATAATTATCATTGGATATTTATTACATATTCCAGGGCAGTTGCAGATATGCATGGCAAAGTGACTTCTTTCACTGGGAGTTCACTATACCAATAAAATCACAAATCGGGGTGGGGAGAGGAATATCACATAAATTCCAAGAATGACTGGGTTTGAAGTCACTTGACTTGCCATTATATTCATAGTGTCTTTAAAACAAAATCACTTGATAAACTATATTTCTGTCTGTTTAACTTTTTTGTTTTGTTTTGTTTTTTCATTTAATTTTTTTTTTTTGGTGTTTTTTGTGGGGCAATGAGGGATAAGTGGCTTGCCCAGGGTCACATAGCTAATAAGTGTCAAGTGTCTGAGACTGGATTTGAACTTAGGTCCTCCTGAATCCAGGGACGGTGTTTTATCCACTGTGCCACCTAGCTGTCTCCTGTTTAACGTTAATTGACTAAGAGCAACGACATCCCAAACCTATGGTCTTGGTTGGTTTTTTGTTTGTTTTATTTTTTGACTACTCAGTGGAGACTGGTAAAAATTCGGTCTCTGAAATGATTAGAAAAAATTTTAAATCATCTAGAAACAGTGTTTATAATAATACTTTAGGAACACAAGTTCTACCAGATAGAGAGTTCTTTAAATATTTATAATAAAGGAACTTTATTATTATTAAAAAAGATCTCCCATAAAGCACCTGAATAGTTCAAAAAGGAAGTTGGTCGAAAGAGTATGAAAGGAAGGCTTCACCCTTGTTGGCCATTTTGAGTCTCCTATGCTTTGTTGTAGCAGAAAATTGGGCTGCCCAGAACCTAGATTGTATTCAAGGTCCTGAAGGTCAGGGACCATATTTTTAAATCTCTCTTTCCCCAGTGTTTAGCATGGTACCAGGTACTTAACAGATGCTTAATAAATGCTTATTGATTGATTAGTTGATTCCAAGGAACATATGACAATAAATTTTTAAAGTCATGATAAAAAAGAAAAAGACTGTTATTTGTTTTATGTTATAAAATATACACATAAAAATCCAACCTTTCAGGGTTCTGTAGGAATGGATAATTTGAACAAAAAAAAATTTTTAATGAAGTTTTATCCTTGTAATAGAAAAAAGGGGAGATCTTGGACTTCCTGAACGTATCAAACAGTCTCTATGAAGTGAAACGATTCATGAAGTATTACAGCATCTGAAAGTGAGGGGAAAGAATGGGACTTCCCTTTTCATTCCTCCTCAGAATCTGTAGTGTTGGATCAATGATTTTAAAGCTCTTATTAATCACAGATCAGTTATTGAAATTGAATTCATGCTAATCTTGTCATTTCAGCAAACCAAAGGGAGATAAGAATCTGTGATTCCTCTGAAGCAGGAACTCCTGGGTGAGGGACCTCTCTTTATCAATACAGTCCGGGACCTCCTAATCTCAGAAATTTCCTAGAACATTGAGATCAAAAGAGTTGCAGCTAGGTGGCGCCATAGTGCAAAGAGGGCCAGACCTGGAGGCAGGGAGACCAGAGTTCAAATGCAGACTGAGACACTCACTAGTTGTGTCATTTCAAGCTGAACTTGGAGCAGGAAAGACCCAAGTTCAAGTTCTACAACATACTGGATGAGTATTTCTTTTGTTGTTTAGTTGTTTTCAGTTGTGTTTGACTCTTTGCAACCCCATTTGGGGTTTTCTTTGCAAACTTCCTGGAGAGGTTTGCTATTTCCTTCTCCAACTCATTTTACAGATAAGGAAAATGAGGCAAACTGGGTGAAGTGACTTGTCCAGGGTCACACAGATAGGAAGTGTCTGAGGCCAGATTTGAACTCATGAAGTTGAGTCTTCCTGGCTCCAGACCCAGCCCTCTATCCACTTGAGCCCCTTACATGATCATTAAAAATAGCACTTCAAAATTTGCAGCACAGGAGTGGAAAGTGCATTGATTCTGGAGCCACAGGACTTGCGTTCAAATCCAGCCTTTGAGGTTTACTACTTAAAGTCCTCAGTAACATCACTTAACCTGCATGGACCCACGCCCTTATGTGAAAAATAGGAATAAGGATGCCTGGGGGTTGTGGTGAGGGACAGAGGAGACCATGTTTGGAAATAGCCTTTAAACTTTGGAACACACTCACATACATGTGTATAAATTGTTCTTATCAGGGCTGCTTTGTATATTATTATAAATAATAAATTGAAATTTCTATTCTATAAAGAGTATGATAAATAACAATATTATTTATATGCATTCATCCTCAAGAGGCTGAGTATCTTCATACCTCACCCATCTTTGAAGGTACATGGGTTCCAAGCAATGCCCCGGTCTCTGCAGAACCTTATTCTTCCTCTTTGACAGTGCTTGGTGATCCTGAATTCATATATACATTTAAGGAGGAATATCAGGATTCAATGGATTTTTCCAAATCTATCATCTATCAATCATTTATCTACCCATTTATACATTAATTCATTCTCTCTCTCTCTCCCTCCCTCCCTCCCTCTCCCTCTCCCTCTCCCTCTCCCTCTCCCTCTCCCTCTCCCTCTCCCTCTTCCTCTCTCACTTCCTCTCTTTCTCTTCCTCTCTCTCTCTTTTGTTCCTCTTTATTTTTGATCTCTTATCTTACCTTTCTACCTACTAACCAAATTATTCCTCTCTCTACTACTTACTTACCTACTATTCATCTATACACACACTCACAGACACACGCAGATATATGTAACTTTGTGGAAGAAAATAACATAATAGTATAATCTCTCTCCTTCTGTCCTATTTATTTTTCAATCTCTACCTGATTTTCCACCTATTTTATCAAGCTATTTCTCTACCTACTTACCTATACATCTATACAAACATACATACACATAATTATATGTGGAAGAAAATAATATAATACTTTATCTCTGTGTCTGTCTCCCAGCCCAGTATCTCTCTCCCTGTGTCTCTCTCTCCGTCTGTCTCTGTCTCTCCCCCCACCCCCATCACTCTCTCTTTTTCTCTCTTTAAGGCAAGAGGATGGAAAAGCATCTCTTAAGTCTAAGCTTACCTATGCTCAAGTCTTACCTTGGATACACAATGTCTGTGCAATCTTAGGCACGTCACTTAGCCATGCAATACTCTAGGCCAGAGGATATCAAACATGGACCACAGAGTTCCCAAGTACAGTCTGAACCAGATTTAAATGTACTTGGGTAATGTTGACCAAAATAAGTAAAAATGTAATACAACATAGACAATAACACACTTTAAAGCTAAGCCAATATGCGGCCTGTAGAGAGCTTTATGTATGTTTCTGTGTGTGTCTGACACCTCCCCGATCCAGGGAACCAGCTAAGACTGTAAGTTACCAAGAAGGTATTAACCTTCACTAGTAAAGGGAGTTTGCTCATCTAGGAGTTCCCTACCCCCATGAAATCACATGTCCAGTCCCTATCCCTGCAGTCTTGTACCCTACATGTTGGTTCCCTAAGGGTGCACAAAGAGCCAACACCCTAAAGTAAAGTTAACCATGTCAACCTACCTGTAATCTACATCATCCAGGCCCAAATTCTTCAGTGTCCTAGGGTACAAGCTTACTCCCCAGGCATCTTTGATCTTCATTTTACCTGATCTTTTTCTCTAGTCTCAGTTCTGATCCATGGCACCATCATTACCATCATCAATGCCAGTTCTGACATTGCTACAGCACTGCAGGATTTGAAAAGCACTTGACGTACACTGGCTCATTTTGGTCTCACAGTAGCCCTCTGAAATAGGTGCTACTCCTAAAACATGCACATTTTGCTGATGATTAATCTGAGAGTCTGAAAGGCTACATGCTCAAGGTCACACAGCTAGCAAGTCTGCAAGATGGGATTCAGACACTGCTCTCTTGGGGAAATGTTACATTACTCTAGTACAGGAGTTCTTAACTATTCTTTTCTCTTCTTTTTGTGTCACTGCCCCATTTGGCAGCCTAGGGAAGCCTATGGCTTTGTTGTTGTTCAGTCATTTTCTTCATGTCTGACTCTTCATGACCCCATTTGGGGTTTTCTTTGCAGAGATACTAAAGTGGTTTGCCATTTCTTCCTCCAGCTCATTTTACAGATGAGGAAACTGACGCAAACAGGGTGAAGTGACTTGCCCAGAGTCACACAGCTAGGAAATGTCTGAGGCCAGACTTGAACTCAGGTCTTCCTGACTCCAGGCCAGGCACACTATATCCACTGCACCACCTTGAAATAATTTTTTAAATGAATGAAATAAAACTCATAAGAGCAAAAAGAGACATTTAACTGAAATAAAGGATCATTTTTTCCCATCCAAGTTCACAAACCTCCCTGAAAACTACCTACAGTTTGCTTGTTGGGGGTACAGGGAAGTCAAGAGCTGTTTCACCTGGGGCTTTGTATTGTGAGCCCTATATACAGGGCACACAATAAGAGCTTAATAAATGCTTGCTAAACTGAGCTCAATTCACTTAACCAGAGAAAATATACCTGGCCCAAGGTTATGTAGGACACTTGTGGAAATACTTTCAATTTCAACTTACCTTTCTTTTCTTTTGTCTTGGGCTCATGGAGCCCAACAGCTCACCCTTTATAGACCTAAAGCACACAAAAGGGTCCATTTCTCCATATGCCCTAGGCTGAAAGCTACTAGCAAGTGAGGCAAATGATACACAACACATTCCCATTGGGTACAGAGATAAATCTTATTAATGAAAATAACTTCCAGGAAAGAATGAAAACAGAAAGACAAAGAAACTAATTCCATTTATTTTTATGCTGTATGGGAATCAATTAATACAGCAAAGGTAGATGGCTCCCCCTAGACTACTTAACATTTTGCATTTGATTTCAATCAATCATCATTATTAGCCTTTATCCTGATTTAATTGAAAAAAAATTTTTTTCACCAAAAGTGCCACTCTGAGATGTCCTGGTATATACATGGGTGACATCTCTTAGTTCTGCACTTCAAAAATTATGGACAGTTTCTTTTACTGAGGTTCCAGAAAGCCAATATATCCTCTCCAAATATTTAAACTCAACTTCATTGTGTATGGCAACCAAGAATCTACAGTAGCTTTCATCAGTCAGAAAAACCGCTTCTCCAACTTCATCAGAAGCAGATGAATTCATTAACTTCTTTATTAATTCAATGATTTTTCCTCTCTTCCTTTCCACCCATTTTTGTATGCCCCAAGGTTGTCTTACTGAGATCAGCTCTCTCTGCGTTCCACAAAATCGTAATCAATCTCTATTATAGTCTCAAAAATAGTATTTGTCACTTGGCTAAGGAAAAAAAAATCAATAAATCTTCCAGGACTGTACAGGCATTTAATGCAATGAATCGAAGCCTGTTAGAGAAATTTAGCTTGCCAGTGGTTCAGTACAAAATAATGGAAATCCTGAAAATGCACGGCAAGTTGGCAGATGAAATATAGGGATAGGCCACAGAAATTAATATTTGGGCATTAGAATAACCTGTCATTTCAAATGCTAGAAAGACAAATGGATGGAGACAGGCCAATCCCCAAGGGTCGTCTCTCCAGAAAACAAAAACAACAATCTGTGCATGGAGAAAGAATTCATGACGAAATCATGATGGAGTTTCTCACTGATTACCACTTAAGCCAACCCTTCGAAAGGTTTAATTTTTCCCTTTATTATTGACCAGCCACATCAACAAGTTGAATAATACTCACAAGACTGTGAGAGAACTCCAGAGGCATACAAACTACTGCAGTATCCGAGCTCTCCTTTGAGTGACTTAAACAGATATGTGGGCCTCAGCAGATAGAGTGCCAATCCTGGAGTCAGCAAGATCTGAGTTCAAATCTGGACTCAGACACATACCAGCTGTGTGACACTTAGTAAGTCACTTCACCCTGTTTGCCTCAGTTTCCTCATCTGTAAAATGAGCTGCAGAAGAAAATGGCAAACGACCCCAGTCTCTCTGCCAAGAAAAACCCAAAATGGGGTCAGGAAGAGTCGGACATGCATGACGGAAAAACAACAATAACATAGGTCCATGTTGTCCCTCTCTCACTACCCTCCCTCCCTTATAGAAAGTAAGCTTCTGGAGAGCAGGGATGGTTTTATTTTTTTCTCTGAATCCTTAGTGCCTAGTACACAGTAGGCATTTATTAAATGCTTGTCAGATCACCAGACCACAGACTTTCTGATCTGAGTGCACTGGTGGCATAGAGGTTGGGCCAACTAGCCATCAGAAAGGACACACCTAAGTAGGGGAAGATGAAATTCTATAGCAAGAAAGTCAGTTAGGCATAGTTACTGCCTGACCTACGAGACAGAGATAACTCCAGAGGTCAGGAATATCTCCCTAACTCTCAGAAAGCTTTCCCCACCTCCAAAGGGAACTTTCCATAGTCACCCCATTGTCCCCCTCACTATCCATCCTCTATAAAGGCTTTGGCCTCCCTTTCGGTTGAGGAGAAAGGTATCTCAGAGAATCCTATCTCTGAACCATCCCCCCTTAAGGGAAGTCTCCCTCTTGGTCACTTTCTCTAAGGGACCCAAATAAAAGACTATTTTATTCTAATTGGATTGTGTTCAAGAGGGTGTAATTCTTTAAAGAGGAATACCTTGCAGATCTTCAGTAAGGGGGAACCCGTGACCTCCCAAGTCAGCACATTCCACTTCTGGAAAGCTCTAACTAGAAAGGAATTTGTCTTTCTCAACCTTAAATCAAACACTTTGCACCTTCCACCCATGGATGCTGCCTTTATGTTCTGCTGCCCAAAAGAACAAATCTAATCCAGCTTCAATAGCACCATCTTTTTAGTAGATTGCTTGTCTGAGGTCCTGGAAAAGTTTTTATACCCTCTCTTTTTAAAAATTTTTTTTTAATTTTTAATTTTTAGTGAGGCAATTGGGGTTAAGTGACTTGCCTAGGGTCACACAGCTACTAAGTGTTAAGTGTCTGAGGCCGGATTTGAACTCAGGTATTCCTGACTCCACAGCCAGTGCTCCATCCACTGCACCACCTAGCTGCCCCCCTATACCCTCTCTTTTACAAATTAAAAATTACCCATTTCTTTTAGCTCAGAAGTTCTTAATCTAGGGTCCAAGAACTCTTTTTTCCCCTTAGCATATATCTGGATAAGCACATTTCAGTAATATTGGTTTCCTTTGTAATCATAGGTATTTTATTTCACTTAAATTTAAAAACATGATTCTGAGAAAGGGATTCAAAAGCTTTGTCAGATTGCCAATGGGCTACAAAACACACACACACACACACACACACACTCACACACACACACACACATGAACACGTTAAGAATTCCTGCTTTAACTGATGTTCATATATCAGACTGAAGCCCCTTCCCCATCCTGGTTGTTCCCCTGAATGAGGGAATAAATTCCCTGGATTACAAAGGTCAAGAAAAGTGTCACAGAATCACAGGCTTTTAGAGTTGTGGAGAGGGAGTGTTTCATTTTTGTCTTGATCTACTCAGTTCCTAGCACAGTCCCTGGCACACACAGATAGATCCTTACTAAAAGCTTGACTGTTGATTGATATGTTCTCTACTTAACCTGCTTGAAGGCAGAACTACCTCTTTTATTTTTGCATTTGAAGTCATCTAGTATGGTTCCCAGTAGAGAATAGGTCTTTAACAGTTTGTTGAACTGAATTGCTTTCTTAGCTAAAAGCATGGTTCTTATCATCCACACAACTATCTGGTGTTTCCAGAGGCAGACTTCCAACCTCTAAAAAGAACTAGCAACTTTAGTCACCTTTGGGCCAATAACTGGCAGTTTAGTAGAAGACAAAAGGAATAAATCAGCTACCAGGTAATCTGAGTAACCTAATTAATGCATATACACCTGTTTCTATTCTTTTGAAAAGTAATTTTCTCATTAGTAACAGTGAGATTAAAAGTTATAATAATTTACCTAAGTTTATTGATTATAAATTATTAAACTTTACATGATTATACATATATAATGAATTCTATTTTATAATGAGTTTGATGCCCACTCTCTTTTATACTGTGACATAAAAAAAATAAAAGAATGATTTAATGCTATCAAATTGGTAAGAGTGAGAAAAGTGAGGGTCCTTCCTATCAACATTGGTAAGGTTCAATGTTGGGGGAAATTCCTGGTTATGAGTTATGGTTATCCCTTGATTTGGAGTCAAGGACCTGGGTTGAAGTTCCACCTTGGCCAGTTACTTACTATCTGGGTGTCCCAGTCAGCTGAGTAGTCAGGGCATCATATTTAAAGTCCAGACGACCTGAATTTAAATTCCACTTCAGTCATTGGTTGGCCCTGCAACCTTGGGAAAGTAACTTTGTCAGCCTCGGTTTCCTTATCTGTAAAGTGAAGAACCGGACTGGATAGCCTCTAACATCTGGTTTTACTTCTGAATCAATGATCGTATAAGACTCTGATCCTCTTCTGTAAAGTTAACTAGATGTTCTCTAAGATACTTTTCACTTCTGACATGCTGTGATTGACAGAGCACATCGATGAAAGCTTATGAATAACACCTAATGTTTATCTAGCTCTTCAAAGTTCAAAAAGTGCTTGATATGCATATGAGCTCATTTGAACCTTACAGCAACCCTGAGAGGCAGGCACTACCATGATTATTAGCCCCATTTTAGAGGTGAGCAAACAGAAGTTTAGAGAAATAAATTGCCTTGCCCATGGTCACAAAACCAGTAAGTAGGTATAAGTCATAAGGAATTGTACTCAGGTCTTCCTGTATCTAGGTCCAGGCACTCCCTCTATTAAACTACTACTTTTCCAATGGAATAACAGCTCTTAATTGTATAGTTATCTCTATTCTTTACGATAACCCATCGGTTGTTCACGTACTATCTTCCCCAGTATAGAGACAAGGAAACTCAGGTGATTAATAATTAAGACAGTTCATAAGCAACAAAGCTAGATCTTGAACTCAGGTATTCCTACCTTAAATTCCTTGCTCTCTCTTCCACCATGCAGCTGTAGTAATGTTCATTTAATGTCCCATGGTCCCATTCCATCCTTTCCTCTCTCCATCTGTCTTCCCCTCTCCTTAACAAGTATGAGAGAGCATCAGCTGACACTCTCAGGGAGGATTTCTCTTGAAGAAAAGTACAGAAAGTCCCTGCCCTTTCAAGCCAGGGGTAAAACCACAAGCCATCTCTCCTTGTGGGATCACTGAACCAAAAGAAATAACTAAACGTACAACTGAATTAACACAGAGAGTAACTAAGTCCTACGTCCTAAATGGTAGCCCTGATCACTGCAAGCTTGTGACAGTAATAAACTTCAAAGAGATCAAAGGCAGTTCTCTATACACTATCTTCTCTACCTGTACAGCACTGTGTCCTACCTATTTCAGATAAGTAAATAGTGTTTGCCTGGAACTTCACGATAGAGTGAATTTTAACATTAGGTACATCCGTCTTGGATCCAATCCAAATTCAGTGGAGTACCAAAGGACTTTGTTAAAATTGTTTCCAGGCATGGACCCTGGGGGGACAGAAGGAGAGTGCTCATTCTACAAGCCATAGATGCAAAAAGAGGTCTAGGGAATTGGCCAACGCCATACAACCAATGGGATCACCATCCCTTTAGGTCACATCCAATCCATTACCTTACTCTTCCATGGATTAAAAACATCGTATGAAATAAAAATTATATGTTCATAAGGATGATTTAAATAGAAATTGATCTTTCAATCAATCATCCTTTTAAATAGAAAGACTAAAAGTTAAGGATATAATTTAAGGAAGGTTGAATGGCTTAATAAATGAAATGCTAATTAGCCTTGGAATGAGAAAGAATTAGGCTTGAAACCCATTTTAGACTCTTTCATTGCATCATCAGCACCAAATGCCCAGCATATAGTAAGTGCTTAATAAACTCTCATCAATTAATTATATCACCCTGAATAAGTCTCTTAATCCCTCAGAGCTTCAATTTCCTGTCTATAGGATTATCATAGGGGATCAGAAGAGATAATACATCTCAGGTACTCTTCCAACTTTAAAGCATTATAAAAATGAGTAATTATTATTATTAACAATAATATTAATGAAATATATGTATTAAACACCTGCTTGGTGCTATGTACTACGCTTAACATACAGACTTCTTTCACTAAAGATACAGACTAGGGAAAACCAAAGAGCAGTTGGGTACTTCCAATGGAGTCCTCATAAATGGATTTGTAATTCTTCCCTCCCCAAGGCTCATCTTTATTATCTTCTCCTAAACCATAATGCAAGTGAAAACCCAAGCAATTAAAGGACTAATGCAGTTTAAAAGCAAACTAGTAGAGAAATGAGAATGTGGAAAGAATGAACTTCTTAAGAACTCATCAGATTTTTTTATTACATAAACCCAAGTCAATGGATCCAGTGGTTTGATGTTTTCTACATTTTATGCTCTCTTGTACCAGGATGAATCCAGGAAAGGGGAGGAACTGATCCATGTCCAAATATTTGTCTTGTCTTAAAGCTTCATTGGAATAAATTAACATATCTCTGCCTACACCTTCCAAGATTTGAATGAGGAATAAAAAAATAACATGGCAAGCCAGGGCTATTTTTCAACACATTACTATTTGAAGGGAATCATTTTGAATTTATCATCGCAATTCCAAAATACAAGAGGGTCCACCTTGTTCTTTTCAATACCAAGAATGTTAATCTTGTATGATTCCTTCAGATCTTGTGAAAAAGAAAAAAAAAAGATAAAGAGAATGGGCTTCTAACCATTCTCCAAGTATCTATTTCTGGCATAGACTAGCTTTCTGTAAACAATCTGTCTCTTTAGATTATTACTGTATTATATGTATAGCCTATGAGAAAAAGGTTTAGGAGACAGTGGAAAGAATTCTGGATTTGCAACCAGAGGACCTGGATTAAAATCCTAACTTTGTGATTACCCATGTAGTCGCTGATAATTTACTTAATAACTTCAATGGGTTTCAGCTTCCTCATTATCCCAGACAGAAAACAGGTTAAGAATTCCTGCTCAAAGACCACAGATTAGGGACTAGTCCACTTGCATTTGTGGAGGGAGTCTCCTGGGAATTTCCTAAAACTATCACAGGTTAGGAAGGCCCCCACACAAGTTATGTAAGCATTAAATCGGAAGAGTAACAAATAACTGATTTGAAAATATATTAGGGGAATTTTATGCCCTCTCCTAACATATCTGAAAACATAGATGAAATGATTTCATTTCTTTATAGTAAAAAAAAAATGTAATTAGAAGTTAGTCTAGAACCTGTCATATATCTAAATATTATAATTTGATTTATATTTATAATATAATTAATTATATTTTATACGTATTATGATTTTATTTATAATATATTTAATTTCTATTTATATGCATACCATATTTAATTTATAATATAAGCAGGATAAATTTAGACTTTAATAAGAAGATGAAATATTATATAAAATATAAAATTAGACTTTTATAAGGTTAGGCTTGAATTCAAACCCCTTTAAAAAAAAACAAGAACGGACAAAAATGAACCCTTATGAAAAGATGTTCCTCCATCCATGTGGGTTTCTCCTTATCAATGTCTTCCACTATGTTACCTGTAAATACATATATTCTAGTGGATGGTGTCTAAGAGTGGCAAAGTTTAGTAGTGATGATTCTGTCAACATTTATATTTGTAGTTTATAAGGAAGAAAATATTTGTGATTCATAGAGGGAAACTTGGAACATTCAGTACCCCAAAAGATAAAGTATTATCACAGTTATCACTCCAAGCAAACCTGGGTGGCAGATCTGTGGGCTGACAAGCTTAATGGAAGAGCCCGATAAGATCGGAACAAGTTTCTGTCTACTCTTGTGTGAACTTTTCCTGAGGACCAAAGTCTTGGCAGGCAGTTGGCCATTTGAGGGGCCCTCAACCACCATTGATTACTTAAGGATTCTAATACAGTACCTTTTTACATGCAGTTTTGATGATGGAAACATAAGAATGGGAGCTATTAAATATTAATATTTTTTCCTAATGGGTCTATCCAAGCCTCAAGGGAAATTGTCGCCTTGCTTCTCCCTCAGCATTCTCAAGACAATTTGCACTTTACTAATAACTAAATTTCACCTATTTTTAAAGTGTAAACTCCTGAGAGAGAAAAGGAACTGGGTATTTTCCAATTAAACTCTCCCCTAAGCCATTACAGAAAGGGAAGGGGAAAAAAGTGAAATGAATTTGAATGTACCATGAAGATTAAAATAAGATGAGTTCTTAACAGGGGTGACCAAAGCTTTCAGCCAGATAATCCACCTTCTATCGCATCCTTTATCATGGCCTTCTTCAATCACTCTAAGTAAGTCAAGGAGATGCCTTTCGGCTTTATGATTGGAGGAATAAACCTCGGTATAGCAACAGACATAAATAAATGCCTAATATCCCTTGTCCTAATAGCTGACTGGCTAGAAATAAATTGAAATCTGAAACCAAAGATAACAGGTATCTAAGAGAGGGTGCAAACAAACACAAGTGCCTTAGTTTAGCAAATGCTATTATCTTAGGAATTTTTTTTTCTTTCATCATTTCACAGAAAGAAATCCTACACAACCTTCTCTTGGTAACAGAAATATCAAAAATCACAAGATCGTAAATTTAGAGTTGTGAGAGACAAAAGGGGCCAATTAGTCTGACACCATTATTTTACAGATTAAGAAACTGAGGACAAAGGAAGTTAAGTGACCTGCCCAAGGTCATACAAGTAGTAAAGATCAAAGTCGGAATACAGACTCAGGCCCTGTGACTAGAAGTTCATCATTCTTTCCAGTGATTGAGATTGTTGGGCAATGTTTTGTCCTTGGTCACCTGGACAAAGGTTCCATAGGCCATTGGAAAGTTAAATGATATGCCTTGGATCATAGAGCTGCTATGTGGGAGGAGGAGGAGAAGGAAGAGGAGGATTAGGAGGATGACTTGAACCCAGGTTTTCCTAATTCTAAGGTTGACTAGTATAAAACAGGATGATTTGGGAGAAAAAATCAGGGTTCTTGTGATAACTTCATTCATTTAGGTATGGGTCTGAAACAATGAAACTAAAAGAAAAAGTGGGAAACAAAATAGATAGGAGACTTCAGCAAGGAGATAGAAACAAACTGGAAGAGGGAATTTTGTTATTAACAAAATCAATATTGCAAGACAGACACAGTGATAGAACATGGGAATTCTTCTTAGGGATTGGGTTGTAGAAATATTTGGGGCCATTTTTATTTAGTACTTATAAAGGATTCAAAATGAGATACTTCCCTCACCTGCTCCTTTGATGCCTCATTATAATATGGTCTTGATCACTGAGTTTAAAACAGCAACAACAAAAACCCAGCTATGTCAATAGGAGCAGCTAGATGGTGCAGTGGATAGAGTACTGAGCCTGGAGTCAGGAAGACTTGAGTTCAAATTTGGCCTCAGACACTTGCTAGCTGTCTGACCCTGGGCAAGTCACTTAACCCTGTTTGCCTCAGTTGCCTCATATGTAAAATGAGCTGGAGAAGGAAATGGCAAACCACTCCAGTCTCTTTGCCAAGAAAACCCCAAATAGGGTCATACAGAGTTAGACACGAGTGAAAAGCAACTGAACCAATAACAAATTCCCCTGGAACAAGAAGTATATATTAGAAAAACTCCTCAAACAGGGTTTTATTTTAGTCTCCCACTGACTTCAAAGAAAGCTCAACACTCACATGACCAGGAAGTTAAGATTTTGCCCAATAGAGTTTCCTATTAGGAACCCATCATGTAGAGAATATGACTCTGTGTTCTCTATCACTCAAGGCCCATTGAACTTGGAACTTAATGTTAAAGGCTATTTTTGTCAAGTTACAGTCTCTGCTACTATTATTCAGGAGCCCTTGGGGAAGCCTCTCAATCTCATTCTCGATTCTTATCTATAGAATGGGGGTGAGGGGAAGGGAAGAGAGGGTTCATAAGGTCCCACCTAGCTCTAAATCTTATTACCTCATGATCCAAGAATAGTTTTCAAGTTTGCCCTTTTCTCTATTCTTTGTTCAGTCATGCCCAACTTTTTGTGACCCCATTTGGTGTTTTTGGGTAGAGATACTGGAATGGTTTTCCATTTCCTTCTTCAGTTGATTTTACAGACAAAGAAATTGAGGCAAACAGAGTTAAGTGACTTCTTGCCCAAGGCAAGTAACACAGCTAGTAAATGTCTGTGGCTGGCTTTGGGGCTCTATCCACTGCATCATCTAGCTGCCCTTTTCTCCACAAGCCACTAAGTGAAATACCAAAATGCCTTTTAAAAGTGTGTTTTTGAAGACTAACAAACAGGTATCTCTGTGAACAATGGCCACTTAAGCGTGAAGTTTTTATCCATCATAGGCATGATACCCTAAGACTTGCACCTTCCTTAATGGAAATACAACAGACAGATGGAAGGGAATTGAACAGGAGGGAGGTAGAAGAATTAGCATTCTCCCCATTTTATAGATGAGGAATTTGAGGTTCTAGTGACTTATTCATGACTGCATCAGCCAGTCGATGTCACGGCTGGATTCAAATCATGTGTTTCTGACTTAAAGTCAGTAGTTTTTATGACTTGGTGGGTTCATTTTCTCTTTTCTCTGCTAAGCCAAAACCCAGCATTACACACATTGTTACTTGAGGGATTCTGCTAGCCACCATTTCCTCATTTTCTCCTTCATTAGGAAGGATGATGAAAATCTCCTTAGATAAAAATTCAAATTCAACCATTAAATTCTCTTGTTCCAGAGAATCCTTATCTTCCTTCAGGACTAAATTCATCCCTCCGCAATCCAACTCCCCGGCCCCTTTCAAATTACCTGTTATGTACTGACATTTGCACATGAGATCCCTTTCCTTAGGGACTTCCTGAGCATGCTGTATCCTTCCCCAGTAGAATGCAAATTCCTAAGGGCAGGGGTGGTTTCATTTTGTTATCTACAGAAAAGTACCTTAAACATAGTCAGCACTTATCAAACCCTTATTCAATTGATTTGAATTGAATTTGTATCCCTAGCACTTAGCACAGTGCCTTACTTTTAGGAAAGGATCTTGGAGCTCAACCCCCTCATTTATGCAAAGAGATGATATGGTCAGAGAATCAAAGCTGGAAGCTACCTTGGGGACCCTGCAATCCAATCCTACTCATTTTACAGATGAGGAAATCAAGTGGAGGGCTTTGGGCTAAGACTGGCCTCTTAGCTTTGCTCCTGCTATCTTCCTACCTGGAGAACCTTCCCTTCCCCTATAAAGTCCATCTTATGTCTTACCTCTTTGATGAAGTCTTCTGTCTACTTCAGCTTCCTTGGATTTCCCCCTTCCTATATAAATTACTTTTTAATTGTATCTTCAGATTTTTCTCCAACTATTTCACCTGTGTTATATGCTGTTCTCTCTTCAGCTAGATTGGAAGATTCTTGAGAGCAGAACCCACATCTTACATGTCTTTGCTATCTTCCACAGTGTCTAAGACAATACTAGGCATAAAATTCTTCAAAGATCTGCCAATCCATGGGTATGAGTAACTGAACAGAATGATGGGTTTAAAATTAGAAAAGATGACCTTGGAGATCACTGGGTACAACTCTCTGATTTACAGATGAAGAAACTGAGGCTCACGGCAAGGACATGACTTGCCCATGGTTGTGTAAGTAGTAAATAACAGAGGTAGGATTTAAACCCAGTCCAACAATAACTCTGTACCTCAATGCCTCTGCCTGCTCAGACTGAAGCCCCTTTGACCTTAGTAGGGCAGTCCAAAAATAAATGAATACTCTGTAGCTACATGTGATATTGCCACACTCAACAGTTAGCTAAGCTGGTTACTGGAGAAGAGACACACAGGGTATCTCTAGGGAGTTAATATGACGTACAAGACAGAGCAGTAGACTTTGAATCAGGAAGCCTGGGTTTTAATTTCATATTCAATGCTTCGTGGCTACCATGCCATGTTAATTGAAGTCAGTTTCCTCATCTATAAAATGGGGGCAATAATATTTATAATGCTGTGAATAGAGTACATCATAAACCATCAATACTATAGAAATGTGGCCTCTTATTACTGTTATTACTAGCAGTAGTTGTTGTTGGTATTGTAATATCATAGGAGCATGGATTTAGAACCAGAAGAAACCTTAGAAATCCATAGAGTCCAAGCCCCTCATTTTGCAAATAACAAAACTAAAACTCTTCTGCTCTAGTTGTTTCTGACTCTTCGTGACTCTATTTGAGTTTTCTTGGCAGAGATACCAGAGTGGTTTACCCCTTCCTTCTCCAGCTCATTTTACAGATGAGGAAACTGAGGCAAACAGGGTGAAGTGACTTGCCCAGGGTCACAAAGCTTGAAACTGGATTTGAATTCATGAAGTGGATTCCAAGCCCAGTGCTTGATCCAGTGCACCACCTCAATGCCCAAAACTAATGATTTTCTCAGGGTTATGCAGTCAGGTGGTATCTGAGATGGGATTAGTTTTAATGATGGCTTTTTTTTTTTTTAATCATTGATATAGTTGTTACTTTCACCATTAGAATGTAAATTCTGTGAGGACAGGAGTTGTCCCCACAGTATATCCAGAACCTAGCAGAGAATCTGATACTTAGAAAGCGCTCAATAAATGCCTTTTGATTAACTGACTGTTATTATTATTGCTATGATAACTGTTGTTGTTCAACCTGAACCTGATGAAAAATAATCTGTTCTTTCTCCTTTTGTTTTAACAACTTAAATGAAGCAATTTAACATTGGTCCCTTTCCCACTGTTGTCTAAACCACTCTCTGGCAGCATTTCTAAGGTGTTAAATTATCCTTATGGTCCAAAGGGATAATTCCCATGATAAGGTTTTAAAAATATGATAATGTAAATGTAGGACCCTTTTAAAGCTTGAAACAGCACAAAGACTTTTGGGACACCCAATACACACACATATGTATACAGAAAAAAAATAAAAAGAACAGGTAAAAAGAAATGAAAACAAAGTAGTGTCAAATTTGTTTTTATGAAGCAAAACAAAGGTTCACTTTCAAAAGTTTGGTGCCTATGCCTTTGTATTCCTTTCTTGGGAAAATAAATGAAAGGCATGGAGTCATCTCTCCATAACCATTTATAAATACAAACTCATTGCAGAGTTGGGCTCAAATCGACTGTCTCTACTCAGAGGAGGCCATGTCTTTGTGGAATATTAGATAAAGAGTAAGTCAGGGGGTTCGTGCATTGGAAATGATGGCAGCTGAGGAAACAGTGACTGGGCTTCATTCCCTTTTGAGGATACACACTCTTTTTTTCCTGCTGAAATTCAGTGTCCTGTCCACCTGCTCCCTCCCAATCCAATAAAATGAGCAATGCTGGTCGTCTGGTTAATTTATCTACATAATAAAATAAACAACCAGGAAGATTATGCTCCAAGGTAAGATGACACCCGTGGTTTATTCCCCCGGAGGCCTGAACTTGAGATGATCTGGGAGGCTTTTGTCATCTTTTTTCCAACACATCTGTACTCAAGCTGATGACTGATTTAAATTATGTCTCAGGAGAGGGGTTTAGTTCTTTTTAAACTAGTCTATTGTGGGATTTTTGTGATTAGCCTGGGCTCATCTCCTAGCTTTTCAATGCCTTAATTTTCTCCCTTAAAATACATACTACTAATTAATCTTTCCAGATGGACCACAGTTGGGATGCTCAGTTGGTACCCATGTCATGACAAGAGATCTAACGGAAGACTGCCAGGATGTCATGTGGCCCTCCTTCCCTAGAAGAGGATTTGCCGAAGGACATGGAAAAGAATCCCACTGAGTCCCAGAAGGTCCGTATGAGTTGTAATCTGCACCATCAGAGGAACACAGTATCAGAGGTCCTCCGAATCACCTCCGTGTCCTGGGTGAGCCTCGTGAAAATGTCGATTGGTCAATAAAGGAGCCTGTCAAATATCAGAACCATTTTTAGGAGGGGGTTTATTTTAAATCCTAAGAACAATTTTGGTGTCAGAATCATTCACTTGATTACAATCTAATGGGAAAAATGGAATGACATTCCATTAGGTTATAGAGGAAGCAAAATTAGGGAGGAAACTTTCCCCTGGCCATGTGTGTCAAAGCAGAGAGTAAAACACCCTTCATTTCCCACAAGATGGTGGCTTCTCCACACAGGTCTTAGTCCACATCAGGTTCCTTGTCAGAGAAGGTCAAAGAATTAGACATAACTATGATGCTTCCCTTCGTGACACCTAATGGGGAGGTTAGACCTTATAACAGACTTGAGGGTATGTGGTACCCTATATATATATATATATATATATATATACACACACACACACATATGTATATGTGTGTTTGCATGTGTGTGTATAGGGGAAGGAAACCCTGATTTTAAAACTCCACTGCCTTGTGGCTATACCCACATATGGGAAAGGCTTTGGGAGTTAACCCCAAGGAAAAATCAGGAGTTGGAGTCCCTTAGGCAGTTGGATGTTGGACATCACATCCCTCTGGCAACTCCTGCGGCGGCACTGGTGCCAAACTGTATTGGCTCGGCCTCTCCTTTGGATCCATCAATGTCGCAGAGACGGAAAACCTCCTGCATGGGCAACAGCTTGTTTTCCATATTGATCCGTCCAGGTCAGCGCCCTGGAGAGGACACTCCAGCTACTCCTCATGGGGTAGATACAACACAGGATGTGGCAGTTACCGATTATAAGTCACTCAGGAGCTGCGGCTCCCGTATCAGACTGCACAGCCACACTGTGGCCTGTGGCTCTTCAAGGCGCTGATCCATGGTCGTCCGCGACTGGTGGAGGCCTACTACATATATACATAGACATACACACACAGACATATATATGTGTACATCTATACATGTAATTTTAAAAACCCAATAGCTGATTTTCAAGTATCTGTACCAACAGAAGGAGACAATTACAGAGATCACCTAAGATTTGTGATTCATTCCTGAGCTATTCAACATGAGATCCAATATTTTCCTGTATATTTGGAATTCTACAATGGTTGGAGCACCTCAAAAAAGTGTTGAGACCAAGTAATAGACTAAGAAGGCCTGGGTTCAAATCATGCCTCCAACCCCTTACTACCTGCATGATCACAGGCTAGTCCTTTTTCTCCCTGAATTTCAATTTCTTTGTTGTTATTGCTGTTGCTTTAAAGAAAAAGAGAAGACAGAAAGTGAAAGGAAAAGTAGAAGGAAGGAAGGAAGGAAGGAAGGAAGGAAGGAAGGAAGGAAGGAAGGAAGGAAGGAAGGAAGGAAGGAAGGAAGGAAGGAAGGAAGGAAGGAAGGAAGGAAGGAAGGAAGGAAGGAAGGAAGGAAGGAAGGAAGGAAGGAAGGAAGGAAGGAAGGAAGGAAGAGAGGGTGGGAGGGAAGGAGAGAGGGAGGGGACCTTGATTTCTTTATATAGCTTTTTTGCAGTTCCTTCCGGCTCTACATCTATTATTCCATGGTAGAGAACACCAGCTAGAATTTATGAAATCTATCTGGGATGGTCCATAAAATAGAGAGCCCCAAATAATAGAGTTGATGGCCATTTGTCTCTAGTAAATGGTCAGTTACTGAGTTGAGGGCACAGTCCTCAGTCTTTGCTCTGGTCCCTGGCCTCCTTCTCCCTGCATAACTTCCAAATGCTAGACCTTGGACCATAGATCTGAAGAACAGTGAAGTGCTTTTCCTTGCCACACCTGCTGTGAGTGAAATGGGCTGGGTTTTAGAAATGTTAGGTAGCTTAACTCTCAGTTGGGGGCAATGAAAAAATGGCACTGAGCTGCCCTGATGCTCCAAGCCTGCTTTTTAGCTGTTGACTGGAACACAATAGAAAAGCAAGAAAAATTCAGAGGAGGGGAGATTCAGACAGAAGAAAAAAAATCCAAATGGAAGAAAAGCAAACAAAGAAAACCATAATGAGTCAACACCATTTGTGTCCTCCCTTTCCCGTATTTGTACTGGGAGAATTATTATCACATATTTACATGGCACAGTTCTTCCTGAGGGATTCAAGGCATTTTAGTAACTATAAATTATCTTATTGGTATTAACTTCTTACAACTTTCCTTGTAAATGGCAAAGCAAAAACAAATGCTTAACCAAGAGTTAATGTTCTTAATGTTCAATTGTTTTTTCCATCGTATCTGACTTTTTGTGACCCCTTTTTGAAGTTTTTTTTTCTTTTTGGCAGAGATACTGGAATGGTTTGTCTTTTTCTTCTCCAGCTCATTTTACAGATGGATTTCTTCTCCCTCATTTTACTGAGGGAAATAGAGGTTAAGTGACTTGTCCCGAGCTACGTAGCTAGTCAGTGTCAGAGGCTGGATTTGAACTCAGGTTTTCCTGACTCCTGGTGTGGTGCACTCTATCCACTGCACTCTTTTAACCAAAGATAAGGCGCCACACCATCATAATAGGATTCATTAAGAATGGTCACATTAGGAAAATGAAAATTGCAGCATCATTAGAAGCCATGTGTGAATATTAGCACAGTGCCTGGCACATAGTGGGCACTTTTAAAATCTGTTTTGATTGAAGGATTGACTGAATATGAGAATTAAATGGATAACTTTTGTATGCTGAATTGTGGGAGGCAGTGTCGGGTAGAGGAATAAATGATGGTAATGGAGCCAGGAATCTGGGGTTGGAATCCCACCTCAGGCCCTAACTCTGTGACTACAGATAGCTATATCACCCATCTTCCTAGATACTCAGTTTACTCTCCTGTAAGATGGGGAAAATGCTTTGCAAAGTTTAAAGTACTAAATAAAATGACAGGTTTGGATATTTCCCAAATGGTGGAAAAGGAAGACATCCCTAAATGGCTCTTATTGTTGTAAATTTCCAGAGCGTCCATCAGGAAGCCCTGGTCCTTTACTGCTTGGTTTCCTCCCCACTCAAATATTGGTTAAACAATGGGGCTTGTGATTTCCCATGTGGATACTCATCCATCCTTAAAAGGATCCTATGAGAAATTGGAGGTGTGTGGTGGACAGCAGGGTTTAGGGGTCAGGACCTATGATTTCATTAACACAGGGAGTGAGGAAAAACCTCTACCTGTGCTGATCAATACCTTAAAACCTGGGGCAGCTAGGTGGCGCAGTGGATAAAGCACCAGCCCTGGATTCAGGAGGACCTGAGTTCAAATCTGCCCTCAGACACTTAACACTCACTAGCTGTGTGACCCTGGGCAAGTCACTTAAACCCCAATTGCCTTACCAAAAAAAAAAAAAAAAAAACAATACCTTAAAACCTTTGGGAGCTGTCTGAGGCACAGAGAAATCAAGGGACTTCCCCAGGGCCACACTGCCAGGGCCAGGGTGAAGCCAGGTTTGCTGAACCTGAGGTTGGCTCTGTCGACTATAGTGTACTACCTCTCCCTAGAAGACGCATTCTTGAGCTAGATGAGACCTCAGAGACCATCTGGGACAACATGCTTATTTTACAAATTAGGAAACTGAGGTCCTGGGAGCTTACTTGATTGGCTAAAGGTCATACAACTAGGATCCTAGAATTAGAGCTGGAAAGAGTCTTAACATTCACCTAATCCAAGCCTTCACCAAAAAAGTAAAAAGAAAAAAAATTAATGTGAAACTAAATCCTCTTTCTATTATTCAATACTTGGAGACTATGAATTGTGCCACTCTCTGCTCTGAACCACTGGTGGTGGGTAGAATCATTCATTAAGCACCACTGTGCTAGGTAAGAGTTGTTCACATATTATCTCATTTTTTCCTCACAACAATCCTTTGAGGTAGATGCTTGTATGATCCTCATTCTACAGTAGAGGAAACTGAGAGAGGCAGAAGTTAAGTGACTTGCCCAGGGTCACAGAGATAGTATGTGGTTGAGGCTGGATTTGAACTCAGATCTTCCTGAATCCAGGCCCAATGCTCTAACCACTGCACAACCTATCTTCTTGGGAAGACCTCCATCAAAAGCTCTCCTTCAAGAAATAGGGGAGAGATATGAAAAAATGCTCTAAATCTCTAATGATTAGAGAGATGCAAATTAAAACAACTCTGAGGTACCACCTGACACCTATCAGATTGGCTAAAATGACAAAAAAGGAAGATAATAAATGTTGGAGAGGCTGTGGGAAAATTGGAACACTAATGCATTGTTGGTGGAGCTGTGAGCTGATCCAACCATTCTGGAGAGCAATTTGGAATTATGCCCAAAGGGTGATAAAGCTGTGCATACCCTCTGACCCAGCAATTCCACTTTTAGGTCTTTTGCCCAAAGAAATCATGGAAGGGGGAAAGGGACCCACATGTACAAAAATATTTATAGCTGCTCTTTACGTGGTAGCAAGGAATTGGAAGTTGAGGGGGTGCCCATCAATTGGGGAATGGCTGGACAAGTTGTGGTATATGAATACAATGGAATACTATTGTGCTGTAAGAAATGATGAGCAGGAAGAGTTCAGAGAAACCTGGAGGGTCTTACGTGAGCTGATGATGAGTGAGATGAGCAGAACCAGAAGAACATTGTACACAGTATCATCAACATTGAGTGTTGACTTACTGTGATGGACTATATTCTTCTCACCAATGCAATGGTACAGAAGAGTTCCAGGGAACTCATGATAGAAGAGGATCTCCAAATCCAAGGAAAAAAAAAGAAAGAAAGAACTGTGGAGTATAGATGCTTATTGAACCATATTATTTCTTTTGTTTTGGGTGCTGTTGTTTTTTTTTTCTTTCTATTTTGAGGTTTTGCATCACTGCTCTGATTCTTTCTCTTGTAATAGGATTAATGCAGAAATAGGATTAATGTTATTATGTGTATATATATGTGTGTGTATATATATATATATGTATATGTATAGAGATATAGAGATATAACCTATATCAGATTACCTGCTGTCTAGGGGAGGGGGGAGGGAGGGGTGGGAGGGAGAAAAATCTGAAATTGTAAAGCATGTATAAACAAAAGTTGAGAACTATCTTTACATGTAATGGAAAAAATAAAATACCTCATACATTAAAAAAAAAAAAAGAAATAGGGGAGAGGAGGAAAGGGAATAGGATGTAGAATGTGTTGTGTTCCCAAAATTCTTGCCTTCATAGGATTAAATGTTTCACGTTGAAAGTAATTTTAAAGTCACTGAAACCAAACCTTCTATTTCATAGGTGAGGAAAATGAGGCTCAGAGAGTGGTTTGGTGGTCAGCATTGGAGACAGAATTTGAACTCAGATCTTCCTGACTCTAGTGCTATATTTCCCACATTTTGCTGCCTCAAGGCATCCCCCTTAACTCATACTTTTTAAATGTTTTAATGTGGTATTTTTTCATATCGCTATCACTTGCAAGTGACTCCCCAACATATATGATTCTACCTTGCAACAAAGCTAAATGGCTAAGTCAAAGAAAGCAAAGTATTGGCCACAATGCATGCCTCATTCTGCACTCACAGTCCACCATCTTTCTGTAACAACAACGGAGACATGTTTCCCCGCTAGTCATTTGAAGGCTCATTTGCTCTTGGCATTGATCGGAGTTGAGGGGGAGAGGGAAGTGATATTTGAACCCAAGGTCTCTAACTCTAAGTGTAGTCCTCTTGACACTTTTATTTGATCTGCTTTTAATGACAGGGCTAGCCAAAACATTCTAAACAACCTTTCCCTTAGTAAAGATTTGATCATTGGGATAGAGGCAATGGAATAATTAGAATATTTTTTAGGCTTAGACTGAGTTGCCAAAAGAATCTGGTTTTCTAGCAGTCTGATATTTTAGTACAGAGAAAGAAGGCAGCTGATAAAGAATGACTCAGTATCTAACTATAAAATGAGAGAGAGAGAGAGAGAGAGAGAGAGAGAGAGAGAGAGAGAGAGAGAAAGAATATTAAGGTATTTCTGTGCTTTACAAAAACTTTTTTATGCTTATTATACTCTAATACATCCTAATAAAACCAGTGTTCCTATTTTCCTTATAATTGACCTCCTGCCCCTGGGCATTACACTGGAACACCCACCATATTCAACTCATGCTAAGAATGTGTAGATTCAGCAAGCTTTTGCTGGTACATTTTTTTTTTTTACATTTAGGCCTGGCCTATTTGATTCTCTGGACTAAACAAAGTGATTTTAGATAAGAAAATTACAATTCAGAGGTTAAGTGACTTGTCTAGGATCTCCTGAATAGTAAGTGTTTAAGTTAACACTGAACCAACACAATGACCAATCTGCCACTCCATTCCATGCTGTGTAGAGACAACCACAAGATCTGGCTATCTGTTTACATCCCCAATCCCCATGGAACAGTGAAACTCTACCGGGGTACTCTTACTGTTGAGGACAGAAGAACAGGATGTGTGGGATGCGTGCCTAATTTCTGATACTGCAAACACTGTTGTTTTTCTTTAAAAAACTCATGACCCCCATCTCTTATTTTTAAAACAAAACCAGAAAATGACATTATAAAACAAATCACATTGTCATATATCTTCCCCCCCCTTTCTGTGGGTAGCCAAATCAAGATAAAAAACTCTTACCTTATAGAGAAGGGAAACAGCTACAGAGAGTGTAATAGGGGGAGTGATGTCAAAAGTGCCCTTTAGCTGACTTCACACATGATCTACATGTGCCTGAGGAACTCTCTCTCTTCCTCTCTCCAGGCCCGATGAAAAACTAAATAAAATTATGACATATTTAATGTTTATATATGTATATGTATTAAAAACTAAATAAAATTGGGACATATAAATATATATGAAAAGCTAAATAAAATTATGACAACCAATGTATATATAGACACCATGTATATACATGCACATATGTGCATATATGTATGTGTATGTGCATGTATGTATATATTTACAGACATATTCGAATATACATATATATGTACACAGGAGAGAGAGATACAGAGTGAGAGAAGCAGATAGATATGTATTTACTTAACTTTGAGGGGAAAAACTGCCATCAAACTCTAAACAACAACCACACACAAAAAAAAGAACCCAAAATCCACAACACCTCCCCCAAACAAACAAACAAACAAAATTCTCTTGGAATTTAGACAAGAATGTTGAGTGCTTGGAAAGGTAAGCAGAATTGTTGGGACAAGTCTTCTTTCCGAAAGAGAAAATGTTATAGTACAACAAAAAGATCTTTAGTCTCCAAAATTCTTAAGGATATTTGGATATTACCCCCCCCACCCCAGCCTCCTTTCCATCAGGTTTCAAACCATTATAAATTTCTCATTTAATATATAAACTTTGCATAAGGAAAGCATGGGAACTATTATAAAAATACTGGCCAACAATATGTACTGGTATGTCTGGAAACTAGCTCAGGAAATTAAGAGGTAAATATCCATAAAAGAAGCCTCTCAGAAAAAAGAAATCAATATGCTGAATTTTTGAATGCCTATTCCCACTCAGTATTTGAAAACTGAGAGCCCAGATCTCTAACTCAAAAGCCCCAAAGCCAAGCTTTGAATTCAATCTGCTTTCCATTGTCAATTTAGTTACCATTCTTTCCATCATATTGCTTCAGACAAGGGAAGAAAATCAATGACCCCACTCACCCATGGCAAAATGTTGCTGCCAACTCTCCACAGTTCCAGGGTATTCCATCCTCGGTGGCTGTGGGTAAATTTCCTCTGAACACCTGATGAAGCACAAATTCTTCCTTTTGAAACAGGAGAGAGCAAAAGAAATCCGGTTGTCATTTAAATAGAATTGACACTATTTCTCTCAGTCCAGCTCCACCTTAGGGGAAGAGCAGCCAACACCTATTAAAAATAGAGGCAAGTAGAAAGTTGGAATTTTTCCAACTTCTGATTGACCTCATCATTTATTTTTTGAAAGAAAGATCCTCAATATATGTTTATCCTCATTTTGGTAGTTCTTTCATTTATGACAGAAATGAACAAGAGGTTTGCTGAACTTTTTTCACCTCTTTTTATTCTATGGTGGCTCTCTTAGAGGGGAAGAGGGATGGATATACTGGGAAATGTAGGTGGTGTAAAAACAAAAGCTATTAATAAAAATGTATTTTTAAAAAAGAAAGGACCGAACAAATGTGCTCCAAGTGAAACACAGATAAGGACTGTAAACTCTGAAATGCTGTAAATATGAATATAAGAAAGATCTGTGACTTCATCCATGCGGGAGCACTCTCAGTGGGGGAAGTGTATCCTTCAAAACAGATGGCAGCCCGTCTATGACTGAAATAGATGGTAGATCATAATAATAAGACTTTTAGAGCAGTAAGAAATCTCAGTGGTCAACTAGTTAGACCTCTCATTTAAGAGATAAAAAAGGGGGCAGCTAGGTGGCACAGTGGATAAAGCACCGGCCCTGGATTCAGGAGGACCTGAGTTCAAATCTGGTCTCAAACACTTGACACTTACTAGCTGTGTGACCTTGGACAAGGCACTTAACTCTCATGCTCCCACAAAAAATAAACAAATAAATAAATAAAATTTTAAAAAGATAAAGAAGAGTCCAGTGAGGTTAGATATTTTGTCCAAGGTCACACAAGTAGTAAGTGGCTAAGCAGGTAAGTCCTAGGGAGTATTGAGTACCTGAGGTACTAAAAAGTAAAGTGACCTGTCCAGTATCATACAGCCAATATCAGAGATAGCATTTGAACCCAGGTCTTTTAAATGCATGTTTTATGCTCTCTCAGCTCCCAGTATAATGTAAATTTTGAAGGGAAAGACTTTATTTCTTTCCTTCCCTCGCTTTTTTTCTTCTCTCTCTTCCTTCTTTCCTTCCTTCTTACTGTTTTTGTATCCACACCATCCAGCACATATCGGGCATTTAATAAATGCTATATTGAATTGGATTAAATTGCTGACTTTGAGCCCAGTTTCATACCCATTATGACACATTACCTCTATATAGCACTCTATAAATGTGAGATGACATTATTCTTCCTTCTCTATAATGGGAGCATTCCATGAGAAATGAGAATGACTAACAGCCCAACAAGAAGGCTTGGGTACTGAAGATACTGTTTAAGAGTTGTCAGTTCTTAACTTTAATTTCTCTTTTTATTGATTTCATCAACTGAGGTCTTCTTGAATATGACAATTTAAGAGCTTCCTTTGGGGAAAAAAAAAACCCTAAAGATGGAGTGTTTTATATTTATATCTTGTTAATGAGCCTTGGGAAGAGAAGGATGCAGAAAATCCCCAAAGCCAAGCAACTAGAGGATGTCACATTCCAGGAAGCATAGGCTTATTTTGTATCATGAAAAATGTCAGAAAGGCAAGAATCTCTGTAGTAGCCTGCCCACTCTCCTTGTTAAACGTGGAGATGCAAACTTTAACAAATCATGTCCCACATATTCCTTACATACCTGAGTTAAATCTCAAAGGTATTTGTTTCACCCCAGGGCACTCTTCTTGGGGGCTTGGCTGAATGTATTCCCTGAAGCCGTTCTGCTCTCAATGTAGTTATTACTGAAGAGTTATGACATTGACATCGTTGTTCATCAGCCCAGAGTATCTGCAAAATGAAAAGACTGTTAAAAAAGAGAGAGAGAGGGAGAGAGAGAAGAGAAGAAGAGAGGAAGGGAGGGAGGGAAGGAGGTAGGAAGGAAGGAAGGAAGGAAGGAAGGAAGGAAGGAAGGAAGGAAGGAAGGAAGGAAGGAAGGGAGGGAGGGAGGGAGGGAGGGAGGGAGGGAGAAGAGAAATAAGAGCAAGGAAAGGAAGAAGAGGAAAGGGATGAAGGAGGGGAAGTAGAGGAAGGAACAAATGAAGGAATGAACTAACAAATGAAGGAAGTAAGGAAATAAAAGAGGGAAGGAAGGAGGAAGGGAAAGAAAGAAGGATGAAGGAAAAGAGGGAGAGAAGAACAAAAGGAAGAAAGGGAGGGAAGAAGGAAGAAAATATTGAGGAAAGGAGGAAGGCACAAAGAAACAAAGAATTAAAGAAAGTTAGAAAGAAGAAAAGGAAAGGAAAAAAGAACAAAGAAAGAAGAGAAGGGGGAATCATTCCTTTCGATTTTTGCTTCTCCCAGAAAAAAAATCCCTAGAAAGAAAACTTAGAACTGGTTGTTTTCCACAATATTTGTGACATCTTGGTTAGCAAAGACATAGCCACTGCTACACCCGACAGGCGATGAGCTGAAATATGACAGATATAAGCCCCCAAGAACAACCTTACTGCCAAATGTATTTAAGCTCATGTTAAAACTTTACTTGATATTCCCCTTGATTAACTTTTTGCAACAGCTCCAGTGGTTGCCTTTCAAGGCCCTGATAAATTAAGTCATTTTTCCCATGACAGTCAATTTTGGTTGTTTCATCCCATGTGTTCCCAAACAGCAGACATTTTTATGCCCTATATGTATTTGCGAATTACAGAAAATAAAAATGGGTCAACTACAAATTCAAATTTTGAAGGAAGTAGTTCCAATGTTCATCAGGCCATGTCTACACTGGCTAAGTAAAGCGCTCTTTTTAGAAAGAGAAGCGCCTTAGTCAGCTAGAGTCTACATAGCTGATCTGTTGGGGGAGGGAGGGTTGAAAGTCGTTTTATTTTTTTTTAATTCCACCTGATTTCACCAGGGAAATGAAATCATCAAGCATTTAATGAGCACGACCCATGATGATACAAAATATGGTATGATTATTGTTTCCCATTTTATTGAGGCAGGATAGCTAACATCCAAAATGTTAATGGTGTAGTTAATATGACATAAATGGAATATTACTGAACAATAAAATATGAAATATAGAAGAAATTCAGAGAATAACAGGGAAGATTTGTATGCACTGATACAAAGTCACAATTAGTAGAAATAATAAGTAAACAGAACCTTAGAACACATAAACCATTCCTAAAATGATCAATGAAAAGAATATATAAAGGACTTTAGTAACCAATCTTGCTCCTGGACAACAAACAAGGAAACATTCTTGGCAGAGAAGCTGGAGAGTACAGGGGCAGAAAGCAGTAAATGTTTTCAGACCCAGTTGATATACCAGTTATTCCAGCTTAAGTATTCTTTCACTGTTAAAACAAGTTTCAATTCTTGTATTGAGGGGTCTTGTAGGGGCTGGGGTGGGGAAGAGTGGATGGATTGGCAGGTTAAATCATACATTACTGATATAAAAATAAAATGCATTGGAAAAAGGAAGTTAAAGGAAAGAAGGAAGGCAGGCAGGCAGGAAGAAAGGAAGGAGGGAGGGAAAGAGAAAAAACAAACAAAAAAGAAAACAGGATGAATGGAAGGAAGGGGGAAGGAAAATAGAAGGAAGGAAGGAAGGAAGGAAGGAAGGAAGGAAGGAAGGAAGGAAGGAAGGAAGGAAGGAAGGAAGGAAGGAAGGAAGGAAGGAAGGAAGGAAGGAAGGAAGGAAGGAAGGAAGGAAGGAAGGAAGGAAGGAAGGTAGGTCCACAGAGATTCTTTTCACTTCATAGCAATTTCAGGAGACAGATGCAAAAAACTTTATCATATACCATTTAAAAAATATATAGAACATTCTTTCCCCCATACATAACAGTGGTGGTGGTGTGTGAGTGTGTGAGTGTGTGAGTGTGTGTGTGTGTGTGTGTGTGTATTTTAAATCAACATTTTCCCCTAATGGCCCTTGGCCAGCAGCTGTCGGAAACACTGATGTCATTTTTTAAAAAAATTAACTGGTTGGAAATGATAGCTAAATACCAAAAGAAATCAATTTAAAATGGTAATCAATGTTTTTGAGGAAACATTTATGAACTCTTGATCCCTTACAATCAAGATTTAATAACTATTGTTGGGGCATTATAACATAGTTACTGTACAATGCCCTAACATAATCTTTAACGCTGAAATTCTTCCACCAATTTTCGGGATGAAAAGAGGTTTAGCAGAAATGTTCTTCTAACAGCTATGAAATTATAGGCTTCCCCTTTATCCACCCAAACACACTCCACCATGCTAAATAATAGATACAGCACTAATCACCTTTGGATTCATGCCAATGTGCCGACACTGGTGTCTTGGCAGAATTTGACAAAATTGCTTTGAGGAAACAAAATCTAACTCCTAAGGATGGTCTTAAACACTTTCAGAAAGGGCCTTTGAAAGCAAAGTATGTGCAAGTATTCAAAAGGATAGAGTCTTCTTTGAATGAGATGAGGTCTAGCAAACTTTGTATCTCCTTCTCTTCTCTTTCATCCACCAAAAGCAGGGAAAGAATCAATTCCAGATATTCTGAGCTCCAAGATTCCCATTTTGGATACTTAATGTATTGACTATTTGACCATTTCTGCCAAAATGTGCCCTTTTCTTCTGTTCCCACAAATGATAAGGCTTTGAATCCAACAATTTGGTTGTTAATGGGAACAAAATTAACCTTCGAGCTCTATCTAAATGATATCAAAGAAATTAATTAGCTAAGCTTTCCAGGTAATTCAGCAAAAAAAAAACTAGGGCTTAGCATAATGCTTGGTATACAGTAGACATTTAATAAGTGCGTATTCCCTCCCCCAAAATTTAGTATCCCTAATTAGGCTCACCGAGTTTTTCAAGTGCATCTAGTCCACTGATTCTTAAGACATTCACACATACATAATCTATATATACATACATACTTGTATACATATACTAGTAGGAAACCAGAAAGTAATTAGTATAAAATACTAATCACCCACTGACTTTGAATTAATGAGTCCTTTTCTAAGTCCTCATTGAGGGGTAAAGGTGATCCTCATTTTTAAAGGCTGGGCCAATGAACACAAGCTCTTGTAAGTCCTGGAAAGCAAGAAAGTCTTTGAGTGTATTAGAGATGGCTTGCATTCTCCTCTCAGGAACATCAGACTAGCTAATTTGGGAGACTCTACGTGTCTATATGGGGGTAGATTATAAGTGCTTCCCTAAGTAGCAAAGTCAATCTTCCTTAATATTCCTGGGCAATTTGTCAACTATATCTGATTCTCCTTAGATTCTTTCTGGGACCCCACCTTCCCATCACTGGACTACAGGACCTGTGCTGTCTTCCCATCAATCTTACATCATCTCACTTTTCCAGAGCTGTTTTCTAGTCTATAAAACAAAGAGGCTGGTGTGGACAGCCTCTGAGGCCTCTTATACCACTGATTCTGTGACTCTATGATGCATCTCTTTTCAAAGACCCCAGTATCAGTGGCAGCATGATGCTTTCTAAATGGTGATACTTCAAGTAACATTCAGATAAGTCTATTTTATTAGCCATTACAGTAGAAGGAATGAGAGATCCAGAGTCATAGAAAATGAACTCAAATCCTAGTTCTTCCACTATGTCACTGGGTGACCTTGGGCATATTATTATTATTATTATTATTATTATTATTATTATTATTATTATTATTATTATTATTATTATTTGGTGAGGCAATTGGGGTTAAGTGACTTGCCCAGGCTCACACAGCTAGTGTAAAGTGTCTGAGGCCAGATTTGAACTCAGGTCCTCTGGAATCCAAGGCCAGTGCTCTTTCCACTGCACCACCTAGCTGCCCCACGGCATATTATTTTAATTCTCTTGGTCTCAGTTTCCCCATCAGTAAAATGAAGGGGTTGGGCTATACCTAAATGGTCCTTATGTCCCCGTCTACCTTAGATCTTTATTCCTTCTTATTACCAATTCTCCATATCAAAATACTTGGGCTCCTTTGTAAATGTATTGTAACTTATTTAGACTGAGGATGATTCCACCATAGAATATGACAGAGGCCAGAGAGAGTAATATCAGATCCCCAAAAGGACCTAATTTACAAGAGGAGTGTAACTAAGAAGGAAAAGCTGCAGTTTTTTCCCCATTTGACAAAATTTAGAGTGTCAAAATAGCCACTGTTAGCATCTAGTTTGCATGATGATGACAACAACAACAACAAATAATGATATGCTAACAGATGGAATGTTTTCTATCCCTGAGTGAAGTTCCTTTCTAGCCCCACCTGGTTTCCTCAACCTCACATTTTGTGAAGCTTTGCCCTGGTGCCAAAATCTAGTTAACAGCTCTGTCAGGGAATAACAAAGGTTCTAAATGACTCTAACTCCCTAAATGCCCACAAGCACATAGGAATGTACTAAAGAGGCAGTCTGTCTGTCTGTCTGTCTGTCTGTCTCTCTCTCTCTCACACACACACACACACACACACACACACACACACACACACACACACACACACACACACGGGACAGATCAAGCTTTACCATTGTCCCCTGGTAGCCTCCAGTTGCAAAATGGACAACACCACTGCAGATAAACATCAAAATTCCCAGACTTACCTACAGCAAGAGAAACTACCATAAAGTCATAGTAACTTGAGCCCCCACTGCTAAATGACTATTGACATCATCTCTTGCAAACCTTGTGTTCCTGGGCCACATGCCGGAAGATTGTGGCCTGCTGGGTTTGAATGCTTGGGGGTGGCAAGAAGTTAGTAGGGAGGGCAAGAATCATTATTCTATTTCCGCTCAATAAACAAAGGTTTAATGAGCTGAGTTAGAGAGGCTTTGGTAGCCCCCAGAGGGGAGGAAATTTAGGTTGACAAAGAAAGCTTGAAAGAAAGTTTGGATTTTGGTATCTACAAATTGCATAAGGAAGGAAGGAAGTGATTTTACCTGGGTTAGGCACAACAAACAGGTAATGAGAGAAGGATAGGATGATCTGTAAGGAGCCATCTTTGAACACAATAGATGTTGGAAAGGAAGAGATGAAATGAGAACAATAAGGTTGAAGTAGTAGGTAAAGAAGATTAAAAAAAATGGATAGCACCAATTAGGATTGATCGAAGGGGAGCAGTCTGGGAGGTAAAGAGGCCAGGAAGCACGGAATAAGAGGAGTGTAGGAAAGAGACGGCCATTCCCTAAACCAAGGCATTATCTTGCTTGACAAAAAAGAATTGTCAGGAATTTGGGACAGTATAGATGAGGGAAGCAAAGGATATTCAGGAGATAAAGAATCTTTCAAGTGGCTGAGAGGATAGTGCAAAAGCAGGGAGAATTAGATTTAGGAGAAAATTATCTCCTCTTCAGCTTTACTATTCACAAGTAGCAATGGGTTACTTAAGCTTTCCTATGGTTTACATGTCTCCTGGCTTTTGAATGGGTTTTTCCAATTACTTTTTCTCAGAAATAATAGTTTTTTATTTTCTTGATGCAATCTTGTCTTCCCCACAGGAAACATCTTATGCTCCTCTAGGTCCCTTTAAATGTCCTGTCCTAACTATGTGCAATTACACTATTTTTTTTATTATTATCTGTAAATTCCATTAGAGGGTTCTACATTCCTCTTTTGGAGTAATCCATAGGAAAAGAGGGCAGAGGAAAACCAGTTCTGCCCAGTTGTCCCTCACTAGGCAGCTGTACAGACATATTGTCACTCATCATCATGCTTTGATTTTGAGCTGGTAGACAATTTCAACCCCAGTGAGTCAGTTCTTAACTTAAATGAATGCGAATTAATTCTGAGCATAAATTTTAATGAGAATGGTGCTTCAGATGCCCTTGTATATTTAAAAATGCACAACATATATTTCCAACAGCAGCAGCAAGGATGGGGAACTTGCGCTCAGGAAAGCCCAGTTCTTTGTTTTTGCTGCTGTGATTTGGACATCATTATTTGATTTGCATATTGGTACTGCAAGAAGGGACTGGAATTGTAATTCCAGGGAGCATCAGATTCTCTTTTCCTTTCTCCCACCATTATTTTGACCACTGTCTCCATCATTCTTTCTTTGTTCACAAGTTGTTGTTGTTGTTGTTTTGTAATTTCCCCAGAATCCAAGTTGTACTAGCACAACATGTAAAACAAGATGACATTATCCCTGGGATGTGGACAGATTTCCTCTCAATATTTGCTCCATTGCTTTATTAACTATGGGTGTCAGGCTCAAAGGAGGATCATTTCTGGGGCCGCTCATTTCATTTTTTTCCTAAGTCTGACATCACATTTCAATTTTTTTTCCAATCTTCTCTTCTATTCCCAGTTCACCTGACATGTCAGAAATAATTATAAGTACTTTACTAAGTAGCCAAGCCAATCCTCTTTAATATTCTTGGGTATGTATCCACTAAATCTGATTCTCCTTTCCCCCCTCCCTGTTTTCTCCCTGACTGGGTTGTGCATCTATCATCAGAAAAATCTCAGGAAAGAGCACAGGTTATGGCTCACTTCCCATACATACTAGTATTTTGGCTGATGGCATCAAGATAACATCTCTCTGGAACTTTTAATTCCTAGGAGAATATTATCAACAACAACCCCCCCCCCCAAAAAAAAATCCCTTAAACTAAAAAAGAAAAAATAATGCTTCCTGAAAATGTCCTTTTTATTTCAATCTTTATAAAGGCATATGAGAGGAACCAAATCTTTGGTCCTATTTTTTTTACTCTTATTATTTTAAAATACTTCTAAGTAGAAGGCCAAAATATCTCCATTCCTAAAACCCGACACTACACACACATACATAAAAATTAATATATATATACATTACATAAAATGATTTATAATTATTGCTTTCAGGGTTTCCTTTTCTCTCACCATTTATCCTTGAGATGAGTTCTGATTATTTTATTTATTATCATCAGAGACAGAAAACTGATTTTGTGTCCAAGGAGAGCAATTGTTCCTATATTTCCATCCTAAACAAAATATTTTTACAACTGCTAGCATTCTCTCTTTCTGACTAAACTTGTATTTATTTTGCTTACATTTGTTTTGTATATGAATGAATGGATGAATAAAAAAACATTTTTAAGAACTCAGTGTGAGCAAAATGTTATGCTAATGTAATCACACATCATCTCTCCCTATAGAAACTATGGACTTAAATGGGTACTTTCTTCCTTTGGTGGGAGGTGGGGTACCATACCTCCAGTTTCATTGTTGGGATGGACCATTAGGCTGAAAACTGCTCTCCATCGAGGGAGATCAGCAAAATGGTCTGTAACTTAGAAGAATCTTGGAGGTAAGTCTAGAGCACTGAAAGGTTAAGTGATTTACCCATGATTACAGCCAGGATATATCAGAGCCAAGATTTGAACCCAAGACTTTTACTTCAAGGCCATCCCTCTAACTTCAATAACACATTTCTTGCTTCCCTTATTCGTTCTTTCTCTGCTCTCTTTTCTCCTCTGTTCTCTTTCCCTTCCTCAGTTCTTAAAGGGCAGATACTCTTCCATTTTTGTCTTTCTATCTGCCAAAATGGACCACAGTGCCTAGCACATAGTAGGCAGTTAAAAGTGCTTATTGATTTCTTTGTTTATTAGCTGATATACTAAAATCCCTGCTTAAAACGACGACGACAACAAGAACAACACTACTTGAATAATCATAGACTTACTTACCCTTGGGTCAAATATAGTCCCCTGCTTATAAAAATTGGTGCAGGGCATATATCTTACTATAATGAAATAAGTCTCCATTAGAGATGATCTCTACCCAATGATACCAGGATTCTATAGTGATTCTGTACAGTGTAGAACAACAACAATAATAAATAACATTTATAAAACACTTACTATGTGCCAAGTACCATGTTAAGTGCTTTGCAATCATTATCTCATTTGATCCTCACAATAAACCCGAGAGGTAGAAATTATTAATATCTTCCTTTTACAGTTGAAGAAATGGAGAGAGAGTTAAAGTGACTTGTCCAGGGTCACAAAACCAGTCAGGCCACATTTGAGGCCACATTTGAACTCAGATCTTCCTGACCCCTGATTCGGTGGGATTTCTATCCACTGTGCCACCTGGCTGCCCCAACAATAAAATCAGACTCAGAGATGAAAGGGGCTTTAAAATTATGTAGACCAAACACTTCACTTTACACATAGAGAAATTAAGCTCTTCAGAGTCACAGGATCATAGATCTAGAGTTGAGAGTGACTATTATAAGTCATGTCATCTAACCCTCTCATTTTATAGATGAAGAAAAAGAAGCCATAGAGATGAAGTTACCTTCCCAAGGTCACACAGTCAAGTAGAAGAAGAGAAATTTGAATTCAAGTCCTACGACCAAGCCAGACCATAAAGCAGCTAAGACATTCTTTAAAATGAGACTAATTCAAAACAAATCCTCAATTCCCAAGTCATGCCATGCGCAGAAAATTCAGGTCTTGTTAAACTTCAGTAAATTCTAAAGAGGAGGCTTTTGAGAAAAGAAACAGGCACATCTTAGTATCTGGAAGTTTAAGATACATTTTGTGAAGCCCTCTGCCAGATCTGAATGGCAATGGGAATATAGGATGGAGAGACTCTACAGCAAGTACCAATGGGTTGTTAAAATGAAAACAATGCAAAGCAGGACTTCTTCACTTACCATGAGAAGTCCCAAGGCAGCAAAAACCCAGCCTCATTCCTGAAATACAGTTTAGATTTTCTAACTTCCTAATTCATCTCTTGTGATAGTACCTCCTGTGACCCAACTGGAAAATGCTTAGGAAAGCAAGTTGCCAAGGCTGGCTTGCAAATGCAGAACTGAATTAATTAGTGAAGCTACTGCACTAATATGTCACCAATCCAGAGAGACTAATTCTCTTCGAAGGAAGCCACAATTTGGAGAAAATGCACAAAGAAGGCTAGGATATGGGCCCCGAATTAAAATGCAGGAGAGGAGCAGCCAGGTGGTGCAGTGGCTAAAGCACCAGCCCTGGATTCAGGAGGACCTGAGTTCAAATATGACCTCAGACACTTGACACTTACTACATGTGTGACCCTGGGCAAGTCACTTAACCCTCATTGCTGCAGATGAAAAAATGCAGGAGAATATTTGAAAGGTACTGTCTTGGATGATAGGGTTTTATTGGGAGTTAATTCTTCGGGTTACTTAAGTTTCAGTTTCTATAGATGCAGACGCACATATCTACTCCCTTTTTTTGGTGGGAGGTGGGGTGGTGTGGCTCAAGTTTCATTATTACAGAGATCTACTAGGCTGGAAACTGCTGTCGGTCCAGAAATATGAGTAAAATGATCTGTCACTTAGAAGAATCTTGGAATAAAGCACTGGCCCTGGATTCAAGAGCACTTGAGCTCAAATCCAGCCTCACACATTTGACACTTACTAGCTGTATGACCTTGGGCAAGTCACTTAACCCTCATTGCCCCGCTCCCCCCTCCCCCCCAAAAAAAAAGAAGAAGAAGAGTCTTGGAGCCCAAAGCATGGATAGAGTGATTTACCCGGGATCACCTAGCCAAGCTGCATCAGAACATGAACTCAAGACTCTTTGACCACAAGGCCGGCTCCAACCACAGTAACATGCTCCTTGTTTCTCTCTTTCTCTTTCTCTGCTCTCTTCTCTCCTTTCTTCTGTTCTGCTCTCTCTTCTTCCCCATCTCTTTTCTCTCAGTTCTCTGCCTTCTCTTCTCACTTTTTTTCTCCTGTCCTCTTTCCTTCTCTCTAGATTTCTTATGCTCCATTATATTATAATGTTAAAAATAGAAAAGAGCCCCTAAGAGATTAGTTTACCTGCCTAGTGTCACAAGAGGTAGTGACAGGCAGGATTCAAAGTGAGGCACTCAGAATTCAAGTCGAGCACTCCTTCCACTGTACTATGTCCGTGGATGTGGGAATAAAAGGTTTTCAAAATACTTTACATATATTATCTCATTTGAGCCGACAGTACTGCTGAGAGGCAAGTACTACAAGCATCATTATGGACACTTTGGACATGATGAAACTGAGAATGAGAGAGAATGAGGATTTCTGTTAGACCTTCTTCTGCCAAAATAGATCTTAGACACTCTAAAGCTTAGTCGATGGGTCTTAGAGGATTTCTTGAGTCTCAGTGGCATTAAGTAACCTAATCATGGAAGTGAATGTCAGAGGCAGAATTTGAACCTGGGTCTTCTTGACTACAAGCCTTGGATTCTATCTTCCATGAAAACAATGTCATCTTTCTTAAATGAGACAGAAGGCACTTCAAAGGCCTTCCAATGCCTCTAGGTTATCATTTGTTCGACTACATCTCTTACTCTATCAATGTTGGGAGCTCCAGGTGAGGAATTCTCTCTACCCATGCAGCTTGGCCCTTTCTCAATTTATAATTTTAGAGAGTGCTTAGAGCAATGGGAGGTCAATAGACTTAGCTAGAGTCACAGAGTGAGGATGTGTGAGAGGGAGGTCTTGGTCTTCCTGGCTCCAGACCCAGATCTCTATGTACAATATCACACATTCTCTCAGGAGTCACAATTATGACTATTAATGACCAATGTCAAGCATTATAGATATAGGAGATAATTGAAACGAAATTGAATCAGAATAATCCTATTTAGAAAAGTCCAAATAGTGCTTTTTCTCCCTTTCCCTTGAAAGGAAATAACTAAAAAAGTGCCAAATTTTTAACTTGTAGTTTATCTCCTCCGATAGTACTGTGGAAGAAGGAAGAATCAAGGAGGAGAGAGAAAGGACAAAAGAATACTGAGGATCGAGGGAGGAGGAGGAAGAAGTGGATTCTGGTAATGGAGTTTTTTAGTTTATTTTCTGGATAAAAGGGAGTTACATATTAATGAATTTCTACCTTCAAACAGGAAGCCACTGACCAAACACAAAGGTCTGAGGGGAACTTTCATAGGCTGGGGATTTGATTTACATGATACTTGTTCCACTTCTCTGGCCTTTCTTTGGAGGGGTCAGAGAAGGTAATGCAAGGACAGGTAGACCCAATGTACTGTTAAGTACTTTGTATGTACCCTACACCTCCTTCACATGAATCACTTCTCTTTTTCTAGTCTAGTGTCACCAACATGTAATTTCAGGGATTGAAGTGGGACCCTGGTGTTTACATAATCCAATCTTCTCTTTTTCTTGGCAAGGAAGAAGAGGCAAAAAGAGGTTAATGATTTGCTCAAAATCACATGATTGGCCAGTGGCAAAGCCAAGAGAGGCATTTTGGATTTCCAGGCTAGTATACCAGGGATTTCCTCCATATATGTTTACAAAGTCGAGTAGGGAGGCATCCCAATACTTCCAAATCTGGTTCATGAAACTTAGCAGAGATGTAATGCAAAAAAGTATCTTACCTGTCTGTCCCAGTGGTCCCTTCTTTGCCCCCCCCCCATAGACCTGGAAATGTAGGGCGATATTTAGAGTATGCCAAATATCTAGTTTTTACTGGCCATTCCCAAAGGAGCCATTTGGAATATTGGGTTGTCTTGAGATGCCAATCCAAACTCTTTGTGACTACTTCCAATGTAAAGAAGGAAATAAAGATCTCTACTCTACCTCCAATTCCTTATTTCCCAAATAATGGATCCAAATTCCTTCTTGATGTCCACTATTTCCATTTCAGAACTGAGTAAATGGGGCTATGTGGATGGAATGGGAAAGGCTTTGTCCTGAGGATACCAATTCCTGATCTTTACATTCTAAGCATACCTTTTGGGAATTAGCAGAGCCTTTGATTCATTTTTTTTTCTTAAGCAGCTGAGAATTAATGTTGAACCCACATCTTCCTGATTCCAAATATAGTTCTCTATCCACCAAATAACACTGCCTCTTTGAACCCAGAGTTGTTGGGTTCAAATGCCATCCTTAATTACCTCAGGCAAGTCATTTAACTTTTCTCTGCCTCAGTTACTCCAAATGTAATAGCTGTAGTACTTATGTCAAGAGGTTGTTGTGAGGATCAAACAAGATAACATATGCCAGGTGGTTGCATATCACAAGATCTCTATATAAATGTCAATTATCAGAATTAATTATTATTAAAGGAGGTAATATATGGGACGTGCTTTCCAACCCTTCTCAATTTGCAAATATGAGCTGCTATCAATAAGCATTTTATTCAGTGCCTATTATGTGCTAGGCACTGTGGTAAACACCAATTACTGTAATACCTTAAAGGTAGAACTGATTGATATCAATTGTCAAATGACTTTCATTAAACTAGCTTCTCCTTTAGAGTTATGTGGAAGGGCAACTGGTGATGCTTGAAGTGCTATAGAAAGAAATGTGAATAGGAAATTTCATTTTATAATGAAGATTGGTTAAAGTACAATTTTCTCTCTTTGCCATCATTAGTATGCCATCTCAAAAATCTTGTATACTAGTATTGAACTCAAATACAAAGGGATCCCTGCAGGTCACATACTAACTTAGAAAAGCACAAATTAATATTATCTATGTTGTATCTTTATTTCATTCAACATTTCCCAATTATATTTCAATCTGCTTTCTGCCATAAGAATTTGACACTTCTGATGGAATTCTTGGTCCTATTACAACCTCACTTCTCTACATCTTTCTGAGGATTCTTTTAAACATGTAATATTATTATATTATTTATTATACTTATATGGCATGCTATTATAAAAATATTTATTATATTATCATGTTCAAATAATCCTGGGATTATTTGAAATGACATGTCCTACCAGACAAAGGGGATTTAAGACTGAGCAACCTCTAGTTGAAAAGTAAAGATTTCACCCAATCATTTTAATCCATAAAACCAACAAGAGCCATCACTCACCTTGATTAATTTGTTCTGTAATTTGACTGAATTGATTAGTTATTTTTATTGTCTGGAGTTATAATTTCATTGAAATGAACAGTTATTTTTGCTCTTTGTAGCTATAATATTTGTGTACCCATTGGTGATCACTTGGGAATAAAAGCTCAAAATTGATAGTGTTCTTTAGATTATTCCTATCTAAAATCACTCCAGTATCTCTGCCAAGAAACCCCTAAATGGGGTCATGAAGAGTTGGATATGACTGAAATGACTCAACAACAACATCTGGAAAAATCCTCCCACATATTCAATGACCTCAGCCATTATGTCACTTATGGAAATAAATAGTAGCCCTTAGACCTTAAGTCAAAATAAGAAGTAACCTAATGAAATTGGACATGAGGATAAATGAAAATTATGCAGTTAAGTCTAAAGGAAATGGGATATGCCTTTTGTGTCTACTTCCCTTTGTGGTTTGTTTTCATGTAAATCTGTGTTTGGGAGAAGAATTCAAGCTGTTTATTTCAAAAAGATGCTTATGCTCTTTTAGTCATACCTTAAGTGAGAAAAAGAGGTAGTAAGTGGGCAGAATTGGAAAATGTGGATAAGGCCCACATACATTCAGTGGGTTAAAGAGAATGAGTCTTTTCAAGTTATGTTAAAAAGATGAATACTGACAGAATGTAAAGGAAATCAGATCTACATTTAAAAGCCCTGACTTCAAATGCTCTCTCTCTCATATGTACTACCTATGTGGCCTTGGGCAAGTTTGCCTCCCTGTGCCTCAGTTTCCTTATCTGTAAAATGAGAAGATTGGATAAACAGAGGCAGAAAGGAGAGAAAATAGATTTTTGTTGATTCAAAAAAAAAGGTATGTGTGAGAGTGTGTCATAGATGTGGAATGTTGCATGTATTTTCAGATGAGGTTTCTGTAAGATTAATTTTACTTAATTGTTTTATGTTACAAGAGAACTCTCACCGAGTTGGGGGGAGGAAGGGGAATCTCTAAATCTTTGTGATATAAAAAACAAAATAGATCAAAAAAGCTTGTTTGAAAAAATTAACTACATAGGATTACCAAGAAAACTAATTATATTAAAATATCATTATCACAATACATATTTTTTTAAGGTTTAGAATCCTAAAACTAGGCAATTTCTAAGGTCCCTTCCAACTCTCAAGCTACAATCTTAAGATCTCACTCTCAATTCGTTAATACATTTGTTGACAATACATATTATAGAGATACACAATGCACATTGATATATCTGTTGAAATGCTGACGCTCCAAATTCTCCCTCAACCCAGTTTGATTGCCAAGGCTTCTGGATACAGGATCATGCAGTGCCTGATTAGGAAGAGATGGGAATGTGGTGTGAGGTCATCCAGACCAACACTTTACCTTCTTTGACAAGCTGGTGGTCAGACTGGGGAGTAATGATGGGGAAACAGTAGTAGTGGTGGTGGTGGTGGAATCTACCTAATCTCTCAAAACCTTTGAAATACAACATTTGTTACAGGATATTGTGTTACATTTCCATAAGTGTACATATTTGTTCCAAGGAAAACCCTTAAAAAAAACTGCTTAGAACTAACCTTTACCACATGTCTACACATGACACTTCCCCAGGGAAAGAACTCAACAGTGAACTTTCCTAGTTTAATTTGACTCGTGTTACTGGCTGAGCGTTGTTTTGTTATTTCATTAAAAAGAAAAATGCACTTCACTGTTCTCTCTACAGGATTATTCTTGGGGATAGTGAGGCCCAACCTGGACCTTCCTGACTGGATTCAGGTCAATTCAATACTTACCATGCAATACAATTGCCTTTCTTGAGGGAAGGGTCTGTTTGCATTTGGTTTTTTGTTTGTTTGTTTGGTTGGTTTGGTTTGGTTTTTTGTATCCCCAGTGGGAGACACAGCAGCTAATCCATAGTAGGTTTTTAATAAATGTTTGTTGATCAAGCATTCAGAGCTAGGGATAGAAAAATTAAAAATGAAACAGTTCTTGGTCTCAGTTTCCTCATCTGTAAAATGGCGATGACAGCACCTACCTGTGGGTATCAAATGAGATAACATGTAAAGCACTTTGCAAACCATAAAGCACTACATAAATGCTAGTTAGAATAATTATCATCGTCATTATTAGCAGATGCATCGCATATGCAGATAAGTAAAATCAGTCTGTGTACAAAGCAAATTTAGGAAGAAATAATCATGGACAAACTGTATTACCATAGAATCACTGGACTTGAGCTGGCAAGTACCATAGAAGCCCAATCTTCCCATTTTATAGATGAGAAAACTGAGGCCCAGGGCAGGCCAGAGTAACATAAGAGAGGATCAGAGAGAGAGCATAAACCCAGATCTTCTGACAATGCGTCAGTGCTCTCTCTCCCTTCTGCACTGCAACACGCTGGAAATGTATGCAAACAAGACTTTAAAACTCCTCCTTTGCCTTTGCCTCTGACCCTCTTAAAGGAAGAACTAATTAAACCCATCTTTCATGACAAAGAAAAGGTTTCATTCCTCAAGTAGCTTTCTTAATTTTTAGGTTAAAAAAAAAAACGGATCTGAGTCAAGACCCCACGTTTGACTGTTGGCCATGTACTGGCGAGGTCTGATGCCCTGGCAAAGTCATTTGGCCTCTAAGGGTCAGTTTTTTCTTTCATGACACCTGCTTCAATATTTCCTCTTTCATAATAGCAGAAGGGCAGTGGGGTGAGGGGCAGGTTGGGTAGAATGAAAGCACAGGGGCAGGTGTGTTTTTTTATTATGTTTTTCTTCACATCCTTAGTGCCTAATACTTTGTTAGGCACAGCATATATTATTAATAAACACTTGTGGATTGATTGATATTTTTAGAAGGTGCTACCCAAATTCAGTACAATTGTCCTGTTTACAGGTAGAACGCCCTTTGACAGAGTGGACTGAATTCTCTCTGCCCTGCTCTCAGATTCGCACAGCCCTTTATGATAGGAAAGGCTTGCAAGGGCATCCTATGATCTTCAGGGTCTTACGGTGCCTTCTAGGGATACAGGGGTGGGGATGAGGTAAGAGGACAGCCCAGCACAGCAGAGACTGATATTGAATTCATTTCAAAATTTTCTTTGTTAGAAGAGAAAGTTCAGTCTGATGGAGGAGGCTAATGTGAGGACAAAAGACATCAATAAAAATATTTTTAAAAAATAATAAACAAAACTCCCCAATTAAGGAAAAATTTAAAAATAAATAAAATAATGAGTAATAAAATAAACTAAGCAATAAAATAAAATGAAATTAATAATAAACAAATAAAAACAGTAAAAATATTATTCATGTCAATAAACATTTATGGAGGAAGTGTGATATCTGAGGCACTGTGCCTAGCACTGGGATTCTAAAACTTACAGACACACACACACACACACACACACACACACACACACACACACACACACCTGACCTCATGGAGTTTACAATCCATTAGGATGGAAAAATTGTATAACTCATAACTCATGCATAAGATGATACTGATTCCCAATAAATGTTGGTTGTATAGTCATTTTGAAAAGACTATAATGACATTCCCCAATTTTTCTTCCCCTCTCTCCTGTCACTAATCTCTTGGTTAAGGCTCAGGGAGTAAGCCATTTGGGAAGCTTCTACCATAAGGTTAAGGTGTTTTGTCCCCTTTTCACTAGGATTTGGAATAAGGAAGAATAAGATAAGCTTTGGTTTGTTTTGTATTGATTTTGTATTGATTGATTAATTGGTTGGTTGATTTTGTATTGTGGACAAATATAAAGGAAAAAGAAGTAAAATTTTTACCAATTTAATGATTGTTTTGTCCTACCTCAGCCTGGTTCATCTTTGTGAGCCCTTCATCTTATAGTACTTAAATCATGTCTATAGGACTGCTATTTGGAGGCCCCACGCTTACGTGTCAAGGACCTGTGTTTTCCTGGTTATGCGATCTCCTGAAATGGAGACTCCCATCAACAGTGGAGATGGGACACATCAACAATTTACAGTCTTGAGGGCTGCTGGAGACTCTCAGGGGTTCAAGAACTTATCTATGGTTAAATACATATTATATATATAAGGTATATTTAATCTATGATATATATATGTGTGTAATATGTATGCATATATGCTTTACATAAAATATGTGTGCATATTTATGTATGTATGGATGTACATGGAGTCAGGAAGACCCGAGTTCAAATCTGACCTCATACACCTCCTGCCTGTGAGACCCTGTGCAAGTTATTTAACCTCAGTTTTTCAGTTATTCAGCCTCAGTTTTCCCTTCTGCAAAGTAGGGATGATGATGATAATAATAATGATGACATTTATCTCCCAGGGTAGTCATGAGTATAAAATCAGATAGTCTATGTAAGGCACATTACAAACCTTACAATGCTATATAAAAGCTAGCTATCATTTTTATTGTTGTTGTTATTATTATTGTAATCATCATTATTGTATAGCCAGTGGCAAAGCAAATGACAGTTCATTATGAACTCTTTTTTCTACACTACACTAGAATAGGAGTATTCTCATAATTTAAAATCATATCTCTGAAGAAAATAATAATAGTATTGCATGAACCTCACACTTATAAAGGGCTTCAAGATTTATAAAGTACTTTCCACATATGTAGTAGTCAATGCAGATACGATTACTTGTCTCTATTTTGCAGATGAAGACACTGAGGTTCAGAGAGGACAGTAGTACAGAAGAAATAATATAGATTCTGAGTCATTCAAGCTGATTTGAATTTTGGCTCTTTCACTCACTCTCTGTATTATCTTTGGCACTGAGTCCTACATTTAGAGCTGCAATGGATTTTAGAAGCCATATCACCCAACCCCCTCATTTTAGAAATAAGGAAATCGAGGCTCAGAAAGGTTGTGTCTTGTGCAGGATCACATAATGAGTAAATGTCTGAGGCACAATTTGAACTTGGGTCTTCCTGCCTCCGGGTTCTGCACTCTAGCCATTGTACCCATTTCACCTTTCTGTTAGACTTAGTTTCTTAAAGAGAGATTGTGTTCAATAGGCACTGAGGTTGCCAACTTTATATCTCAGATGTTATGATTCTAGGAGCAATGATTTCTCCATAGTCAATTAGCTAGTTAAGTGTCAGATTATGAAATCACAGATTTTTAGATTTGGAAGAGAATTCAGATGCCACCTAGTCAAGCCCAGCCCTGAAAAAGAATGCCTATCACAAGTTAGCTCTGCTTGAAGTACTCCCATAAGGGAAAAATGACCATGTTCCATCTTGGATAGCCCTCATTATTGGAGATGAGCTGCAAACGTAGGGCATTTCACTCCAAATCCACTATTATTTTCCACCAAGATATGTTCCCTACCTCCCATAGCTATCTGGAATAATTAGTATTTTCCTTTTTAAATGAGGTGCCAATTGGAATCAGCAAACACCTTGCCTTTCCTTCAAAGTACAGTGGCAATGCACTGACCCACAAATCAGAGTTCGATGCTTTCATCCCCCGTTCTATAGAGCAGGATCTATAAAAGTGAAGGGAGGATATGACAGCTTCCAGCAGCCTGTGAGTCATGGAGATTATTGCTTTGCTCATTACAAGAATAGAAGCATAATCGAGATTTAATCTGAGATTCAGAAATGCAAAGTCAATGGGTTGGTTGCTCATAGACATTCAGTGATTTCTCTATGAAGTGTCTCCTCAGATGCCGTCAAATGAAATGACCTCAAAGAACGATGCTGTGTAGTCTAGAAAATCAAGACATTTATATATATATATATATATATATATATATATATATATATATATATATATATATATATATATATATATATATATTTCACTAACACATACATGGTAATTATGAAGATAAAACAGAATAATTAAACTTTAAAGGGATAACCTTATTCTCTTTCTTCTTCATGCAGCCACATAAAAAAAAAATTAACTACGTATTCTTCATCTCTTCTCTCTCCCCCCTCTCTCTCCCTTCATCTCTCCCTCTCTCCCCTCACTTCTCCTCTCCTTTCTTCTCCTCTCCTCTCCTTTTCCTCCACTCTGTGTCTATCTCTCTCCCTATTTCTCCCTTTCTTTGTATGTTTCATCCCCCATACTCTTTTCCTTATTTCTCCTTATCTCCTCTTAGCTCCCTCTTCTTCCTCATTTTGTCTGTCTCTCTGTCTCCATCTCTTCCTCTCTTTCATATCCCCTCAACTTCCCCATCTCTCCTATTCTCCTTACCTCTCTCCCTCTCTCTTCCTCTCTGTTTCTCTTATTTTCCCTGTCTTCCTTGTTCCTTCTCAATCTTCCTTCATGTCCAGTTTCTCTAGCCCATTGGCAATGCCACAATATCACCAAACACCCTATAAAACTTCAAGTAATCTCCAGCTCATCATCATCCAGTACTCCGCTCCCACTAGTCTGTTGCTAAACTCTGCTGCTGCTGTTGTTCCTTTACCTTTTGTGGATGCAGAACCCCCTTCCCCCATGCCCCCCGCCTTGTTTCTCTGCACCCTCGCTTCTGGCACAGTGGAAAGGGCACTAGACCCGAGTTGTTATTCCACCTCTGACATTTACTAACTACTTGTGTCACCTTAGGCAGGCATTTAACCTCCCTGGCCCTCAGTTTCCCCATCTGTAAAATCAGAGGATTGGACCAGATGGCTTTTGAAGCTCCTTCCATCTCTAGGTCTATGAACCTATGAAAGACTCTGAAACTACATTATTGTAACTGCTTCCTCCTCTTCCTCTTCTTCCTCCTCCTCCTCCTTCCTCTGGCTTTTGCCAAGAAACTGAGCTTTTATCCACATTTATCAGGCTTCTTCCCTCCTTTTTCAGAGCATCTTCAAGCTAAACTGATGGGTGGCGCAGTGGATAGAGCACCGGCCCTGAAGTCAGGAGTACCTGGGTTCAAATCCAGCCTCAGACAGTTAACACTTACTAGCTGTGTGACCCTGGGCAAGTCACCTAACCCCAATTGCCTCACTAAAAAACAAACAAATAAACAAAAAACCAAGCTAAACTGAGCACAGATATCAGGATTTTTCTCTCTCCTGTCACTCTGACCTCATCAAATCCACCCCCACTTTTGGTCTTGAGGTCAAACTCCTGATGCCCAGGATTAACATGCCTTTCTCTGCTTCAGATTCATTTCAAGGCAGCCCCCACAATCATTTAGACATCTTGTTCTTTCTCCTTCTAATCCCCTTCCTTCCCCCTTCTGTTCTTCAGGAAAGTTTTCTCGGCATCCATTCCTTCCAATCTCCCCATTCGCACCTTGGAGTTTTCTTCAAAGGGGCTAAATCCTCTCTTTTCTTTCTATCTAGCCAAATGGCTCCTTTTTCTTAACAAACTAGAACACGGGAGTATAGACTGAAGAGGGAAGGACCTTTGAGGTTGACAAGTAAGCACCTCTCATTTTACAGATGAGGCCCAAAGAGGTGATGGGACCTGACAGGAGTCACGCAGAGAATGGGTACCAGAGCTGGGCTTTGAACTCACAGCTTCTGACTCCAAATCAAGGTGCTCTCCATTGCCTCATGCTGCCCTTCTCTTCTTCTCAAGGATGATCAAGAATAACAATGTTAGAGTGAGAAGAGACTCTAGAGACCACCATGGCCACCCCACCCCACACTTAACACAGGAGGAAACCTAGGTGAAGAAATAAAGGAACTTTTCTAATACCATGGCATTAGTAGCAGAATCCATATTTGAACCCAAATCTCCTAACTCCTACCTCAATACTGTTTTATGTTAGTATTGTGGAAAGAGAACCAGATTTAGATTGTGAGCACAAGGGCTCAAATTCCAGCTCTGCAGTTTAATATCTGAGTGACCCTGGGTAAGTCACTTCTCTCTGGGCCTCAGTTTCCTCATCAATAAAATAAAAAGGGTGATATATATGGTCTCTATAGTATGTAGGTCTAAACCTATAATCCTAGGTGTGTAAGAAACTTTAGACAATTCAACAAACAAGCAATTATTAAGCACCCACTGTGGTCTAAGAATGGTTCTAGAAACTGGGGCCAAAAAAATCCAAACCCCAAATGAAAGGATTTTACCTTCTACTGAGGAAAAGAGGAACAAGTTAAACAGAGATTAGGAAATAAGCAAGAAATACATACATACAGAGAGGGGGGTGGGGTGGGGAGGAGAACCAGAGAATGGAAGGGAAAGGAAGAAGGAGGAGGAAGAGAGAATGTCAAATCATTTCTTAGGGAGGGGTACTAACAAAAGTTGGGCTTCGGTTTCCTCCTTTGTAAAAATGAAGAATTAAAACTAAATGACTTCTAAGATTTCCTTTATCTCTAAATATATGATCCTAAATTATCCAATCTCTTTGGATCTCAGTTTCTTCTTCTAAAAAGTGACATCTAAACTTCCTTCTAGCTCTTAATCTATGATGTTAAGCTATTTAACCCTTCTGGTCCTCAGTTTCTTCCTCTGTAAAAATGAAGGGGTTTGTGCCAGATAACCTCGCATATTCCTTCCAGCTCTTAGAGACTTCCTATGACCCTACAGCCCACAACACGACAGCACAGAATACTTTCAACCTCCCACTTGTATTCTCAACAGACAACTGCCCGCTCACCCTGTCCCCACACCCCTTGAAAGGCAGAAATCTAACACATTGTTTACCTGACTGATCTGTGTATAGCTGCTAGTTCACTCTGCCCTTATACCCCATCTTCATTATTAGACTGTCAGTTCCCCAAAGCAGAGGGGTCATCACCTTCCGGTCACTCTGTAGAGCCTGTTGTGCAGTTAGCTACCCTATGAAACACTCCCTGCTGCTGCTAAGCCAGGGTGCCCTGGATATTTATATTACACCCATATTTACTTCTAGTCTGCAGCACCTGGATAAAAAGCAACCCCTGAGTGCTCTGATCTCTCTCTAGCCAACCAGGGGTCCCTGCAATAACTAAGCCCGTTTTTCACCTGGCTCTGGGCTCTGCACAGCTAATCCAAGCAAAGAATTCCCTTTGAAGTCCACTGAAGCAGAACTCATGGGCAGGCTCCACAGAGCAAGAAAAGGAAAAAAAAATCCTAGGCTTGTTATTCTGCTTGTTCTGATGCTTTTCTACACAACTAGGAATCCCACAGACTTCGAGGGTCCGTAGATCAAGTTGGGAAGACTTGGCAGTGTCCGGCTGATGACCAGCTTGTGGAGCGAAGGAGTAATAGAGGGTTTTCATTGCATGAAAGCCGTCAGATTTTCTTCCAGTTCCTTAAGGTTATAGGACAAGTGGCCTCCAAACCATAAACTATGGCTAGGGATTTAAGAAATTACTCACAAAGATGCAAATTCATTCTCTTACTGTTACTGGGATCCTAATCACCAAAATTATACACACACATGGACACGTGTACAAATTTACATGGATGTATATACAATATGTATGTGAGTGTGTGTGCGTGTGATGGGACTATAGGTTTGGAGTTTGAGACCATGTACAGACACACTAACTTTGTAGAAGAAACTGAGCCTGAGGGAAATCAAAGGGATCTGGAACTGACAAGAACCTCAGTTTTTATCTGGACCAACCCTGTCCTTTTATGGATGAAGTTGAGGCCCAGGAAGGCCTGATAACCTGCTCAAGATCACACAGTAAATGGTGTCAGAGGTAAGTTCAGCACCAGGTCCTGTGACTTCAATTTGGAAGAGCCACTGGAGGTCATTTAATCCAAGCCCTAGCTGAAGTCTGAATTCTCCCTAAAACACCCCCAGCAAGCACCTGGCTGCCCTATGTATGACCCTACTCTGGGGATAGGAACTCACTACCTCATAAGGAAGCACAACTGGATAATATGGCTTCTGGCTCCTCTCTAGCACTAAATCTGTAATTCCATGATCTGTTTTGGAGAGATTAAATTTTCATGGAGTTCTGTCCATGAAGTTAAAATGTGCCCCTCGCCTAAAATTAAAAAAAATAAATCTTCATATGCACAGTCCTACTTCTATCCCTGGAATTTAGCATATTTAAGTTTATGTCTTCCTTATTTCAATAAGCCAAAGGACCTGTGGTCTTATTAATTTGGCTATTTTCTCCAACAATGCAGACCTCAACCTATCCATGACTGCCTATCTCTTGTGTCACTCACCCATATCTTCCAATAAATGCACTTGCTTGGGGCCCACCTAATGTGCCAGAGGCCCCTTTGATATGATAAGAATAATAACTGACATTTCTATGGTGTTTTACACTTTACTTTATTTCATATGAGCCTCACGATAACCCTGTGAGATATAAGATACTGGATTGGTCAATAAGGCGGGCGGAAGCTAAGGGAAGCTTACTTTGAAAACCCTCGATTTTCTCAATGATGTCAGGAGTTAGGTTATCTGTTGTCAGTGTTGAAGTTGGGGATGAAGGAGAGATTTGGAAGGAGGTAAGGAGCTGATCAAGAAGAGAAGAAAAATGGATTTTTTAAGGAGCAGCTAAGCTCTGGCTAAGATTTCTAGTAAGTGACATCAGCTCAATCTCATAATCTTCTACAGTGATATTAAGTAGTCTTGGAAAAAGAGCAAAGAAGTCAGAGAGCAAAGAACCCTGGGGGTTGCCCAGGCATGTGAATCCACAGAGCAGGAATGACAGGTCAGGGAGGCAAGAGATTGTAAAGTAATAGCTAACATGAAATTGGCAGGCCAAGACTGGATACAGTGCCAAGAGAAGTCAGGACAAGGAAGCTGGACTGAAAGTGGGCTACAGTGAGGACAAAGAATGAGGCTCAGTATCACTGAAGGCAAGAGTGATCAAAGATTCACAGGCTGTACTCAAAGAATGGAATGTGTAAGTATTAAATCTTGAAGGAGGTACAGTTCTGATACTTTCTAAGATGCATGTGTGTGTGGTGGTTAAATGGAGTTAAGAGTACAGTCAATTGGTCAATAAGCATCTATTAATAAGCACCTACTCTGTGCTAGGCACTGTGCTAAGTGCTTTAGGTGCATATTTTGTAGGATATTCAGCTAAAAAGTCATTTTAATCATAAAGTTCTCGAGAAACAGAAAGTATGACTCCCTCATGGTCATTATATCATTTCTAAAATATTATATCCAAAATGGAAGATAGAATTCCCTATGTGGTGTATCATAGATCATAGATCTATGACCTATGATCAAAAGATCATAGAAAGGTATGGCTAGAAGGGCCCACAGAGAATATCTGGGATGCTTCGTTTATTTTATAAATAAGGAAATAGAGGTGAAGAAAGATAAAGAGGACTTGTTAAGAATAATCTTGTTAAGAAGTCCAGACCCAGTCTGTTGGTCTGTTGTTTGTCCTTCATTCCCAAAGAGGACCATGATATCAGAAGGTGATGTCATGACTTGCATTGAATTGGACTTAAGTGAAGTGGTGCTGTGCAAGGTCACCAACCTTACTCTCTTCTCCAGAGCCATCTGAGTCCAGTCGCAAGACATAGATCAGGATTACTGGAGATGGTCCTGGATGTTTGAGGCAGTTGGAGTTAAGTGACTTGCCCAGGGCCACACAACTAGTAAGTGTGTGAAGTGAGATTTGAATTCAGATCCTCCCAACTTCAGGGCCAGTGCTCACCTAGCCACTCCCAAGCCCCAGTATTAGAAGCTGGGTCCTATGCTTTTTAAATATTCCATCGTCTTTATTTCCTAACCATATATGACTATTTCACCCCAACTTTCTAAAGGATTGTAAAATGCCAGGAGAAAGAGCCCGTGTAATCTTCTCTGTGTAGTACTTGGCATGGGGATATGGCCAATATAGTAATGAAAATGTCCTGTAAGAATAGTCAGCCCTAGTTAATTCACATCTCCATTATCGTGTTCCATTCTGGGCACCACATTTTTAGGAAAGACATTGAAATAAGCTGGAAAGTGTTCAGAGCAGGGCAACATCAGTACTGAACTATTATGCCATAGAAGTGCAAATTTGAAGAAATTAGGTTAGTTTAGTTTGGAGAAGGGAGGAATGGGGAAGTAGGGAGAGAGGGGGAGATTGCTGTCTTCAAGGATTGAAAGTGCCTTCCCTGAAGACACTGAAAAGAGGAATCAACCTTGCTCAGCTTGGCCCAAGGAGACCAAAGATACACAGAAGATTAAGAGTGGACAATTAGGCTGATTGTAAAAAACACCTTTTGTGTTATTACAAAGTGAAATAACCTTCTATAGGAGGTAGTGAGTCCTTTCCTCTCTAGAGACTTCCAAGTAAAAGCTAGAAGAACATTTGTTGTGGACGTCATGGGGTTCACTCTTCTTCAGATATGGGATTTTCAAGATGGCCATTGAGGATCTAATTCTGGAATTCTGTGAGGCCCAAACCAGGCCACAGATATTCCTGTTAATTCAGAATTCATTTAATAGAATTCAGCTTCCTAGTTATTGAGAAGTCTCATCAAAAGCTCCAGAGATCCTGCTTTAGAAAGGTTGTTTAGAAATCAATAGTTGGTAATAACTTCTCAACAGAATTGAACAAATATTTATGAATGTGTCTCCACTTTCAGAGGTTTTTTAACCTTTTCTGAGTCATAAACCTAGTAAAATTTCTAGACTCTGCAGAATGTTTTTAAATGCATAAAATGAAATATGTAAGATTTTAAAAAATAATTAGTTCTACTGAAATAGTTTTAAAATATATTTAAAAAACAAAACAAGGTCATAGACTGCAGATTAAGGACCCCTGCTCTGCTTACTATAGAGCATTATGCTAAGTGTAATGAGAGATATAAAGTTGAGATAGCTCCTGACCTCAAACTCAAAAAGAAAAAAAAATCTCATCACATTAGAATGTCAGGTCAAGTCTAATAAGGTGAAATTTAATAGTGCTAAAGGAAAAGTATGATATCTTGGGTTCACCAAGTCACCCACGTAAGTACGAGATGTTAGGAAGGGCAGAATATAGCTAAACACAAGTTTACGTCAAAAAGATCTTGGGACTTTAGGGGACTGAAAATTCAGTAGGTCAAATGCAGAAGATGGTTTAATCTAAGGCTCCATTAAGAAGAGAGGGGTCATGTTCAGAATGAAAAAAAAAAAGGTGATTCCCCTACTGTAATCTACTCTAGTTATACCACATAGGGAATTCTAGCTTCCATTTTGGATATAATATTTTAGAAATGACATGATGACCACGAGGGAGCCATACTTTCTGTTTCTTGAGAACTTTACAATTAAAATGACTTTTTAGCTGAATATCCTACAAAATTTGCACCTAAAACAAGCATCTTCCCCCATTCCCAGGTCAAACATTGCAGGGTTCAGGTACTGCCTCCAACACTATTTGTGCAACTTTGAGCAAGTCAATCTAATTGCCTTGGCCTGTCTCCTTACCAGTAAATTCAGGGAAGGAGGAAGGCGACAAGCATTTACCAAAAACCTATTATGAGTCAGGCATCATACTAAGTGCTTTACAAATAATCTCTTTTGTAGGTGTTGTTTTTATTTCTATTTGATCGTTGAGGAAACTGAGACAGAGAGATATTAAGTAACTTGCCCAGGGTCACATCAGTAGCAGGGGGTCTAAGGCCATATTTGAACTACTGCCTCCTTGATTCCAGGCCTGAGGTTCTAACCACTGGGTCATCTCATTGCCTCAAGGGGGTTGAACTAGATGACTTCTGAGGTCCCTTCCAACTTATGATTCTATGATCCTAAGGACATACCCAAGTCATTTCAGTTTGTCATATAATACAGACAACATAGATTGTGTCATTTCTATAATTTCTTAAATGATTTTTTATTGTTTACTGAAGTAAATAGGCTCTCTAGTGGCTGAAGGATCACTGGGAAAGCAATAAGCTAGTGATCTAGAGGATGCTGGACTAATTAGCATCAACAAGAAAGACTATTCTGAATGAATGCTCAATAGGAGGGATGAAAATCATAGGATTTGCTGACGGGGAAGGATAATGACAAAAAGGACAACATGTAAAAATGTTATCCAAAAGCAAGCCAAGTGTAATGTGGACATGTAACAGGCATGTAGCTACTGGAGAAATGGTAGAAGAGTTGGGGATCTCTGCTCTCTCAGGCTGAAAAAGTCTGAAAACAAGGAAACAAATTTCTAATTGGCATCTGAGCTTCTAGAATATGTTGACTGTTGAGTCATTCATTGCACATAAGATTGAATCTGAGGAAGTCAGACTCCTCATAGTGCTGCAAATAAGGGGCTCTAAGCAGAAAAAAAAATCTCTATTTCATATATACTTATTTCCTTAGAAAAAAAATTCTTTGTCATCTGGTGTCTCTATTCCGTGCCTTGTGGTGGTCTCTAACGTATGTGACCGAGTCCTTCCCTATTCGTTTTCGTCACATACTTAAGAGTTTATATTAGTCTTTTTAAAGTAAGGTCAGCAATGCTGCTTCCTAATTTCTACCTTCCTAGCTGGGTATATCCTAGAAGGAATTCTAGACAGGTGGGTGACACAATCGATAGAGTATTAGATATAGAATTAGAAAGACTTGAGTTCAAATCCAGTCTCAGACACATCCCAGCTTGTGACTCTGGGCAAATCACTTCACCTTTGTTTGCCTCACTTTTCTCATCTAAGAAATGGGGCTAATAACAGCATCTATGTTCCTGTGAGGGTCAAATGAAATACTATTTGCAAAGTCCTTTTCAAACCTTAAATCACTATACAAAAGCTTATAATGATAATGATTATACTTCAAGTGGAGATAAAATCCTGAATCCTGGGCTAGAGCTCTAAGTGATCCACTTCTCCAATGCTAGATAAGGAAACTGAGGCCCAGAGGAATAAATTGACTTATCCAGGGTCACAAAGGAATATGAGGCAAAGATGTGAGAAATCTGAACCTAACACCTCTTCCTTCCAAATGAAGCACTCCTTCCATTACACTGGGTTTGACTGGGATGGTTTGGGGGATCTTATCCAACTCTGGATCTGTAGGATTCACTCATAAGTATCCAGGGGGAAACATTTCCTTTGAAGGATGGAAACATCTCACCCCTACCTCCAAAGAGGAAGCCACAAAGGGCTAGAGTATCAATGGCTATCACACACCACACATTTAGGGAGTAGATAATAATGCTGAGAGTTTCTTATTTCAGGGAGCCAAAGGCATCTGCCAATCTAATGCGGGCAGGGGGACAAGAGTATGGTGTCTCTGCCATCAATATCAGTTTCATCAGGTATCTGGTAAACCATGCTAGAGGCAGTGAAAAGAAAACATTTACTTCTACAACATAAGTACATTTCATTCAACACCCATTTAGTTAGTTTCCACATGGTGAGGTTAGCTAATGTTTATATGATGCTTTACAGTTTACAAAGCGCCTTCCTCTTAACAATCACCCTCCTGAGGTAGGTTTAGGGTGCACATTATTATCCCCTTTTTGGCAGATGGGATCACTGAGAGACTAAGTGATTTTGTCTAGAGCACAATCTCAGGATTTTTTGCTTTATGCTAACCTTCATTTGAAATGATGCTTTCTTTTTTGTGGGTGGAAAGTGCAATATTTCAGCAAGGGAATCAAATCCAGAGCAAGAACTCACAAGGTCAGAGATACTGTTGGAGACAGCTTTGAACACAGTTTGCAATCATGCATAACGTGTTAGCGGCTTGTCTTCTTGGAAGAGTAAGGAATTTGGAATGGTTGAGAACTAGGGGAAGTGCTTCTGAAAGCCGTGTAATTTTGAGTTAGGTCTACATGTTGGTAGATTGTCATGAGCTAGAATCTGAATAGGAACACCGCCCCACGCCCCCAACCCCAATTTCCTCCTAATGTGTGATATGCCTACTGACATAGGACATGATTATAAAGAGCTTTGGAAGTAGAGTCCAAATCCATGGATTGAAATCCTGGCTCTGTAACACACCACTTGTGGCCCTGAGCCAGTCACATCACTTCTCTAGGCCTCAGTTTCCCCATCTGTTTAATGAAGAACTCAAAGATTTCTAAGGTTTCTTTTACCTCTCAATCTCAAGATACTATTACCAGTAGTACTTATGAGCTATTTTAAGAAATGTAATTGCTTATATTGAATTATTACTGTCAAGATCCATGAAATATTCCCCAAATTCATTTTCAAGGGTTGATATTGATTATCATTATTGTTCACAGCACGAAAAAATCATTGCCAGGTTCTCTGAACCCAAATGATATTCTGGATTGTTCATATTGTGGTCCACCATAATTCTGTGACATTTACATTTTATTATATTCCCTAATTGTTCCAATAAGGCTGTTCTTGTCTCCATGATTATAAGTTTTTTGAGGGCAAGGGTCATGTTCTCTATTTCTTTTGTATTTTTCACATTTTCTTTTGTACAATATTGTTCTAGGCTTGTGGGAAGTTTTGATAAAAGCCAAGAAGAGAAGAAAAGAGCGAAAAAGAAGGATAGGGGTGGAGAAGGGAGAAGAGAGAGGTAAATTATAGAGGGGGCAAGGAGTTAAAGAGAGAGAAGATAGAGAGGGAAAGAAGAAATGGAAGGGATGTAAAAGGTATGGAGAAGTGTAGAAAGGAAGAGGGAGAGTGGGGGAAGAAAAGGGAAAGGGCAACAAAAAGAGAAATAAAAGGGGAAGGGGGAAGATAAAAATAAAGGGAAGAAGAGAAAGTAGAGGAACGGAAAATGGAGAGAGAGAAGAAAAGGGAGATAGAGGCAAAGACAAGGGGAAATAATTATAAAGGCAGAAAGGAGAATTGAAAAGGGCTAAGGAATGTTTCCCCAAAGAATGTTGATCATACTGTCTTAAGGACCAAATTCCATTTTAGATACAAGTCTTATGTATTAGCACAACAATGTTTTAAAATTGGGCCCTAAAACAACAACCAAATTGACATGGAAATCAAGTCATTTCTTAACTGTTTTCAAAATGGTTTGCTGAACAACTAGTTTATACCTTGTGAGGAGGTAGTGGAAACTACTTCACAGGTGAGTTACCATGTTTAATTATACCCATTTATAAAGAAATATTTGAATACCACATGAAACAGATAGATAATAATTTGATTAATTCTCTTTCATTAAATGGAAAACCAAATACAGGTAAGAAAAGGTATGAGGAAAGGCCAAGACAACACATGGTGTCTAAATATGGGAACTAATATTTCTAGCACTTGGAGGCATTTAAACACTGCAGTGGCTAGAAGTTTTTGTGCCTAGGAAAAACATCAAAAACCTCACCTGGAGGGCAGCTATGTGGTGTAGTGGATAAAGCACCAGCCCTGGAGTCAGGAGGACCTGAGTTCAAATTCAGTCTCAGACACTTGACACTTAACTAGCTGCGTAACCCTGAGCAAGTCACTTAACCCTCATTGCCCCACAAAAACAAACAAACAAACACGTCACCTGGGAGAAGTGGCAGGAAGAACATGGTCATTTGGAAGTATGAAGGGAAAGAGGTAGATACTATTCAGGATCTTGCTATCAAACTAATGTGTTTTTTTCTTAGTATGTGCTAAGCTCTGTTGTTTCTGTGTTACTGAAGGATGATGACAAGTTCTATCTGTGCCCACTAAATACAGTATGGAAGCTAAGTCTCCTATAGACTCACTTTAGTTATAACTGAGCTTAACCACAAATACAGCCAATTCTATATAAAATGATATGCCAGCTTCCCAACAATGATTCTACTTCTCCTATTTTAGCAGTGGTTCTCTCAAGGTACTTATTTCATACATTAGAACCTGAGGCCATCACCACGTAAACAAGATCTTAATGGCAGACTATCTTATTTGCATAAATATATACTTCTGGATATTTTGCTTTCCCCCAAAATGTTGTACCAGCCTATATAACTCTTGAAATTAAAAATGGAAGGATCTCTAACATTAAATTATTTTTGTAAATGTCACCAAATGGAACCATTTCTGAAAGATCAACAGCATCATTCTGCAATATGCCTGAAAACTGAATGATATTTTTTTCTTGAATCATTTATATCACTTTTATTTATAAATTCCAGAGCCAACCAACTAGGAACAGAAGAAGGCAGAGATTTATTTTACATCACAAAGCTATTTATTTATACAATAAAATGAACTTTAAATGTATAATAACAGTACCTTAAGGTCTGCAAAGTGATTTCTCTAGAGAACTCATTTGATCCAAACAACTCTGTTGTTAGGGCCATTATATAGATGAGAATACTGAGACTGAGAGAATAAGCTATTTGTCTAAGGCCACATAAATAGTGAGTTTCTGAGGCAAGATTCAAATTCAAATTCAAGTCTTATTGACTTCAATTCCAACATTCTATTACCCCACCCAGGAACATACATAAAATCTTATAATTTGGAAACTAAAGACTCTGTCTTCAGAATGACAAGCAAACCAGACCAGATAGATTTATATATATATATATATATGTGTTTGTGTGTTTGTGTATATACAGAAACATATACATTTATACATATAAACACATGAGATTTACCACAAGTAATAAAAATGTTAGTGTCTATACTATTAAGATAAAATGATATCATAATAGAGGCTGTACTTTTAGTCACTGGAACAGCAAGGTAGAGCTAAGCTTGGAATCCTCTTCATTAGTTCAAATCTGGCCTTAGACACTTAATATTTGTGTGACCCTGGACAAGTCACTTAACCCTCTTGGCCTCAGTTTCCTTATCTGCAAAATGAGCTGGAGAAGGAAATGGCAAACCACTCAAGTATCTTTGCCAAGAAAACCCCTAATTCGGGTCATACAGAGTTGGAAACAACTGAAAAAAATGAACAATTTTAGTCATATGTCAGAAGTGGGAGTAGCCCAGTTCTATATATTCACTATTCCACACTATTAAGTTGCTAGTTAGTTCTAGAACTTATAAGTTTCTACTTCTAGAAAGAATCTAGATAAAAGTGAGGATTGCTTATTGTTGTGAGACATATTTGTCCCCACTTACTTAGTTTGCAGCTGCTGTCAATCTTTCTGTATGTCTCTTTATCCATCCACTCATGCCAGTCCTCCCCCAACCCTTTGGTTATTTTTCTACCTTAACTTAAAGGCTAAATAAATTAAAATCTTAGAGCTAGAAGGAAACTTAGCAACCTGACCTTATCAACAAATCCAACCTTTGACACTGTGCAGGACACCTTGTTAAAACATCCCTGACAAGTGCTCAAGTAGCCTTAGTCTCTATTCTCAAATTGCCTCATTGTTACAGTTCTCTCTCTCTCTCTCTCTCTCTCTCTCTCTCTCTCTCTCTCTCTCTCTCACCCTCCCTCTCTCTCTCTGTCTCTGTCTTTCTGTGTCTCTCACTGTCTCTATGCTTTCCTTCCCTGTCTCTCACTCTCTTACTCTTTTTCTGTGTATACACACATATACACACATCTTATATGTATAGGTACTTAATAAAGGATTATTGCATGAGGATTAGATTGACTACATGTTTAATCTCCGAGGTATAACATAAGCTCCTCTTGTTTTTTTTCTTTCTTCACATTTCTAGCACCTTACACAAAGTAGGCACTTCATATACATCCATTAAAGCAAATCAAAACTGAATTTCCTATCTTAGAAGGAGGAAAATTTTGGACTTAATATTCATTAGCATTGATCGAAAAGCTCAGAGATAATCCACACCCATTACTTTCTTGGTCTCAAGAGCATTTGCCCAATACTGTCCTGATTCATCTAAGGCATAAATGACATTTCCCTACTTGGATCTCACATATCATTTTCTATCTTCCAAGCCTCTGATCACTTTTTATTTGGGATCATCATTATTTGTACATGTGCCCTCTAGTTCCCATCACTACGTCTATACTCCAAAGACAGGTACAATGTTTTACTTACCTTGGTACATTCTCTTCCCCCAAAACACACAGACATGATCCCTAAAACTGATCTTTGCTTATAGTCAAAGCTGAATAAATATTTGACCTGACCTGAATCAAAATCAGTCAATAAATCAACCAACATTTATTAAGCCTTCCTGCAGAAGAAGGTCCAAATGAACCAAATAATGAATTAACCCTCACCAGGTTCTATTTTCTCATGAGTTCAAATCAACACTGCCATTTGTTAGCTAGGTGACTTTGTCCAAGTCACTTACCTGTTCTGGATACATGTTTCTTTATCTGTAAAAGGAGGGGTTTGGATGAGATGACTTTCTAAAGTCTATTTCACTCTAGATCTTTGATCCTGGAATAGGATTCAACATTGACAATGCATGAAGGGCATGGCCAAAAAAGAATCCTGCTAGATTTTCTTACAAAGCACTGTGGTAAGACAGTAGACTGACTAAGAGATTTGATGGCTAGGACTTAGGATAATTCTGGAGCACCAAGGACTTTTTCAGTAGATAGCTAAAGCTACATCATTCTTAAACCAAGTGGATTGGTACACTTTTCTCCATTGGATGGCTGAAAGGTAATGCTATGAGGCTTACATGAATGGCAGTAAGGCTGAGAATTGAATGAATGTAAAAGGCAACAGAAGCACAGGGCTGAGAATGGGTCCTTGCATGAGTCAATGACTGGAATTAAATTGTGTTGATAGAGCCTCCAACTTTGGTATTAACAAGAGAAATGGGAAGGTGGTTGTCGACAGAGGAGTGACAAGTTAGTTCTTGTTTTCCCAAACTAGGAAAAGTACAGATATACATCCTATAAAGAGCAGCTAGGTGGTGCAGTAGATGGAACACTGTACTTGGAATCAGGACTCATTTTCATGAGTTCAAATCCCACTGGAGTACTTAATTATCTGTGTGACCCTGGGCAAGTCACTTAACCCTGTTTGCCTCTATTTCCTCATCTGCCAAATGAGCTGGAAGAGGAAATGTCAAAACTCTCTTTTACCTTTGCCAACAAAACCCCAAATCAGGTCACAAAAAGTCACAACTGAACACAACACCTTTCTCCAAAGCTTTTACCTTTACTTACAATTTTCCTGGGGGCACTTGGAGTCCAATGGGGTTGGGTTCAAATTCTAGTTCAGACCCTTTCTTAGTTTTTGTGACCACAGGTGAATCCCATTAACTCTTTAGCCTTGAGACTCTCTTCTAAAAATAGGGCTAATGATATACTTCACAGATTTTTTTTTTTGTAGATGTGTTAGGGGAGTACTTTGTATGCTACAATGTGCTACCTAAATGTATGCTTGAGCTTTGATGTTGGAAACATGGATTTATGGATGTCATTCCAAAATGCACAATCAATCAATTATTAATTACTGACATCCCCTATTTACAAAGCACTGAGCTAGGTGCTTTGGGATTAGTTTATAAAGAATTAAAGGTGTATCCCCCACCCTTAGAGACCTTATAAACTAGCTGGCAAGATAAATCCCGTGGTGGGGGTAGGGTGGAAAGGCTTGAATTTGTGATTTCTCTGGTGTGGGGAATTCCCAAAGAGGAAAAGCCCTCCACCAAGGCAAATTAGAGCCTGCTCTGTAACTCCGTTCTATTAATAATAATAGCTAACCTTTATTTAATGAGGTTTGCAAAGCGCTTTATATGTATTATCTCCTTTGGTCTTGGAGAGACATTTATACACAAATAGCTAACTCAATAACTGGACAGCCAAATGAGTGACATAATTAATAAATACTTTATAAGGTAGCAGCATGGCTTTGTGAAAAGATCCTTGGCTGTTGAAGCAAGGGACCTGGGTTCAAGTACCACTCCTGATGTTTTCTACCTGTGTGAGCCTGGGCAAGATGCCTCATCACCCTGGGCCTCAGTTTCCTTATCTATAAAATTAGAGAGTTGAGATCCCTTTCAGTGCTAGGTCTATAATATTATGGTCAAAAGAAGTCAAGATCATTGTAGGGGAATTATAGGGTTGAAATGGGGGGAGAGATACCAGATAGTCAGGGATGGAAGGCATCACTGAGTAAACAAGGATTTTAGCCTGGACCTAAAAGATCCATGACTGTGGATTGAAGGTGTTATTTCACGTAGGTGAAATGGCATGTGCAAAGGCAAGGATATAAACAAAGAAAAAGGACTATTTCCTGGGGGAAATGAAGAGATCAACTTCACTCCTATGGAGAGTTCATGTCAGAAATCTGGAGCATGAACATGTTGGAAAGGTAGGCTGAGATGAGGTAGCAGATGACTTCAAAAAGCCAGGCTAGAGATTTTTTTATGCACAAGGGATCCTTAAATTCAGAACTGGAAAAACAAAACAAAACAACTTGGAGATCAGCCAGTCCAACCATCCATTTTATAGATGAGGAAACTGAGGCCTTAGGTGACTTTCCCAAGGTCCTATATCTCCATGTTAAATACCAAAACAGAAACTGAATTTTATCCTGTAGTCAATGAGGGACCATTAAAAATTTTTTGGAGGAAAGGGCATGATAAAATTGGGAGAGGGATGTTAGAATCAAGAAACAGAGACTGGAGGCCTCAACAGTAGAGAAACCTGCAAACAGTTTAGACACTCACTAGGTGATATTGACCTAGAATAATTATAGAGAAAATGGAAAGGGAAGGATTATGTGGGGCATGTCACTGAGCTGAAGCCATATTACTATCTCTCACAACATATACTCAAATGATAGGTTTACAGCTCAAAGACACCTTTACAGTGTGTGCTGGTAAAGGTTTAACTGGCTTTCAAAAGAAAAAGGAACACAGGATACATTTTAAAAACTAAATCTGTGTTATTAACATTTTCTCCATCACTTTTTCAAGTCTAGAAATCTACAAAACAATAAATCTAGTGCTGATTTGTAGCATTTGCCAATTTCCAAGGTTTAAATGCTCACACTGAAAATTTAACAATAAAGTATGATGAGTTGGTCCAATGGGCTCCACCATATCCCTGTTTTTTGGCCATATAGTCCTTGTTCTATAGAGGAGGAAATGAAGGCCAAGGGAGGTGGTGACTTGCCCAAGATCACACAGGTAAGAAGGAGCAAAGCCGATTCAAACTCAAACCTTCTGACTCCAAATTGAGTACTCTTTCCAACAGAGTCTGTTCTCACTACTATTTCTTTTCTTCTCTCCCTCCCTGGGATCCTTCTACCTTGCCTTGAACTTCTGTGATATCTGCTAAGTTACTAAATTAATACACAAAGAACACCACAAGGATGTAATGAGATGACTGTCCTTTCATTCATTCAATATAACATTATATTAGAATAGACTCAGTAACTTTCCCTATCTACCTTTACACTCAAACATTTCTTTTATATTCAATGACTATTTTAGTCATGATGACCTTCCTTCAACTTCATGGAAAGCCAATCTACTCTTCTCCTATTTAACACTTCCTCAAAACTCAGTTTCCCCAGACTGTCTAGAATACACTCATTTAAATCCTGTAAGACGGTTATAATGAACTCAATTATATACTAGAAGCTTGACCTGTATCTGCTAACTCTTTTCTTTTTGCCGAGGAAACTGATAAGTCTGGAAATTTTCTCATTTTTCTAAGATAACAAGAGCATAGATATTGCTTTCTTGTTCTTTTTTTTTTTCTTTCTTCAGGCCACTGACCTCTCTTTGTGATTTTTTTTGTACACCCTTTTTAGAGAATAAACCCAATTGTCAAAGTCTGGCATATGTAATTCTAGAATTTATGCACCGTATAACCTGCTGTGCTCAATAGAACTAAATAACCAGAACATGAAGCCTACAGACACACACACACCTCACTATTTTTGACTCAGACATTACAAAACTTTGTTGTTTAAGAATTCAACATTGATTTTATACAGACTAACATGGAAATGCTCAAATTAGCTTCCTTAATTTAAAAATAAAAGGCCACTTTAGTTGGTCTGGAGATATGTGCAAATGAGTCAAGTAGATTCTCCTTTGACAGGCTACCATCTTACAGACACCATTTTGCAAAGGGCTACCAATATCTTGGAATGTCAATCGAAAAATTGCACAAAGCTTCAGATATTTTCAAACACTGCAGTTTTATGATTTATCTCTTTTTTTGGTTTATTTTTCAAACTTCCACAACACATAATAGTATCCATTATTATTGTAAACTTTATGATATCATTATTAAATACATCATTATTGGAAGCCTTATTAAAAACTAAAATATTGAGCGGGACCTTAATGCAAAAAAAAAAAAAAAACAACAACAAACAAAAAAATGAATAAGCTCTATGAACAAATTAGAAGAGAAGATCATAAAGGTATAGATTTAGATTTGGAAGAGAACTAAGAGTTCTCTGAGTCCAACCCTCTCATGTTACAGATAAGGAAACAAGTTTGTTTTAACAACCCAGTCATTTGGTCAAATAGCTCCCAAGGTTTATCACCATGTTCTAATCAATGCCTGGGTCAGACAGGAAAATCTTACTCCCAAAAGACAAAGAAATTAGATCCCAGCAAGCAGAACAACAACTCAATCAAGCTATCTATTTGTCTTGACACAATGGAATTTGGAGGGGAAGATTAATTACAGAAGGAAAGTATGATTAGGGTACAGCATGGTGACATCCATGAAACTTTTCTAGGGAGCAAGGGAAGAAAATCAACAATAAAAGAAAGGGGTTGGCTTTATCGGTGCCACAATAATAAATCATTTTAAAATGGCGTCTGAGCGTAGTGCTGGCTTATTAACTCAACACCAATTTTACACTCCAGCTTAATTCAAAGATTCCTCAAAGATATACATATTTGTTTCTTGAATTTTGCCCCACCAAAAAGCCAGCAGCAGTCTAAAATAAAGCCACCCAGAAAAAGAATGGCTTTGTGGGACTTCCCCAGAATTGATATTCAAGAGGATTTCCATTTATTTTGCATGGAAATTGGCATGACAGTGGTGTCACAACTCCATTCTCCCAAGGGGCTGATTCTTTATAAGCTTTATCACTGGGATCTTATTTATGGGCCCATCTCCAGAAGGAATCAGGGTGCTCAGACATTTAGGGTAAGGCTGGGGATGTGCTCTAAGTGTGATCTATGCCCTTACTCATCCATAAATACAGATTTTTTTTTAAAGGCACTGAACAGTTAAATAGGTATATATATGACTTAATCTGATTTTAAACAGGGAAAACACATGACAAAGCAGGAAAGAATAATAAAATCAATTTTAGGAGGGATCAGGGAGCTGTTCCTTCATCTTTCTCTAGTTGCCTATAGCCCAGATTCACCTACTCCAGAGTTCTCCCTGCTACATCCATATAATACCCAGAAAGAGATTGGATTCTATAATTTCCACAAGGTAATATCTTAAGCACCTATTGTTTGCAGCAGCAGTTATGATGTGCAGAGCTTCAAGAAGTCAATAAAGCTTCCTAGCCTGAGTCAAATGGAGGCAGACTTTTCTGAAATAACTTGTCAGGCAGGAGAGAGCAACATCCAGGTAGAAATAATTACCGGCCACCCCCACTCCCAGTGTTATTACCACTTGAAAGCTAGCTAGAATGAGTTCTAACAACATTCTGTTTAGAAAGAGATATTACAGAATGGCCATTAAAATGCTTTACTCTACTCCGATTACCCCTTAAAGTGGGAATGCCATTACAGGCCTTTTCCCTGGATTCTTCAGTGTCTGAATTTAATCATTTCGGGGAATTGATTTATAACTATGCAATGCCTATTATAATCTTGGGAAATAACACTTGAGGAAATACCGATGTCAAATTTGCATTCTATTTTATACGTGTGGCTAGAGCCCCGTAGATCTTCCTATGCCTACTGTTAAATATTTTTTGGTGCATTGATGACCCATGTACAGTACTGCCTTCTTGAAAACCTGAGCTGCTCTTAAACCATTCTAATCCAGTCACGCGCTACACAAAACCTCACTTACACTAAAATTCTGCCCCCTCCTAACCCCCACCCCAGCAAAGCCCATATCTTCCAAATTCGATCTCTTTGGAAACTGATTTCAGTGACAATTATTACCTATCTAACCTGTCCTGAAACTTTTAAAAATGTTTTTTATACTCCTTTGGTAGTAAATCTTTACTTAAAGTTTTCAATACAGGAAGGCTGGCTTCAAAATGTTCCTTCAAAATAGTAAGCACTCAGAGAGGTGTTGATTCTTCTCAAAATTGGCAACAAGATGAATGAAAACCAGATTAGAGAGATGAAAATAACTTTCACTCATCTCAGTTGTGCTTTAAGTAAATAAAGATGATGATTTTTAAGTTGAGGAGTGGGAATATCCTACCCCCAAAGAAGTATACTTCATTATTCTTGCTGAGAAGTCTCTATTTCAAAATTGACTTACTTCTGAAAAATTGGTTATTTTATTTTCTACATTTTTTAAAAAAAGCTAATTTCAAAAAGTGCTCTGAAAAGGCTTTCACGGTGATATTTACACAAGGATAAATTTCAATTAAAAATATTGGGCTGTTGGTTACACAATGCTACGACCAATGGGGCAGGGGGAGGGAACCACCTTGATATTAAGAATTTTTTCTCTTATTAGCAGATGATTTTTCCCCAGGGGCAACCTATGACAGTCAGTTTAAAATAAAAATCATTAGCACTTTGCTCAAAAAATAGACCCCTGCCCTCCACAATCATCTCTCTGACTGAAGTAAGTATATGAAAGTTACAAGCAAGAAATGACTTCTTGGATATCTGTTTTGTCATTATGATCTTATTAGCCAAGTATGTAAACATGACAACAGAAATTAACAATTTCTAATGGAACAGGGAGAAATGTAATCTTCTTCATCTACTGAATGCTGATCTGTACTCCATGACCTCTTAATCACATGAGTTCCTTTCTAACAAGTCTCCATAATACTGGACCGTCTAAGCACCATTAGGTATCACAAGAGCAGAACAGTCTTCCTCGACTGTGACATGAGACAGAGCTCTCATTCAGACACAAGGGGACTGGTTACCTTTTATCCAGCCTCCACACATTTGCCTACATCTATTTTAAGTAATTGGTGATTGTGGCCAGCAAAATTCAATCAAGAAAACTCCTGATTTGTTGTTGTTGTTGCTGCTGTTGTTGTTTTTGTTTTGTCTATCTTAAATGGCACACTTAGATTCAGGAAACAATCACCATCCATTTAGTACTAAAGAGAGATGAAGGTAAAGAGGGGGGCTTCATTGTCAATTGACAAGCAGATCCCAGCCTGGGTATCAGTTAGATGGTAGGCAAATGCAGGAAAAAGAGACCCCCAATGTCTTCTGCTTTACTCCAAGTGACAGTGGACCCACTATAAGAAAAAGATAGCTGTTTGTGGAGGCTAGCTTGTTCCATACCATTAACTCAGAACAAAACATATTTTTAGTGGGACAGCAGTGTTTACTTGTAAGAACTGATGAATTGCATAGCACCATTTATCACAGGCAGACAAAGGCATCCAGGAGCAATTCTGGACATAAATCAAGGTGCATGCCCCTAAGTGAAAAAAAAGGACTACTTAAGTCCCTAAAACTGTCTAGATTGGGGTCAGACTGGCCATAGCAACCAAGAGCGGTCCTCTGGGCTCTAGGAGGACCTAGCAACCAACAAATGAGCTCAGATCTCTTTTCATCTCCATTGGTGTGAAAGACAAAATTAAAAAGATTAGATCACCCTGCACCCATGACAAAGGGCTCCACAATGAAAAAATCATCTCTCCCCTTTGAATCACATCAAATAAATAACCTTCATCCCTCCTATAATGAACAACTTTCAAAGTAAATCGAATCTCCATAGGGCTGCTTTCCCTGGCTTCTCCTGGATTTGCATGACAATATCGCACAGGAAGCGCAGAAAGGGGCTTGTAAATGGGAAACCCAGAATCCAAATGCATCTTGAGCCTTGCTCACTGTATATTCCAAGTATTGCAAATCACCTTTCCTTTGCACCTCATTGAAACAATGCATTCTATCCTAAACATGCACAAAGCTCTTTTTTTTTTTTTTCATTATGGGAGAAGAAAGTTTGAATGCTACGGTTTTATTCTTTGTTTTTTGGTTTTGGGTTTTGGGGATTTTTTTGGTGGTAGGAGAAAGGGGAGGATCACCCTGCAAATGGGGGGAGATGAGGTCCTTTTTGTGTATGCAAAATGTAGAGGACGAAAAATGACTTAACCCCCAAATTCCACACCCTTAGCATTTTTTTCCCCTTTTGGGTGACAAAGAATTCTTTTCTTTGTACTGGCTGGGCTAGATTCTTTGTTCTTCCAGCAATTTTCCAGGCTCCTCGTGTCCAAAATTTTCCTAGGTTGCTTTAGAGGAAAACACATTTGCCAATGTTTTTTTTTTTCATTCATTATCTGGCATTTCCTTGAAAGTATATGCATTCTTCATGGGCATTATAATAAGGGGGAGAACATTTTATGAATTTCATCATGCCATGTGTTCACCTTGGCATTTTCCCTCTCCTCCTAAAACTCACCTGGGCACTTGAAATAAGGAACTAAACTGTCAAAATAATGCATGGCATCTCCTACCCCCAAACTCCAATTTAATGGAGAGTGTGCCAAGCCCCAAGGGTTCAAAGTAAGAAGGCTTACACCTCCGAGAACAAACAGAAGAGCATAATTTCGTCCTTCTGCAGCAGCTCACGTAGACAGGACCATTTGAACCCAGCAGGGCTCCTCATTAATTTTTAAAAGTCTCTGACCCCAGTACAGTTAAGAGTGTAAAAATAATTAGAAATTAAGGATGAGAGAACACTGCTTTAATATTCCACAGTGCTGCTAGATGCTGGGTGCCCGACCATGGCTGGGTACATGCATTAAGCATCCTTAAATAGAACAAGCTGCACCCCCCTCCCCACATTGGAAATTTAAACGGCTTGGTGAATGTCAGGAAAATTGATCATTGCTCCATCCAGCAGAGATCTTGCATGGATTCCCCTCCTACCCCCCCCCCCTCGACTATAGTAACACAAAGCACGGAGATTACAGGTTTGCAGACACGGAGCAGAACAGAAAAAGACATAGTCTCTGATAAAATATTGCTATTCAAAGGCACATTTGAGACCACACCATTTCTAACCCGTCAGTAAGGACACAACATATTGAATTCAAAGGTACAAAGAGTCTTTCTTACCTAAAACTTGTCAGAAGAAAGGTCCTTCTCCATTGTTGTCACCTCCAGTACCCCCTCTTGCCACCATGGAGACTGGGTTTGCTGTGTTTACGGCTTCCTTGCCTCACTTATAGCTGTGATAGTAATCTGCCCCGTAGGGAAGCGAGGAGGGGTGGGTAGGAAGTAAGATATCGTGTGTGACTGAGTGAGTGAGTGAGTGAGTACGTGAGTGAGTGGAGAGAGAGAGAGAGAGAGAGAGAGAGAGAGAGAGAGAGAGAGAGAGAGAGAGAGAGATGAGAGAGAGAGAGAGAGAGAGAGAGAGAGAGAGAGAGAGAGAGATGAGAGATGAGAGATGAGAGATGGAAGAAAGAGATGAGAGAGAGAGGAGAGTGGAAGAGAAGAAGAGGGAGAAAGAGAGGGAGAGGGGAGAGAATGAGGAGGAGAAAAGAAGAGAGAAAAATAGAGAGGCAAGAGGGAGAGAGGAAGGTGGAGAGAGAGAGGAAGAGAGGGAAAGAAGGAGAGAGAGAGAGAGAGAGAGAGAGAGAGAGAGAGCGAGAGCCTGCTAACTTCAAGACTGGGCACCTAAACCTCAGGCCAAGTCAAAGCTGAATGGAAAGGATCAAAGTCCTGTCCTTCATCACAAGAGTAGACAGATTCTCCCCCGCACTGAAAAGTGGGCCTGTCATTAGAGATTCTTACTAAGAAAGCTCTGACAGAGGCAGACCTTCTCCAGGCTGCTAGTGGCTGCCCAGCAGTCCGTGCAGAATGCAGGTACCTATTGTTCCAGAGACAGATATGTAGCCAGCCAGTCAGACTCTGACAGATCTCAGCAAACCAGTGAGCCTGCCTTCATTTTAACTCTTTATTTACTAGGTCTTTTTGGTCCAGCACAAAGGTCTTCTTATAATAACCCATGGGGGGGCGGGGGGAAGTAATTTCAGTTGCATCAAATTGCAGAAATAAGAACTCCACATATGGGTGGAGTTTTTGTTTTTGTTTTTATCAAGCTGTTTTTAAATATTGTATTTTGAAACAATTTTGCTGCAAATATCATATATTTGCAGAAAGAAATTTTGCTTCCAATACATTCACTGATCCTTAAGTGAGACACCAATTAATACAATAAATCAATGATTATTTTTTAAAGAAAGGTATATAATCTAGAATCACCCCCAAAGTAGCCTCCCAAAGGCATCTGGGACTCTGAACCATTGAAAACATGGAAATAGAGTTTCTAGGCAGGTCACTTGATCACATAATTTTTCCCAGAGATCAACAACCTGACCCCACCCCACCTTTTTCCATCCCATTCAGTCACTATAGAGGAAAATATATTTTTTTGGGGGGGAGGGGGCTACTATTGATGTCTTTAACCCCAACTTTTCTACTCAGTAATAACCAAATGCTTCACAGAAAACCACGAAAATAAACAGTAAACATACACCAGTATCTGTCCTACCTCCCTCCAACCTTCCCCCTAACGCAAAGTCTACATGCCTAACCAGGCAGTCCAATTAAAGAGGCTCAGAAGAAATCTTGTTCCCTAGGATCCCAATGTATCTAGACATTTTTTAATCATCAGACTTTTTTTTTTTAACTGGAAGCAGCTTTTTATCCAACTCAAAAAATCTTAATATTCTATATTCATTCAAGTTAGGTTGGTCACCATTGGAAGGAGGGGGGTGGCTTTTTACCTTTCTTTAAAATACTAAAGAAAAAGAATCAAGAAAAGGAGAAGAGAGGAGAGGACAAAAGAGGTTATGATAGAGAAAACAAAGTGTTTGGGACTTTGGAAGACTCATTCCTGATGAATTGTCTACCACTGCCTGGGTAAATCCAAGTCTGTATTTTGACTTGGGTTCACAATGTGTCTGTTATAGGCTAGCTATGAAATTCCATTGTCAAACAATTTCTGCCCTTATCCAGGGCTCACTTTTCAAAGTGGGAGAGTAAATATGCAAAGCATTGTATGGAGGTTTAACCATGCATACCAGTTAATAACAATGACACCTGTACTACATAGCTGTGCAACACTGAACAGTTTTCTTAAAGTAGCTTAGGTTCACTTTATTTGTTCATTAGTTATCGTTCTCTCTCTCTCTCTCTCTCTCTCTCTCTCTCTCTCTCTCTCAGGAGAAGAGGGGAGAGGTCAAGAGTGTACACAAATCATTACAGCATCACAATTCTAAATCCCATTTCAAAAACTTAGTAAACACTCCCACCCCATAACAAACTCTGAAAACATTACATGTTATGTTAATTTCACCAGGATTCCGAGTAATCAACCAGAGGATTTTGAAAATATACACACAAAAGCATTTATGGAGTGACTTTTAAAAATAGGAGTTAAATATTTAAAGCATACTCTGTACTTTAGACTCAGAGTAAAACTTCTCTTCGATAGGTATACAAACAAAGCAATCTGAAAGTGAAATAAAAGGAAAAGAGAGAGCATTCATCAGTCCTACCAGGAAGCAATAATATATGGAGAAACTTTTTTTATTCTAAGTGCTATAAACAGCTTTCTTTCATTCTTTCTTTTTTTCTTTCTGGTTTTAAAGACAAACATCATGGTAAGCTCAAGAACCAATTTCCCTTCTTGCAACGTTTTTAGTAGACAAATACCTTATACCTAATAATGATAGGTGGCATTTATATAGTGCTGGACAGTTTACAAAGTGCTTTACATACTTTTTTTTCTTAAATGGAAAGGGATAATTCAAAGAAAAAAGAAAAGAAAAGAAAAAATGCCACTAGGGGAGATTACAAATGCACATAGAAAATGAGGCTAGAGTGCATGTCAGGTGGCCAGGTTTTTTTTTCCTTGTAAGTTCATGTAATTGTCTCTTGTATTGTCAGGAAAATAGATGGCTAAACGGTAGCACTTAGCCATATGATCAATGTTGGCCATGACTACTTCTGATCTGAACGCTGGACAGGAACCTACTTAGGAACTAATATCTTGAAATAGTCTCCCAGTTGTCCCACCATCTCTGACACACAGTTCAACCTTGGATGCAGCCCCAAATCAAGCTCCTTGCCTCAGAATAGCTGGAGATAAGCATCCCCTGGCAGTAGCGCAGATATGCTTACTAGCTCTAAAATAGTTGGGGTCAGTTCTTTGATGGATGTATTCCCATGAGTAAAGAAGACCTGTGCCTGAATCCCACCTGATATACTTACTAGTTCTGTGACCCTAGGTAATCCAGTTTAACCTCTCTGAGACTCAGTTTACTCATCTGTAAATTGGGGATAATAATAGCATCTACCTCACAGGGTTGTGGTGAGATGCAATTGGGATAACATATGTAAAGTTCTCTGCAAGCCTTGAAGAATTACATGAATATGAACTAATCTTACTATTTTTTTATAGTTTTCAACACTAATAAGTGACAGATAATAAAAGAACACACTCTTCACCAAAGGCTTGTGTGTGTGTGTGTGTGTGTGTGTGTGTGTATGTGTATCTATGCCTTCATGAATGTGTTTAGTGAAAGGAGAAGCCAGTTTTCTTCCCAACATTTTAGTGATCTCCTTACGCACATGCTTCTCTTCTGACACTGTGACTTTCTCACCCCCACCCCTCAATGCACAGCTTCAAATTTACAACTCAGACTTTAATAGTTGCTTGCCTTAGGAATAAGGAGAGCTGAAAGTCAAACAAGAAGACCAAAGTATATTTTGGACTTCCTAATTCTGGTTTCAAATAAGGATCCTTTTATTTCATGGAGGGAGGAAAAGACCCCCCACACACACACACACGCACACCATTCCCTCACCAGCACTTCCCAAAAATATTTTCATGTACTAGACAATTAAGGAATAAGACAAAAAAGTTTGGCTCATTCTTTCTTAGCAGCAGCAAAAATCTATGATTCCCCTCATGTGTGGCTAAGTATTTATTCCTCTTTGAATCTGCATGGCTTAAATTAAAAGATTTAAAATTATGTGTCCCAAAGGAAAAGTACAGGCTATCCTCTATTATAGAACATTCTCATGTTTGGGAATTTTAGCTTTGGATCCTCTGTTCCAGCCAAAAGATTATATTTCAGCTACAAATTGACAAGGAAAGCCACTCTCTGAGATCAAGTATCCATTATTTTCAAAGGGTCTGTGTTTTCATTTTGTAAATCACTCACTCCTGCCAAGTTATATACATATAGATATATGTATACATACATGTGTATATAGATATAATCCTCCTGCTGCCCAATGAAAAATCACCTCACCTCTCCCTGTGGTTATTGAGATACACGAAATGCCACCTCTGTGTATAAATCTCAGGCAGCTTGGATTACATATTAAAATTCTAATTAAAATTCTTTGCTTGTATTATCTCTGCTGTCTGATTAGGGATTAAAAAGTAAACTTGGATGCTGGGTGAGAACACTACAAGCAACTAAAATGTGGTGCTTGTGAGTGAGAAAGAAACAAGGTTTGGTTACATGGTCCTGGAAAAGAGAAGAGATGTCCAAGAACACACCCATTTTATAGGATCTACTTCAGGCACTGTAACTAGAAAGATGTAATTTCTTATAGGAAGGAGAGCCAATAATTTATTTTCTAATTTTGATATTTCAGTGGATAATATAAAAATAGCATTTACAAGCACTTTAAGGTTTGCAAAGTTCTTTATGTATATTCATCTATTTTACCCTCATTATAAAAATAGGTGTTATTATTATCCTTATATGTCAGATGAGAAAACTGAGACAGAAAGAGGTCAAGTGACTTGCCCAGGGTAACCCGCTAGTGTCAAAAGCCTGAGATGTTTGTTCATAGAACTGAGGCCCTTGGGAAATTGCAACCAACTAGGTTACTGTAATATTTAAGGTCTTGAATAAAGTTGATGGCAAAGTATTGGGTCTCTGTGTATATGGATAGTAAGATGGAGCCCTGAAAAGTTGTCAGTTTCAAAGACTTAGTTCTCATGGAGTAGACCTGAAAAGCTACTCCATATTTTAAAAGCACGTTAACAGCAACTATCTCAATAATTCCTTAGGTACATTAAGAGCCCCAGAATATTTAACATATGGGGTCATGCGATTAGTGTGGTTAGAAATAATGAACCTGCACCTTCATCATCCATTCCATCATATCAAATGCTAAAGGTATAAAGTTTGTTGGTATTGATCGATGAAATCTTACCATTCTAATCAATTTCTTAAAGCTACAAGTATCTCAGCTTTCCTGCTTGACAAAGAATCAAGGAAACCATCTGGACTTGGGAATGACGCTTTGGGTCTGGAGACCAAGGTCTCTTATTTGGATAAAACATTTCTTTACCCTCTTTTCATTTTTAGTTACTGGACTGTTAGTATTGGGGCTGAATACATAGGGAAAAGTCAATGTTAACATCATGGACTGAAACAAAGAAAAAGTATCTGCATTGTTTAACTGGAACAATATGTTTTCCATGTTTTTTTTTAAATTCCCTTTATTCCTAGACATTCCTAGAAATAATGGACAGTGATTTAAAAATATATATATATCCTAAGTGACCCAAAAGATTTGATGCTGAAAACAATAGTTTCCCTCCCTCGCCATGGAAGTTGGTAAACATAATAGTAGGCAAAGGGTCTAGAAAGATTTTTTGAAAACATTTTCTTTCTACTTTTTAAATCACAGCATATCTTAGAATACAGCAGTTCTATCTGTCAATTACAAGACTATAAGTAATTATTTTTTGCTAACTGTATCTTAACTGGTTTTCATTGTTGAGCCGATCTGGACTTACCTTCCCCCCAGCCAGGGTGTCTTCCAATGTTCCTGGACCACTGGTAGAATAGCCTGAGACATGAAAACCACAGCAAAGACCAGCCCCTCTGCCTTCATCCTGCCGTGTGCAGTCTTCCCCATCCACATCTTTCGATAAAAGTCAGGATAAAGCATGATTTATTAATACGGCAAAGCCATTACAATTCAGAGCTAAAGTGTTATTGGACCTCTCCCTAGCTACTGCTGTTTAAGGAAGTCTTTAAAAACCAATTTAATTTCCTTCACAGTCAAATTTTCTCCACAGATAATTGGTTTTCATTATAGGCACAAAAAGTGCCATGAAGTCAATATGTATGAGTCATTTTGAATTTTTTTAAATGGATATCTGTGTTGGTGTGGTTGTGTGTTAATGCTATGAGAGACACGTCCACACATGTTCAGGTTTCTATGATTTTCTAAGACTGTCTTGTTCTTTTGCCATCCCTAAGAGCTGACCAAACACATCACAAATCAGTTTCATAGGGCACATGAACCAAGCACTGGGGGTACTGTCTGTATTCACACTGGAAACAGATATAATAAAATAGCAGGTTCTTTATTAATCGAGTTTCACTTTTTTTTAAAAGCATCCTCTCTACTAAAAGAATTCTATTGTTTTCTCTGCTGGAATCATTCGGCTTGAGGAGCATTGGAATTGTGTTCTCTTTTTTCCTCTCCAGTCGTCCTTTTGTTTAAAATAGTCATATTTAGATTTACAGGAGGACTGGTGGCAATGTGTTTGCTCTATTCTTACCATCCAATGCGCGTGTGTGAATCTAGCGTGGGCTCACTAATTGTTCATAAGTGCCCTGAAACATTAGATTAGCAGTGTTTATAATTGTCTAAATACAGCATGACGATATGGAATCAATTACCACGCTCATCAATCTTTGACATTCTAATGCATTGGGGGGGGGGGGAATGTGGCAAAGTTGCCCCGATCTTCTCAAGAGTAGGTCCTTATCTCTAGCAGATCTGGCCAGTGGAAGTATCAGCTGGTCCTTAATTAAGACAAAGACAAACAGAGATTGTGCTGATGCAGCACAGAAAGAGATCTACTTACTAGAATGATCTAGCCTTCTTCCTCCTTCTCTTCCTCTCTTCCTTTTCCTTCTCCTCTTCCCAGGGAAGGGTGTTTTTTTCTCATTCAGAGAATTTCTGATGGAGACAATTGGCTCATGTCCCCTTCTCCCAATATGGTTCCTCTTCCACAGGTGTTTGTAGAGTACCCAGCCCTGCTGTCAAACAGTCTCCCTATTTAAGAAAAAAAAAAAAAAAAAGGTTCGGTCCCTTTAGGGATTCTCAGTGATGCTCAGAAACGCCTCCACTGAGACAGGTATCTGTAGCAGCCTCTTGTTTAAATAGGTTCACTGCAGCTCTTCCGGTTGGTCATCATCACCTTCATTTTTCACTCCTGGAGGCCCAAGGTGCTGAAGTGAGGGAAGGTAGCTGCCTCTCCTTCCTATTTATCAGCTTGGGGATTGGTGGGAGAGGGGTAAAGGGTTGGGTTGGGTCTCTCCCCCCTCCCCCCAGTGTTAGATCAAAGTCAGACATGGAAGCGGATGAAACATAGTTTTCTGAATTACATTTGGTTCCCTGACTGTCTGGATTTCTAACGAGAAATACACATCCGTACACACGCACACGAGTCCATTATTCCATCAGGATATGGAGTAGAAAAGAAAACTAGGAAAGAAAGAAAGAAAAATGAACGTTTTCAAACAAATGAGTTTTTCCGTCTCCCTCACACCCCTCTAAGACACACGAGCTCAAATACACACACACACACACACATATCCTAGCAGCACTGCAGGTTTTTTTTTTTTCTCCTGTTGAATAGTAACTCTCCGTGAGCAGAAAGCGCTTTATTAAAAAGCTAAGGTCAGACTGTTTAGATTTGGCATTTACAGCGATAACGGATCAGTGGCGAAAGCATCCTACAGATTGATGATTTTTTCCCCTTCCTTCCCCCCTACCTTCTCGACCCCCCCCCCCCCAGTCACAAACATCAGACATTTATTCTCGAAAGAAAGCTTTTTAGATCCTTCCTGCAGTTTCCATAGTGATTCCATTTTTCCCTTTTATCCCAGATTGGCTGAAGAGCCGCTCCCCTCCGAGCTCCCAGTGGCTCCATGCTACCAACTGGCGACATAAAAAGGTAGTCGAGGCACACGTGTGGCCCCCACTGCCAGAGATAATTAAAACCAACAAAGGTTAGCAAGAGGTTGCCGAATTAACATTTAAAAAAAAATCATTTTCCTATATCAACAGAGCAGCACGAGAGGAAATAATTTTGCTTGAACCCACGTAATTATCCCCAGTTAAATGGAGTTCTGTTTTGCCACTACCTACCGTCCTCATATTAAAACACTCATCGTACAAAACATAATCCTTTCATAAAAGGCTTTCGTATTGCTGACATTGCTCCAGATGCCGGAGTCTGTTAGGCATAAAAGGTCATTATCAGAACGTTTTCACTTGGGTTGTTTTAGTCGGGGGATGAGACAGCTGTCCTAGCCATTGTTCCCTTACTCTTTTCCAATATTGGTTCAATTTTCATCTGCTCTGCCAAGGCAAGTCCATTGTCCTGAGCCAAGGAGCCCTGGCCGGCCACTGTCAAAGAACATTCCAGCCCACGGAAACCTGTGTTGTTTAGATTAACCCTTAATTAAGCAAGGGTACAGAGAGCCCAGCCGTAATCTACTGTAACACCACACTGCCCCATGCTTCTCCCAATTAAAATCAAGCTTCAGATGAATTTTCAAAGTTGGGCTGATTCGATTTCGACTCTCATATCACTTAATAATGCTGCTACATGAATAAGCCTAGTCATAGGTTACCGTAATCCTGGGAGAATTTCAATTCTTCACAAAGATTGTATCTCCTTATTAAATATATTGAATTCTTGTCATGGAGCTAGAGATGGATTACAAATAAACTCTTTGCCCTGAAAAGATTTTTTTTTTCTTTCAGATTGTTGTAGGCATAATGCAGTTAGCAATTTACTCGCAAAGTCCGTTAAGTAATCTGGGTGGGCTGATGAGTGAAAAAATGGCAAGTTACATAAAAGTCACATAAAGATTTTGAGACAATGACTGTTTGTTTACTGAACTGGGTGAGGTAGAATTATTACAACTTGTGTTGATAGTTAATAGCAACAGCTGGCATTCATAAAGGGCTTTAAGGTTGGCAAAACCTTTCACAGACAAGCTCATTTGAACCTCACAACCACATGGGTCAGTTGTAGAGGCTATTATCATCCCCATCATATGGATGGAAAAACTGAAGCCTGGGGAACATATCTCAGACCTTAAAGGCCATTTAGTTCAACCTTCTCATTTTACAGATACAGAAACTGAGACACAGAGAAATTCAATGACTTCCATCAAGTCATATAGGGAGTAAGTGGAAGAGTTGGGATTTGAAGCCAGGCCTTGGGACTTCAAATGAATCATTCTTTCCACTATACCACACTGTCTCCTTAAATTTCAGAGACAGGATTCAAACGCAGGTCTCTCTTTACTCTAAGCCCTTACGATAACTGCATTTATACATTGTTCAATATTTACCAAGTTTGTATAATGTATACCAGAGCTATGGCATCTATCACTATGAAGATGAAAGCATATTTTGCCCCATACCCAAACCGCAATAATATCACTAGAGAAGGGACAGATATGTCACTAGATTTCTCATCACCAATTTATTGAGTGACCTTGGATAAATCACTTCATTTTTCTGGGCCTCAGCTTTTTATCTGTAAAATATGAGGCTTGGACTAAATGATCTCTACAATCCTTTCCAGATCCATGACCTGATGTCTTCCCTCCTGTCTATTACTTTAATTATGATAGGTTCTTTTAGAAGGACAAATTGAAAGTGTATGTTCCAGGAAGAAGAGGGTTCTGCCAGCTCAATGCAGAGAGATGTAATCCTTTTCTGATCCGATAGATTGAATCTGGAGCTCTCCTGTCTCTTGGAACATGTACTATGACAGACATGAGTTCCCAATACTAGAGGTTATTGAATCAATGAATGAATGAAGTCAATAGGTAGCTATTAAATGTTCCCTATGTGGCTGGTGACAAGGATAAAAAGACAAAACAATAAAATAATCTCTATTCTCAAAGAGCTTGCGATCTAAAGTTTGATGACCACTCATCAAGGAGGCTGTAGAGCAGATGTGAGGTTGATACCTAAGGATCACAGCTTTTGATCTAGGAGGGACTTAAGAGGTCTCATTTTATAGATGAGGAAACAGGCTAAGAAAGGACAAGTGACTTGCCTGCCAAAATCACTCAAATAGCAGAGTCAGGATCTGAACCTTGGACTTGTGTCTCCCAATCCAGCACTCTTTCCCCTATACCATGTACCTCTCAATTAGACAGAACATTGAACTAGAAGGTGCCTAATCGTCTTTCCAATCATGAGGCTGCAGCATTCTGTTGGGTGGAGAGTTTTCCCAGAATTATCAGACCCATCTACCACTACCTATGATTTACTACCAATTAATCAATCAATCAACACTTATTAAATGTGTCCTATGTGCCTAGCACTGTGTAAGACACTGGGAAATACAAAAACCCTGTCCTCAGGGAACTTACACTCTACATATGTATGTGCATACATATATAGCATATAAAATAGATATAAGATGACTGGGGAGGTGTGCTAGAAGCTGGTGGGGATCTGGGGCCAGGAAAAGCTTATTGTAGAAGGTAGGTAGGTGGGGCTTGAGCTAATTTTTTTAAGTAACAAGGATTTAAGTTAATTAAGAAATCCTTGTTAGGAAATTGAATAACTTGGTAACACTTTCATCTCTTTAACACAAAGGTCACATCCTTGAAAGAGAAAGGAGATTATGGGAAGTAAGTTTCTGCTATGTAGACAATTTCAAAGAAGAAAGATATGTCTTTGAGATTTATGATCACAGAATAACATAGATGTAGAAAACTGAGTGTTTCTCAGGAGGCTGGGCCAGACACTGTTAGGTAAGTGGCCCTTTGACCTAATCAAGAGACCTTTAAACTGATATTTAAGTGGAAAGGGAAGATTCGCAGATAAAACCATAAATCCAGATTACAGGATCATAGATTTTGGAGTTGAAGGCCCTTTGAGAATACCTAGTACAAAATTCACATTTATAAATAAACAGGCTATGAAGGGCAACAGGTGTGAAGGAAGAATGATAGTGGAGAAAGTGCCTAATGATTCTTCCGAAGTGTTTATCTCTTTAACATGAAGGTCGCCTCCTGGCAAAACCACCTGGGGTTGGGGGGTAGAGGGATATTGGAGAACGGATTCATGATTCAGGTAGTAATTGGAATGGATGACCTTTAAGGTTCTTTCCAATTCTACAATCCTATGATTCTTTGAAATAAGAAAGGAGCAGGTGACAAGTAATACTTAGGATTTCCGTTGTCTCTAGACATGTTTCAGGTCATCAAAAAGAGTAAATTGGAAATTTTAACCAAAGGGACAAAAATGAACTTATTAGTCTCACTGAAATCTAATGGGAAGGGATCTATTACTGGGATTTAGCAATGAAATAATTCTAAGTTAGGCAGATGCCAACGGCAAGAGAAAACGTGAGGGTGTAAATACATCGGATGAAGATAAAAAGGAGACACTGTAGGGATGTTATTTTTAGAAGGACACTACAGATCACTGGACCAGAACAAGATAAGTGATCTCACTACCAGAACAAGATAAGTGATTTTGGGAAAGAGAAATAGTCCCTCTCAAAGACACAACTGGGAGTATAGCCCCAGTTGACAGAAGTAAATAATGATCATATTTATCATTACTGCTGCTGCTACATATTTTTGTTTACATATTTTTAGCTTTACAAGATGTCTTGCATATGTAAACTCATTTGATCTTCATAAAAACCTTGAAACATAGGTGCAATTATCCTCATTTTACAGATGAGGAAACTGAGGCAGAGAGAGATTAAGTAACTTGCCAAAGAGTCATACAGCTAGTAAGGTTCTGAGGCAGGATTTGAACTTGGGTCTTTCTGACTCCAGGTTCAGCAGTCCATCCATCATATTACCTAATTGCCTATGTAGAAACTAACTAGAAGTCACTCTCAAAAAGTGGTCTGGGCATATATAACATGGTGGTAGGAGGGAAAATTGTAAGATATAGAATATAGTCAGCTTATGTAGAGTCTAAAATGGAAGTAAATAATATTAGAGCTCAAAGGGATAATAATGAATTCACCTAATGTTTAAGGTGCTATGTAAATGCTAGTTATTCATGAGCATTAGCATAGGATCATACATTTATAGATAAAGACCACCAAGGTCATCTCATCCAACTCTTTCACTTTATAGATGAGCAAACAGGTCTATGGAGGTTATGTGTCTTACTCAAAGCCACATAGACATTACACGACAGAGGTTTAATTTGAACCCAGGCCCTTAGATTCCGGAGCTTTATCTTCCATCATAATATCTAACAATGTTGACAAGTTGGGATGGGTTGCCAAATCAACAAAGGTTGAATGGGGTGGGCTAGAAAAAGAACACTGGAGTTAAGCCAGCTAAGAGAAGAATGGTTGGTTGAAACTACTCATTCAAATGACCACAATTTCATAATATGTGGACTCTGTGCTTTATGGCAGGGATAGGAAACTTAGTTATTTTAGGAATTAATAAAAAACAGAATACTGAGCATATTGACCTCAGGAAAGCACATTTAGGGGGCAGCTAGGTGGTGCAGTGGATAAAGGACCAGCCCTGGATTCAGGAGGACCTGAGATTAAAGTCAGCCTCAAACACTTAACACTTACTAGCTGTGTGACCCTGAGCAAGTCACTTAACCCTCACTCACCTGCAAAAAAAACAAAACAAAACAAAACAAAAGAAAATAAAACACACTTCAAAAAGCAGGGAATATATAGATCAAAATAATAAAGAATGGGTAGTGAAAAGCAAACAGAGCAATAAAGGGCCCAGAGCTCATGCCACATAATGGAACTGGGAATGTTGAGATTTGGTCATAGGCTCATAGATTGAGAGTAGAAAGGTTCTTTAGGGTCCAGTGGAGTCATAATAAGTAGAGTCATAATTACTGTCTTCAAGTATACGAAGGGATACAATGAGGTAGAGAAATTCAATGAGTTCTGCTCACCTCTCCCACCACTGAAAAAAAAAAAGAAGAAAAGAAAAAAGAAATACCTTTACAATAAATAAATAGATTCACTAAGCATGTAATCCTAAGATAGCTAGGTGGTACAGTAGATAGATCATCCACCCTGGAGTAAGGAGGGCCTGAGTTCAAATCCTACCTTGGGCATTTACTATCTGTGTGACCCTGGGTGTCACTTAACCCTGGTTTCCTCCCAAAAAGTTGGTGGGGGGAGAGATGTCATACTAAACATCATAGATGAGAGAATTGAATGAATCTAGATTTCAAGAAGACATCTGACAAAGTTACTCATAATGTAGATAAAGGTGAGGGAAAGAAGATAATATATTTATATCTTGAATAAACCAATTCAAATAGTTGATCCCTGTCAACTTTGGAGAGAAGGCTAGAGTGAAGAATACTGTGTTTGGGATTCCTTTGTTCAACCCTTTAATCAATGACTTGAATAAAGCATTGGAGTCATGCTTATCACATTCTTAATGGCAAAGTGGGGGAAGATATCTAAAACACTGGATGACAGAATTATGATAGAAAAACATCTGGACAGGCTAGACAACATGTGCTAAAACCAAGAAGGCATAATTTAATAGAGACAAAGTAAAGACTTCAACTTGGCTTCCAAAAACCAACAAGTTGCCCAAGTCCTATATGGCAGATATCTGGCTTGACAATAACTCATGTGAAAAACACTGAGGGACTTGGGTTGACTACAAGTGTAATCTAAGTCTATGATGTCTTCTTTTCTTTCTTTCTTTTTTTAATTAATAAAGTATTTTATTTTTTCCTGTTATATATATAGTTCTCAACTTTTGTTTATACAAGCTTTCCAATTTCAGATTTTTCTCCTTCCCTCCCCCCTTCCCTAGACAGCTGGTAATCTGATATAGGTTTTATACACACACACACACACACACACACACACACACACACATAATAACATTAAACATATTTCTGCATTAGTCTTGTTATAAGAGAAAAATCAGAGCAATGACGAAAAACCTCAAAATAGAAAAACAACAGCACCCAAAACAAAAGAAATAGTATAATTCCATCAGCATCTATACTCGACAGTTCTTTTTTTTTTTTTTCATGGATTTGGAGATCCTCTTCTATAATGAGTTCCCTGTAACTCTTCTGTACCATTGCATTGGTGAGAAGAATATAGTCCATCACAGTAGATCAACACTCAATATCGATGACACTGTGTACAATGTTTTTCTGGTTCTGCTCATCTCACTCATCATCAGCCCACGCAAGACCCTCCAGGTTTCTCTGAACTCCTCCTGCTCATCGTTTCTTACAGCACAATAGTATTCCATTGTATCCATATACCACAACTTGTCCAGCCATTCCCCAATTGATGGGCATCCCCTCAACTTCCAATTCCTTGCCACCACATAGAGAGCAGCTATAAATATTATTGTACATGTGGGTCCCTTTCCCCTTTCCATGATTTCTTTGGGAAAAAGACCCAAAAGTAGTATTGCTGGGTCAGAGGGTATGCACAGCTTTATCACCCTTTGGGCATAATTCCAAATTGCTCTTCAGAATGGTTGGATATGATGTCTTCTAAGACAAAAGTTATTATAATATTAGGCCACATTAATAGACATATAGTATCCAGAACAAGGGGAGGAAAATGCCACTTCTTCTCTACTGTCATGTTTAGAGTAATGTGTAGGTTCTAGGTAGCATATTTCAAGAGGGGTATCAACAAGAGGGTAACTATAATAACCTTGTTATTCATAAGAAGGTGTTCAGAGTTGGTGAGTCGACCCAAATGCTCTTATATGAGCAAGGGCCTTAGGGTGGATAGATGGCAGATTGGAGGTGGGAGAAGCAGGATACCTGTCTTAAAAACATCTGAAGTTCTTTTACATGGAAGAAGTATCTGTATCTATATTCCCCCCAATGAGACAATAGATTTTCTTTAGGTTTAAAGAAGGTCATAATAATTAAAGGTGTTGAGAAATGGAAACAGTTATCTTGTTAGGTGGTCGAGGGCTCCTTCAGCTTTTAGGAAGAAGATGGATGAGTGCCTGATGAGAGATTCCTCTGTAAAGTAGATTAGCCCAGATGGCATATCAGACCAAAGGAATTCCATGATTGCAGTTCTCTGGGGTGGTATAGGAGGAAGTTTGTATTCCCCTGCTGCAAAGGATAGAGACACATGTGCCTTGTCAAGGGGATTTGAAACATCAAATCTGGGTGAAACATTGAATCAGTGAAGAATTTTGAAAGCGGGAAAGCTACAACAAAAGAATGATAGTAAACATGTTGGGAGCTGCCCTCCACATGTATAGGAATGGTGGCCAGAGGAGAATGGAAGGCAGAGGAGTAAGTGCTAATCAATAAATAATAGGATCATAGAATTAAAGCTGGAAAAGACCATAGAGGCTGTTGAATCCTCCCCTTTCATGATACAAATGAAGAAGCTGAAGCATATATGATTTGTTTTGTTTGGTTTAGTTTGGTGAGGCAATTGGAGTTAAGTGACTTACCCAGGGTCACACAGCTAGTAAGTGTTAAGTATCTGAGGCCGGATTTGAATTCAGGTCCTCCTGACTCCAGGGCTGGTGCTCTATCCATTGCTCCACCTAGCTGCCCTAGCATATATGTTAAATGACTAGCCCAGGGTCACATAGTTAGAACTGCCTGAGGTAGGATTTGAACCCAGGTTTCCTGACCCCAAGTCCAATGCTTTCTTATCTATCGTGTACTGCCCACTTGATCAATGATGTCTAATGAACATTGGATAAAGTTGTGGAGTACAATGAAAACGGAGTGGTCTTTACAATGTTGTTACCGGAAAGATGTATCACTGACAATTTAAAAAAATCACCTCCAGGGTGTTATTTCTGTTGCAGCTAGGTGGCACAATGGATAGAGTGCTGGGTCTGGAATTAGGAAGACTTGCATTCAAATACAGTCTTCCACACTAGTTGTGTGACCCTGGGCAGGTCACTTACCCTCAGTCTCCTCAACTGTAAAATGGGAATAATAATAATAAGACCTGCTTCCCAGGGTTGTTTTGAGGATCAATTGAGTTAATAATTGTAAAGCCTGGAACATAGTAAAATACTATATGTTATTATTATTGTTGTAGTTATAATTGCTTTATTACTATTCTCATTATTTTATTTATTGATTTGTTGAGAGAAGGAGCAGCATATTAGAGAGACAAATCTCAGAATCAGGAGGGCCTGGGTTCAAGTCCTATTGTTGACTCATATTATCTGTCCAATCCTCTTAGTTTTCTGATGAATCATGTCATCTCCCTCATTAGATTGGGAGCTGCTGGAGAAGAGAGGCTGGTTTTTACCTTCCGTTGGACCCCCAGCACTCAGCACGATGCCTGGTACCTCGACACTTCGTAAGTGCTTATTGCCTGGCTCAGTGATGTTCACAATCACACAGTTACTGAGTAGTGCAGCCAAGATTCAAACTCAGGACCTTCAACCCCAAGTCCAGCACTATTTCCCCTGGACTGTGGTGGCCTCATCTATAATAGACACAAGGAACAGTTGGACCACATGGCCTCTAAGTTTCCTTCTAATTCTAGGTCCCTGCTCCCATGATATCAAATTACTTCCTGTGTCTGGGTCTCAGCTGGCTTATCAGAACATTGAAGGGATTGGACTCAATTCTTTCTTTTTTTCTTTTCTTTTTTCCTTTTTCTCTTTCTTTTTTTTTTTTTTTTGCAAGGCAATGAGGGTTAAGTGACTTGCCCAGTGTCACACAGCTATTAAATATCAAGTGTCTGAGGCTGGATTTGAACTCAAGTCCTCCTGAATCCAGGGTCAGTGCTTTATCCACTGTATCACTTAGCTGCCCCCTAGACTCAGTGATTTCTAAAGTTCTTTCCAGCTCAAGGTCTTATCACCCTGTGAAGAAAAGAGAAATCTTTAGCATAAAGACAGAACAAATTAAGTCTTACCATGCCATGAGGTTGTAACTGTTGTTAAGTCATTTTATGTTCCTGTCTGCCTCTTTGTGACCCTGTTTGGGGTTTTCTTGGCAAAGATATGGCAGTGGTTTGCCATTTCCTTCTCCAGCTCATTTTATAGATGAGGAAACTGAGGCAAACAGAGTGAAGTGACTTGCCCAGGATCTCACAGCTAGTAATTGTCTGAGACCAGATTTGAACTCAGGAAGATGAGTCTTTCTAACTCCTGGCCCAGCACGTAATCTACTTTGCCACCTAGGTGCTACAGGGTTGTAACTAGTATGGAGCAAACAGATCTTGCTCCAGGGTGCCAACATGGATAGAAACACTTCCTCTCCCCACATCTTTTTCCACCAGATTGCTTGGAGAACTGACTGTCCTCTCTCTAGCGTGACCACACTACCTGTCAAATTGTCCACTGGGCCCAGACATCCCACCGTACCCTGCCCATTCCCCCAAATAAATTTTTCCTAGGCATAGTTACAGCTCTGCCACAGTCACTAATCTTTATTGCCTTTGTTTCTTTCCAGTCAGGTCAGAGTTCCCAGAGGCAAATGCAGTGGGTCAGTTCCAGGGTGTCAACGTGACATATATGAGCTTCTTTAAGAGACTAACAACTACTGCTTCTTTAAGACTTTCATCTGCTTCATGACACAGACTGTGAATATGGCTTATGGGTTGCTACTAAAATCTCTTATTTTCTGGTTGATGGTCAAATCTATTAAGCTGACAGAGTCTTAAACCAAGTATGCAAATACTTTCAGCCAACACATTAACAAAATGTTAGCTTGCCAATAAGTAGTAATTTTCAATCACTGGTCCTGTGCGTATTCTCCCGTCATTTCCCATCAGCAACCACCATAGGGGTCATTTTATAAACCACTTACATATTTAGCATCAACTCCACAAAAGGGAGCTTTGACAGGAAGTAGTGCAATGGCCCAGCATTCTGTAAACACTTGCAAATGACCTTCCTGTAGGGAGCAAAAGAATCAAACCCATCGCCAGGTGAGGTAAAGGGCTCAGTGCCTGGAGTATTGCAGGAGACTCCTAACTGGTCTTCCTTCTATTTAATTGATTTTCCCTCTCAAATCCATCCTCTGCAATATGCTGAATTGATATTCCTAAAAGACAGGTCAGACATTTATCTAACAAATATTTCAGAAACATATGTGACAGGTCTTGTGCTAAACAAGAATAAAACAATCCTTGGCTTCTAGAAGCTTACTATTTTTCCCCTGACCACATCATACTTAGAAAGTCTTGGAGGCTTCCTATTGCATCTAGGGGAAAATATAAATTCTTGATTGGCTTTTAAAACCTTTCATAATCTATGTCCAGGCTGTCTGAGAAACCTTAAAATGAAAATTGATAAGCCTTTTGTGCCATTACTGTCACATGAATACAATATGAATCCATTCACCAAGAATTTACTTACTCTACTTTCCAGCATGACTACAGAGCTGCCTATTTCTTCTTTTATCTGCATGTGCTGACATGAGCTGTACCCTACAATGCTTAGTGGATTACATTGTTGTCCTCTCAAGTCATGACCAGTCATTTCGATTTTTGTCCTGCCACTGGACTTTGATGATTTAGGAAGAGAGAGATTGACAACTTTGCACAACTTTGCCTCTCTTAAATCCAATTCACTCACAAGTCAAGAGATCACCTGTGATGTCATTGGTCCTCTTCGAAAATGAAGGATGAACAACAACACACCTAGAAGACACTCCTTCCTCAACTCTACTTAAAAATCATAGCCTCTTTCAAAGCCCATTTATGTTATCAATCAATAATAATTTTAAGCGTCTACTATATTCCAGACATTGCTAAATTCTAGGGATACTAAAAGAGGCAAAAAGCAGTCCCTGCCCTCAGGAGCTTACAATCTAAAGGACATGAGCACCTCTTGGAGGAAGATTTTTCTTATCCTCCCTACAATGCTCAATGGACTTTTCTCAGTTCCAATCTTCCTTGACCTCTGTAGCATTTGACACAAAGACACAGCCTTCTCTTCTTGGATATGCTGTCCTCTCAAGATTAGGGGTTTGTGGCACTGTTTTCTCTTGGTATCCCTCTCACGTGTTTGACTGTTCCTTCTCAGTCTCCTTCACTGGATTTTTATTATGCTATGGCCACTAAAAAGGGCCTCCTTTCTCTTTATCCCTATCCTATATCATCTGGTGTTTTCATCACCTCAAATAAGTTCAATTATCATCTCTATGCAGATGATTTCCAGTTCTCTATATTCAGCCTGAATGTCTTTTCCTAAGCTCCAGTCCTTTATTGTCAGCTGCTTTTTGGACATTTTGAACTCAAAGTCCCATAGGCATCTCAAACTCAACATGTTCAAAATAAAACTTATCCCCTCTCCTCTTCCTAGCTTTCCTATTATTGTCAAGGTCATTGCTACCCTCCCAGTTACCCCTACTTACAATCTTGGTATAATTCTTGACCACGTGGTGTAACACGAGCATTCATTGCCTCTTATGGTTTCTATCTTCAGAATGTGTCATATATGACCCCATATTTCTACAACCTTTCTGTCAATAGCCCTACTCAGGCACTCATCAACTCCCATCTGAACTTTTGAAATAACACCCTAATTAGTTTCCTTGGCCCCAAGACTCTGTCCAATCCAATTCATCTTCCATTCAGATGCCAAGGTGATTTTCCTAAATCTTAGGTCTGGACTGAAGACTTCTATTATTTTTCCCTATTATTCTATTTTGTTTATCCTATTATTATTTTAAAGTTATTTTGAAGAGGAAGGATGGGAGAGGTAAGCTAATACCTCAAATCAAATTCTGGAATGGCATAGACAACAAAATGGGATCAAAAAGGAGAATTGTGACATGGGAGGAGGCTGATCATCCCACATGGATGAAACAGCAGTGGTGGGACTAGGCAGTGGTGACAGAAGCAGCAGCTTTAGGAGCTCTCAAAAAGAGAGAAAATAATATACAGACTTAACCGGTAATAGAAATCAATCCTACCCATCTGTGAAGTAGGAGGAGAAGGAGATAAGGAGAAGGGGGAACATAATAAAAGGGAGGGCAGATAAAACAAAGCCGTGGTCAGAAGCAAAACAGATTTTATAAGAGGGACAGGGGAAAAAAAGAAAGAAAGAAGGATAAACAGAAGAAAATATGATGGAGGGAAATGCACAGTTAGTAATTATAACTCTGAATGTGAATGGGATGAAGTCACCCATAAAATGGAAGCAAATAGCAGAATGGATTAGAAACCATAATGCAGCAATATGTTGTTTACAAGAAACACATGAAACAGAGAGACACATTTAAAATAAGAGGCTAAAGCAGAATCTATTATGCTTGAGTTGAGGTAAAAAAGGCAGGAACAGCAATCATGATCTCAGAAAAAGCAAAAGCAAAAATAGGTCTAATTAAGAGAGATAATCAAGGAAATTGCATTTTGCTAAAAGGTACCATAGACAATAAGGAAATATCACCACTAAACATATATGCGCCAAATGGCATAGCATCCATATTCTATTTTTTTGTAAATTTAAAATTTTATTTTAGACTGAAATACAAAATGAGAAAAGAAAAAACTGTCATGTACATAGAAGAATATAGAAGAGGATTCAAGATAAAAAACCACATTTCCATTTCAAGAAAACCTATATAATATATACCACACATTGTTTTGAAATCTACCCAGATTTTCTTTGCTTCCTTGTTGGTTTTCTTTTGTTCTCTGCTATGTACTTTTTGCTTTAGTATTTTCCCATTTCCTATCCCCTCAAAGAAAGCTGCAATTAAGTGTGTGTGTGTGTGTGTATGTGTGTTTGTGTATACATGTATATATAGACATATACATAGATATCTATACATATACACATATATACTCATACACATATATGTAAGATCAAACTGTGCTTATTTCCACTTATCACCTGTTTCTCTGAAGGTGGATGGCATTTTCCTTCACAAGTCTAAGTTTTTCTATGCTTTTCTAAGTCTACCAGCTCATCATATCCTACACCACAGCAACATTCCAACCCAAAGATATCCTATCTGTGAAAGTGTCCATGAAAGCTTATTTTCCTAACTTTCTGCTTTCCTTCTATTCTTGGCTATGTAGGTTTTATTTATACAAGAAAATTTTAATTTAAAATAATTGAAATTATGCATTGTACACTTCAACAATGCTTCCACCTTATAATATAGTTCAAGGTATGATACTGGTGAGGACCCATATTATTTTGTTGTTGTTGTTAACTTAAACATTTTTATTTAAAGTTTTGAGTTCCAAATTTTATCTTTCCTTCCTCCCTTCCCCTGCCTACTCCCTGATGTAATAAACAATCATTTATAGATTATACATGTGCAATTATGTAAAACATTACCACATTAGTCATCTTGTGTAAAAAGACTCAAATAGAAGAAAATAAAAAGAAATAAAATGAAAAATAGCATGCTTGAATCTATGTTTAATCAATTTAAGTTCTTTCTTTAGAAGTTGATAATATGCTTCATCATTAGTCATTTGGGATTGTCTTGGATCATTATATTACTGAGAATAGTTAGGTCATTTACAATTCTTCATTGAACATTGTTGCTATGACTATGAACAACATTCTCCCGGTTCTCCTCACTACACTATGCATCTATTTATGTAAGTCTTTCCAGTCCTTTCTGAAATCATTCTACTTATCATTTGTTATAGCAAAACAATATTCCATTAAAATCATAAACCACAGATTGTTTAGTCATTCCCCAATTGATGGGCATCACTTTCATTTCCAATTTTTAACCATCACAAAAAGAGCTGCTATAAATATTTTTTGTACAAATAAGTCCTTTTCTCTTTTTAGTAAAAGCATCCATATTCTTAAAGGAAAAGTTAAATGAGTGACAGGAAGAAATAGTAAAACTATACTGGGGAGAGAGGAACCTCAACTTTTCTACCTCAGACCTAGATAAAACAAACCATAAAATAAATAAGATAGAAGTTAAAGAGTTGAATAGAGTCTTAGAAGACGTAGATATGCTAGACCTCTGGAGAAAACTCAATGGGAACATAAAGGAGTATATATGGCACCTTCATAAAGACTGACCATGTACTAGGGCATAAAAACCTCACAACAAAAAAGCGGAAAAGCAGAAATATTAAGTGCATCTTTTCCAGACCATAATGAAATAAAAATTATATTTGATGAAAGGCTATGGAAACATAGATTAAAATTAATTGGGAACTAAATCTAATCCTAGAGTTAAAGAATAAATCATTAGAAACAATAAATTATTTCATTAAAAAGAATGACAATGATGAGACAATATGCCAAAATGTTGGGGATGCAATTAAAGCAGTACTTAGGGGACAATTTCTATTTTTTTTTTCAGGGCAATGAGGGTTGTGACTTGCCCAGGGTTACACACTAGTAAGTGTCAAGTGTTCAAGGCCAAATCTGAACTCGGGTCCTCCTGAATCCAGGGCTAGTGCTTTATCCACTGTGCCACCTAGATACCCTGTGAAAAATTCTATTGTTTAATGTTTATATCAAAATAGAGAAAGAAATTAAAGCAATTATTATTAGCCCTTTTGCTCAATTATATGCATATAAATCTGGCAATCTAAGTCAAATGGATGGATATTAAAAATATATATATATAAATTGCCTATATTAACAGAAGAGGAAATAGAATATTTAAATAAGCTTATCTTAGAAAATGAAATTGAACAAACCATCAATAAATTCCCTAAGAAAAAAACTCAAGAACCAAATGAATTTACAAGTGAATTCTACCAAACATTTAAAGAACGATTAATTCCAATACTACATAAACAATTTGGGGAAATAGGCAAATAAGATTTGCCAAATTCTTTTTATGACAGAAATACACTTTGAAATGTAAACCAGGAAGAGAAAAACAGAAAAAAAAACTACAGACCAATTTCTTTAATGAATATTGATGTAAAATTGTTAAATGAAATACTACCAAGGACATTACAACAATATATCACAAAGATTATACCTTGGGCTGGATCAAGAGATTTATATATCAAGGATGCAAGACTGCTTCAATATTAGGAAAACTGTCAGCATAACTGACATTCAGTCATTTTTCAGTTCTGTTCAACTATTTGTGACCCCATATGGGATTTTCTTGAAAAGACACTGGAGTGGTTCTTCTCTATTTCATTTTACAGATGAGAAACTGTCAAACAGGGTTAAATGACTAGTCCAACGTCACACAGGTAAGTATCTGAGGCCAGATTTGAGCTTAGGAAGAGGAGTCTTCCTGCCTTTAGTTCCTGCATGCTATCCACTGAACCATCCAGCTGCCCATATAATTGACCATATCAATAACAAAAACAGCAAAAAAACATATAATTCTATCAATAGATGCAGAAAAAACATTTAACAAAATGTAATACTTATTCCTATTAAATGCACTAAAAAGCAAAGCAATTAATGGAGCCTTTCTTTAAATGATGAGTATCTATCTAAACTATCTAAAACCAAGAGTAAGCATTATCTGTAAGAGGGATAAACTTGAAGACTTTCCAATAAGATTAGGAGTGAAGCAAGGATGTCTATTATCACTACTATTGTTTGACACAATACTACAAATGTTTGACACAGTACTACAAATGTGAGCTATAGCAATAAGACAACAAAAAGAAATTGAAGAAATATAAATAAGCAATGAGGAAATAAAACTGTATTTCTTTGCAGATTATACAATGGTATAGATAATCCTATCAACTAAAAAACTCATTGAAACAATTTATAACTTCAGGAAAGTTGCAGGACATAAAATAAACCTATATAAATCATCAGCATTTCTGTATACTACCAACAGAACCCAGCAGGAAAAGATAGAAAAAGAAATTTCATTTAAAACAACTGTAACCACCAATGAAGTGGAAATTAAATCAATAATTAGGAATTATTTTGCCCAACTGTATGCCAATAAATTTGACAATCTAAATGAAATGGATGAATATTTACAAAAATACAAACTGCCCAGGTTAACGGAAGAAGAAATAAAATCCTTAAATAAACCCATATTAGAAAAAGAAATTGAACAAGCCATTAATGAACTCCCTAAGAAAAAATCCCCAGGGCCAGATGGGTTTACGGGTAAATTTTACCAAACATTTAAAAAACAATTAATTCCAATATTATACAAATTATTTGGAAAAATAGGTGAAGAAGGAGTTCTACCAAATTCGTTTTATGACACAAATATGGTGGTGATACCAAAACCAGGCAAAGCAAAAACAGAGAAAGAAAATTATAGACCAATTTCCCTAATGAATATTGATGCTAAAATCTTAAATAAGATATTAGCAAGGAGATTACAGCAAGTGATCGCCAGGATAATACACTGTGACCAGGTGGGATTTATACCAGGAATGCAGGGCTGGTTCAACATTAGAAAAACTATTAACATAATCAACCATATCAATAAGAAAACCAACCAAAATCATATGATTATCTCAATAGATGCAGAGAAACCTTTTGACAAAGTACAACACCCATTCCTAATAAAAACACTAGAGAGTTTGGGAATAGGGGGAGCTTTCCTTAGAATAATAAACAGTATCTACCTAAAGCCATCAGCAAGTATTATATGCAATGGAGATAAATAAGAGGCCTTCCCAATAAGATCAGGGGTGAAACAGGGATGTCCATTATCACCCCTATTACTTAATATTGTCCTAGAAATGTTAGCTTTAGCAATCAGAGAAGAGAAAGCAATTAAAGGAATTAGAATAGGCAAGGAGGAAACAAAACTATCACTCTTTGCAGATGATATGATGGTATACTTAAAGAATCCTCGAGAATCAACTCAAAAATTACTTGAAACAATTAACAACTTTAGCAAAGTAGCAGGATATAAAATAAATCCACATAAATCATCAGCATTTCTATACATGACCAACAAAGTCCAGCAGCAAGAGATAGAAAGAGAAATTCCATTTAAAGTAACGGTAGATAATATAAAATACTTGGGAGTCTACTTGCCAAGACAAACCCAGGAACTCTATGAACACAACTACCAAACACTCTTCACACAAATCAAATCAGATCTAAATAATTGGAAAGATATCAATTGCTCATGGATACGCAGAGCTAATATAGTAAAAATGACAATACTGCCTAAATTAATTTACTTATTCAGTGCCATACCAATCAGACTACCTAAAAATTATTTTATACAGCTAGAAAAAATAATAATAAAATTCATCTGGAAAAACAAAAAATCAAGAATATCCAGGGAAATAATGAAAAAAAAATTCACAGGAAGGTGGGTTAGCGGTACCAAACCTGGAGCTTTACTATAAAGCGGCAGTCATCAAAACTATCTGGTACTGGCTAAAAAATAGAGTGGAATACAATGGAATAGGCTAGGCTCAGGAAATGCAGTAGTAAATGACACTATTAATGTAGTGTTTGATAAACCCAAAGACTCCAGCTTCTGGGATAGGAACTCAGTATTTGACAAAAACTGCTGGGAAAACTGGAAGATAGTATGGTAGAAATTAGGCATAGACCAACATCTTACACCTTATACTAAAATAAGGTCAAAATGGATACATGATTTAGACATAAGAGGTGATACCATAGGTAAATTAGGAGAGAAAGGAATAGTCTACCTATCAGATCTTTGGAAAGGAAAACAGTTTTTGACCAAACAAGAGATAGAGTATATCATAAAATGCAAAATGGATGATTTTGATTATATTAAATTAAAAAATTTCTGTACAAACAGAAGCAATGCATCCAAAATTCAAGGGAGGCAGAAAGCTGGGAAACAATTTTTGAGACCAGTACTTCTGATAAAGGCATCATCTCTAAAATATATAGGGAACTAAATCAAATTTATAAGAATCCAAGTCATTCCCCAATTGAGAAATGGTCAAAGGATATGAACAGGCAGTTTTCTGATGAAGAAACCAAAGCTATCTATTCCCATATGAAAAAATGCTCTAAATCTCTAATGATTAGAGAGATGCAAATTAAAACACCTCTGAGGTACCACCTGACACCTATCAGATTGGCTAAAATGACAAAAAAAGAAGATAATAAATTTTGGAGAAGCTGTGGGAAAATTGGAACACTAATTCATTGTTGGTGGAGCTGTGAACTGATCCAACCATTCTGGAGAACAATTTGGAATTATGCCCAAAGGGTGATAAAGCTGTGCATACCCTCTGACCCAGCAATTCCACTTTTAGGTCTTTTTCCCAAAGAAATCATGGAGGGGGGAAAGGGACCCACATGTACAAAAATATTTATAGCTGCTCTTTACGTGGTAGCAAGGAATTGGAAGTTGAGGCGGTGCCCATCAATTGGGGAATGGCTGGACAAGTTGTGGTATATGAATACAATGGAATACTATTGTGCTGTAAGAAATGATGAGCAGGAGGAGTTCAGAGAAACCTGGAGGGTCTTACGTGAGCTGATGGTGAGTGAGATGAGCAGAACCAGGAGAACATTGTACACAGTATCATCAACATTGATTGTTGACCTACTGTGATGGACTATATTCTTCTCACCAATGCAATGGTACAGAAGAGTTCCAGGGAACTCATGATAGAAGAGGATCTCCAAATCCAAGAAAAAAAAAAAAAAGAACTGTGGAGTATAGATGCTGACTGAACCATACTATTTCTTTTGTTTTGGGTGCTGTTTTTTTTTTTCTATTTTGAGGTTTTGCATTACTGCCCTGATTTTTTCTCTTATAACAGGATTAATGCAGAAATAGGATTAATGCTATTATGGATATATATATATATATGTGTGTGTGTGTGTGTGTGTGTATACAGATATATATGTATATATATAGATATATAGATAAAACCTATATCAGATTACCTGCTGTCTAGGGGAGGGGGGGAGGGAGGGGAGGGAGGGAGAAAAATCTGAAATTGTAAAGCTTGTATAAACAAAAGTTGAGAACTATCTTTACATGTAACGGAAAAAATAAAATACCTTATATGTAAAAAAAATTAAAAAAAAAACAACTGTAGATAATATAAAATATTTGAAAGTCTACTTGCCAAGACAAACCTAGGCAATATATAAACACAATTACAAAACACTTCACAACAAATAAAGATATAAACAATTGGGGAAATTGCTCATGCATAGGCTGAACCAATATAATAAAAATACCAATTCTACCTAAATTAATCCACTTATTCAGTACCATACTAATCAAACTAACAATTATTCTATACAGTTATTATTTAAAATAGTAATAAAATTCATCTAGACTAATAAAAGCTCGAGAGTATCAAGGAAATCAATGGGGAAAAAATGAAGGAAGATGACTTAGAAGTTCCCAATTTCAAACTATATTAGCAAGCGTCCATCATAAAATGGCTCATTGGATAGAGTGTTGGGCATGGAGTCAGAAAAAGTAGAGTTCAAATCCAGTATCAGACACTTATTAGCTGTGTGACCCTGAGCAAATCACTTAACCTTTACCTTAATCCAGTGGAAGAATAGCAAACCATTCCAATATCTTTGCTAAGAAAATCCAATGGACATTATGGTCCATGGGGGTCACAGAAAGTTGGACATGACTGAACAACAAGAAATCTTCAAAATAATCTGGTACTAGTTAAGAAATACAGTGCTTGGGGCAGTGAAGTAGTGCAGCGGATAGAGCATCAGCCCTGGAGTCAGGAGGACCTGAATTCAAATATGGCCTCAGACACTTTACACTTACTAGCTGTGTGACCCTGGGCAAGTCACTTAACCCCAATTGCCTCACCAAAAAAGAAAAGAAAGAAAAGAAGAGAAGAGAAGAGAAGAGAAGAGAAGAGAAGAGAAGAGAAGAGAAGAGAAGAGAAGAGAAGAGAAGAGAAGAGAAGAGAAGAGAAGAGAAGAGAAGAGAAGAGAAGAGAAGAGAAGAGAAGAGAAAAGAAAAGAGAAATACAGTGCTGGATAAGTGGAAAAGATCAGGAAAATGGTATATAACAGTAAATGGGGGGGGGCAGCTAGGTGGCACAGTGGATGAAGCACCTGCCCTGGATTCAGGAGTACCTGAGTTCAAATCTGGCCTCAGACACTTGACACTTACTAGCTGTGTGACCCTGGGAAGTTACTTAACCCCTATTGCCTCGCAAAAAACAAACAAACAAACAAAAAAATCATTTTGGGGCAGCTAGGTGGCGCAGTGGATAAAGCACCAGTCCTGGATTCAGGAGTACCTGAGTTCAAATCCGGCCTTAGACACTTAACACTTACTAGCTGTGTGACCTTGGGTAAGTCCCTTAACCCCAATTGCCTCACTAAAAAAACAAAACAAAAACAAAAACAACAACAACAAAAAAGCAGTAAATGGCCATAGTAATCTAGTGTTTAAACCCAGAGATCTAAGCTTTTGGGTTAAGAACTCAATGTTTGACAAAAACTGCTGGGAAAACTGGAAAAAAAAGTTGTCAGAAAGTAGGCATAGACAAACATCTCATACTGTATGCCAAGATAAGGTCAAAATGAATAAGCAATGTAGAAATAAAAGGTGATTCCTTAGGTAAATTAGGGGAACATGGAAAAATCATTCCAATCAGATCTCTGGATAAGGGAAGAGTTTATGACCACACAAGAGGTGGTGGTGGTGGTGGGGATTATGGGAAGTAAAACAGACAATTTTGATTACAGGAAATTAAAAATCTTCCACACAAACAAAACTAATGTGGCCAAAATTAGAAGGAAAATAAGAAACTAGGGGGAAATTTTAAAGCAAGTTTCTCAATAAAGGCTTCATTTCTCAAATATATAGGGAACTGAGCTAAGTTTGCAAAAATAAGAGCCATTCCCAGTTGATAAATAGAACATGGATATGAACATGCTATTTTCTGAAGAAATGAATCTATCAATAGTCACACAAAAATACTCTAAATCACTACTAATTGGAGAATTGCACATTTAACCAACACTGACATACCACCTCACACCTAATGCAGTGGGTAACATGACAGAAAAGGAAACTGATAAATGGCAAAGGGGATGTGGAAAAATTCAGACACAAATGCATTGCTGGTGTAGTTCTGAACTTGTCCAACCATTTTGGAGAGCAATTTGGAACTATTGTCCAAAGGGCTATTACATTTTGCATACCTTACTTGTCATTCCTCTCATCTGATACTCAATCTCTTGACTCCATGAATTTGCTGTTGCAGTCCCCCATGCCTGGAAGGCTCTGCCTACCTAGACTCTTCCTCCAGAGTCAGGTCAAATCCCACCTTCTGCTGAAAGCCATTCTTGGTTTCTCCAGCTGCTAGTCCATTTCCTTCTGAAATTACCTCCTATCTACTTTGTATATGCCTTGTATATACATCATACTTTATATGTTGTCTCTCTCATTTAAATATGAGCTCCTTGAGCACAGTAACTGTTTTTTGTCTTCCTCTTTCTTTTTTTCTCTTCCTCCTTCCCTTCCTCTTTCCTTCCACTCTGTTTCTCTCTTTCTCTGTCTCTTGCTCTCGGTTTGTCTCTCTGTCCTCAATGTGTGTGTGTGTGTGTGTGTGTGTGTGTGTGTGTCTGTGTCTGTGTGTGTGTGTGTGTCTGTGTGTGTGTCTGTCTCTCTGTCTCTCTCTCCCAATGCTTAGAGCCACACAGTTTGGCCAATGGCCCAATCAATGGTTAAGTCACTTTAAGTCAAGTTCCCTACCTCTTCTAACTGGGTAATAGTAACGTTATTCAGTTGTTTCAGTCATGTTTGACTCTTTGTGACTCCATTTGGGTTTTTGGAGTGGTTTGCCATTTCTTTTTCTAGTTCATTTTACAAATGAGGAAACTGAGGCAAAAGAATTAAGTGACTTTCCCGGAGGCCAGATTTGAAATCCAAAAGAGGAGTCTTCCTGACTTTAGGCCCAGCGCTCTACCCATTGTGCCATCCAGGCAAAGATAATAGCTACCATTTATATAGGACTTTAAGGTTCATAAATTGCTTTTTAATTATTATCTCATTAGATCATCACAACAATCCTGGAAAGTAGGCACTCTTATTAACCTCACTTCACAGATAAGGAGACTGAGGTAGACTGAAGTTTTGTCTTGCCCAGAGTCACATAAGTAGGAAGAGCCTGAGGCAGGATTTGATCCCAGATCTTTCTGACACCATGTCCAGCACTCTTTGAGGTCTACCTGCCCCTAGGTTAGGTAGCAGAGGTTAGGTAACCCATTTCCCCTGACAGATCATCTAGTCTAACTTCTTCATTTCACTGACTAGAAAAGTAAAGTGACAGTATCACAGGAGCAGATCGAAGGTCTAGAGCAGCAAGGGACCTCCAAGGCCATCTAGAGTGATGGAATCAAGTTCAAATAGAAACAGGGATCACTAATCTGTATGGAATGATGCCTGCTCAACCATATTCATTTACCTTTAAAAGGTAATGTTATCTGTCTTCTTGTAGTTTTATTTACTCTGTGAAATATTTCCCAATTACACTTTAATCTGGTTCAGACCACCCTTGGCTACCCCCCAGCAGTGCTTTCTGGATCTCATCCAAACTCCTCTTTTAAAAGATGAGAAAATGGCGGCCCATAGAGCAGAAGTGACCTTTGCTGGGTCAACTTAGTAGTAAGTGGCTAAGTTAAAATTCAAATCTGGATCCTGCAACTCTCTATAATGAACTCTTTCCATGCCACTATTAGCTGCTGGAAAGTGAAGGCAGTAAGAGGATTTAAGAGCTAAAACTTGCAGTAGAAATTTGCTGAGGTTTGAAAGAACTAGACCACAAGTTAATACACCCCTTAAAAACCACCTCCCCCACATTAACTCAAACTTGATTGAGGACATGACCAGAGGTAAAAATTCCATATGTAAAAAAGGTTGATCTGGTTCTATCCTAATCCAATTAGAAGCAGAAAATGCCAAGTATGCCTTCTCAGATCCCATTATTAGATTCTTGCTCATTTTTAGAGGCTTAAGAGTTTTGATGGTTCTAATGAATATTCCAGACTCCTGGGAACCTTCAGTGGCCATTCAAAATATGAAGTAAATGAACAAAACTTCAAAAGATGGAAAACTTAAAAAAACAAAAACAAACCATTATCCATTTTATGAAATTCATCAATAAGGAAAACAAATTAAAACAACTCTCGGATTTCACCTCCTATCCAGAAAACTTACAACAATGAAAAAAGATGTGAATAATCAGGGCTTAGAGGGTTTGTAGAAATACAGAAACTAATAAATGTTAATGGAGCTGTAAATCGGTCCAAAGCATTTCAGAAAGCCATTTGGAATTATGCTTTTTTTAAAAATGATTAAAACATCCACATCTTTTTTTTTATCCAGAGATCCCCAATGTAGGCATACATGACAATGAGGTAAAAAAATAATCTCCTAAAAACAAATATTTTAACAGTATTCCTTCTTGTGGTAGCAAAGAAGTGGAAATAAAGTGGATACCATCAACTGAGCAATGGTGAAACAAATTTTGACACATAAACACAATGGAATGTTGATGTGCTGTGATGAATATAAAAATCTGAGAGAAGCAACAGAAAATTGATATGAACTGATGCAAAGGGAAGGAGAACAAAAATACATAAAATAATGTGATTATTATAATAGGATTACAACAGAGTAAATTAAATGGAAACAACAAAAACAGAAATGAAATACTTTGCAATTATAATGTCTATGTTTGACCCCAAAGAAGAAAAAAGAAAATGTACCTTCTTCTCTTCTTTGTAGTAGTAGGAGACCAGGAGTGTGGGAAATTGCATATTCAGTTTAGATAGTTGAAATGTTGGGTAGTTTTGTGGAACTATTTTTTTTCTCTTTAAAATGTTTTGTTTCATTGGGTTATCCTCTATGACATAAAAAAAAAAATAACAATAGGGGTCAGCTAAGTGGTGCAGTAGATAGAGCACTGGCCCTGGATTCAGGAGGACCTGAGTTCAAATCCAGCCTCAGACAATTGACACTTACTAGTTGTGTGACCCTGTACAAGTCATTTAACCCTCATTGAGCCTGCAAAAAAATAGATGTTAGTAAAAATTAAATATTTGGAAAATCCTTCAAGAAATTAAAAAACACACACAAAATAAAATATAAAGAGAATTTCTTGCTTTTGCTTAATTTCATCAAGACTCTAGATTCTAGAAGTCTACATTCTTTAGGGTCTGAAGAACTGAGGTTAAGATAGAGATATCAAGCACAGAGAGAAGTAGGAGCCAATAACTCTACATAAGGTTGCCTATAGGTCACACATTCACATAGAAGCCAGATATTAATATTACTTATCTCCTATCATATTTTATACTTGGTTTGTTTAAAATGCCCCAATTACATTTTACTCTGATTCAGGCTACAATTGAGAGTGCAGTGGGATATTTGGTGTTCTACATCTCTGCCTTCAAGGGCAATGGGAAGGCACATGGTGAACATACCTAGGCTGGGATGCTTTATAAACAAGGAATTACAAAGGGGAAATAGGGTAGAAGAAGTCATCAGAGCAATATGTGAGTGAAAAAGATGATGTGATAGTTGTAGAGTCATGAGTAAGAGAGAGCCTACACATAGTCTGTATCCTCCACTGGAAATGTCAAAAGAAAAATGGCACCCAAGACAAATTGGCTGGATGTGCTATGGCAAAGAGAACAGAAGAGGACACAAATTAGACAGACAAGGATGGGTTGTGATTTATTTCTAGATAACCAAATCGGAAAATCGTAGGCCCATTAGACTATCAGAGGCAAAGATATCAATGGAAGCTAGTTAGAAACCTTTCACCCACAGGGAAGGCACATGCAGATAGAGTCTCTGATGCCGAAGGAATTCTATTAACTCCTGGGTTGAGCTTCATTTTACTTGCACTGCACTGATTGGGCTGAATCTGTCCTGTCCAACTTCGAGGAGTAGCTAGAAATGCAGTATTATTTCCCTGGGCCAAATACAGGATGCAGCAAACAGCACTAAATGTGCAGGAGTTTTCTTGTATCCTCCACGTGTGTGTGTGTGTGTGTGTGTGTGTGTGTGTGTGTGTGTATTATGCCTACATAGTTTAATATTAAACAATGGAGCTTATAGTTAGATAATCTTAGAGCTTAGAGTAAATTTGACAGTCTCTGTGTTCCTTAAACTCCTGAACCTGGCCAACACAGGCTACAGGGACTTTTTATCACCAACCAGCATAATTTCAGGAAACTTTCTATTAGGACCAATATAATAAATTATGGCTACACGTATATTAGACTATCAGGTGTAGGCCCTCAGCAAGGGTTAGCTGGGCTTAACACTATTACTATTTCATGTAAACTGCTGATGTTCACCATCTGACACAATAAAAGGCACAACTATTTAATAAGTGCTTATCATGTACAGGGTGCCCTACTAGGTGCTGAAGGAGATGAAGTGTTTAGATGAGACAAGCTCATAGCATCAGAGTCTAGAGCTATCATCTAGGAGCTTAAGAAGTATTTTAGTCAAACCTCCTCATTATTCTCATTAGATTGTAAACTCCTTGAAGACAGGAACTCTATATTTTTGCATATCTGATTCCCCCAGCTATTAGTACAGTACCTGGCACACAGTAGATGCTTAGCAAATGGTTATTGATTGATTGATTCTACAAAAGAGGAAACTGAAGTCCCAAGAGGTAAAATCCCTTGTAGATGTGACATAGGTAGTAATTAGCAGAGCTAGGATCAACTGTAATTCCTCTGACTCCAAACCCTTTACTCTTTTTTGCCTCCCCATATTGAAAGCCCTATCCACAAGGAGTCTATATTCTGGCTTTTGTTTAAGATACTAAGTATAATTTTATACAATATGGATGTGAGCAAGGTACAAAAAAAAATGCAGGTGTTGGTGGTAGACTGTTATATTATGAATTCAATGTGAACCTTTAGGGCAGCTACGTGGTGTGGTGGAGAGAGTCCCAAGCCTGGAGTCAGGAAAACTCATCCCTATCCCTGGAGTCAGGGAAAGGGTTGAATCTGATCATCCTTAACATTCTTTCTGGCTCTCAATTATCCTTAGTGGAAATGAAACTTTTTAGAAGTTCTTTAAGATGAAGGAAAGGGAACGATTCTGTGGAGAAGTAGTAGTTGTTTGTTTTGTTTTGTTTTTTTTTTCATATGTACCAACTAGATCCATTCAAAGACACAACCAGCAAAATATCAGCAGGTGGAGACAGACAGACAGACACACACACACAGAGGATAGAGTCAGAAAGAGAGAGGAGAGAGAGAGAGGAGAGAGAGGAGAGAGAGGAGAGAGAGGAGAGAGAGGGGAGAGAGAGAGAGAGAGAGAGAGAGAGAGAGAGAGAGAGAGAGAGAGAGAGAGAGAGAGAGAGAGATTCATTCCAAGGAGGAGGAGTAGATGGGATAGGATGTGGAAGAGTCTTTCCATCATTAAGAAAGTGTTCAAAAAAGTGCTCATGTTTTTGTCATATTCTTGAGGCTATTTTCCTTCCTGTCCCCACTTTTAGTAGATGTTCATCTTCCTCATAAGAAAACAGCCCTTTAAAACTCCTTTGAGTTGTACTAATTCACTAAGTCTTCCTAACTCACCATTATTCAATTACGCTTCCCTCATCACCATTAATAGGTAAGGACTCTTCCAAACCATCTGTGGCCAGACTTCAACATGGCTGAAGAGGCTCTTAGAAAATATGTTTAAAGTAAACTCATAAGCGGAATGGGGGTAATCAAAGGATGAAGCTGGCAAAAGCAGCATCTGACACAACGTGGAATTGGGTGGGTAGAGGCTGGAGGTTCCTGTATACAGGTGATGTGCTATGAAAACCTACAGGGAGAGGACAGATCACAGCCCTATGAACTGAAAAGAGTGTGAAAGGTCATCTTGTCTTGCCACCCTCATCTCACAAATGTGGAAACAGTGGCTCAGATTTGTTGAGGACATACAGAGTAATGAATGTCACAGTCAGGATTTAAACTCAGGTCTTCTGACACCAAATCCAGAGCTCTTTCCATTTTTAACTGCTCAATTTCCTTCACAGGGGACAGGTGTTTTCTTTCTCTTTTCTTTCTAATATTAAAAATTTTATTTTTCCCCACTTACATGGAAAAAACAATTTTTAACGTCCATTTTTAAAACTTTGTGCTCCAAATTCTCTTCTTCCCTCTTCTTCCCACCGCTCCAGGAACACAAGCAATTCTATATGTTATACATGTATGGTTATGTAAAACATTTCCATATTAGTCAGGTTGGGAACAGGTCTTTTCTTGGGGAGTTTGGGGATCCAATCAAGACCATGTTCACTGGAAAATGAACTGGGTTGGGCATCAAGTATCATGGTTTGGGGGGCAGCTGGGTGGTGCAGTGGATAAAGCATCAGACCTGGATTCAGGAGGACCTGAGTTCAAATCTGGCCTCAGACACTTGACACTTACTAGCTGTGTGACCCTGGGCAAGTCACTTAACCCTCATTGCCCTGCAAGCGGGGGGAGGAAGTATCTTGGTTTGGTTCTGATACAAAATGAAACCCTGATCAAGTCCCTTGATTCCTCTGGCCCAAAGTTCCCTCTCTGATAAAATGGCAGTATTCAAAGAGAATCTCCAGTTCCCTTAATTCTTGGACATTCTGTGATTCTATCACCATCTTCTTCCAAAGGATGATGATCCTAATTGTCCATAATAACATCAATTTAGAGTTGGAAGTCACTAAAAGAATATAATTTCTTTGGGAGCAAGTCTTTGAATCTCCAACTACCAATGCATATTAACAATTGATCAATAAACATTTATTAAGCACCTACTATGTGTCAGGTACTATGCATACAAAAAGAGGTAAAGACAGTCCCTGCCCTCAAGGAGTGAGCAATCCAGCAATGCTTAATAAATATGTGCTGAAACTAATTGAATCATCTAGTCTAAGACCTTCATGTTACAATGGGGGAAAGTGATGCTCAGGAAAGGGAGAGTGCCTCTCAGTACATAGGGAATGAGTGGCAGCTGGAAATGGAACCAGGAACTCCAGATCCAAATCCAGCATTCTTTCCATCCTGCTGCGTCTCATGACAGAGAATCACAGGACCATAAGTTTAGAGCTTGAAAAGACCTCAGAGGACCCCTCTCCCCCATTTTAAGGATGAGGAAAACAGGACCAAGGAAGTTATATGCCTTATAGGACCATAGGGAAAGGAACCTCAGTAACCATCTGTGCCAGACCCTTCATTTTACAAACAGGGAAACCGAGGCTTTAAAGGTCACATGTCCCAAGACACACAGCTAAAGTCACAGTGTTAGGATATGCCTCAGAGGCTTTCTATTCCAACATCTTCACTTTACAAATGAGGAAACTGGAGCCCAAGGGTCGTGTGAGTAGATCAAGGACACACAAATAGCAGAGGCATGATTTGAACCCAGGTCCTCTAAACCCAGAAATAGCCTGCTCTCCATTGTACCATATTGCTTCCATCCCACCAAGAAAATCATGTGGATCAAGTCTTTGCTGTCTAAGAGGCAGTGGGGGGGGGGGAGGTAGTCTATAGAGTTCTGAACTTGCTGAATTGGAAGCCTATTTCAGACATTTATTGGCTGTGTGACCCTTAGTAAATCATTTAGCCACTCATCTGTAAAATGGGTCCAATAACAATACCAATAACAGGAAGGATCATTGGAAGGATCAAATGAGAATAGATGTATTTAGCAAACCTTGAGGTGATGATGATAGAATTTTTTTTTTTAGTGAGGCAATTGGGGTTAAGTGACTTGCCCAGGGTCACACAGCTACTAAGTGTTAAGTGTCTGAGGCCAGATTTGAACTCAGGTCCTCCTGACTCCAGGGCCGGTACTCTATCCACTGCACCATCTAGCTACCCCATGATGATAGAATTTTAAATAGAGTTCTACCCTTCGCAGAGATGCTGGTGTTTCTTTCTTTTTTATTTTTTATTCCAACAGGGTTTGTTCCGAGGCATCCTTTTCTCAGGATTCCAAAATCACCTGATTTACATCTTCAGATACCAAGGCAAATTTGAAGCATTGACACCTGTCAAAAGGTGGCCCCCTGGAGGACAGTCAGGAAGTTGGAAAGATCTAGCAGCCCCTTGAGTGGGATAAAATAATTAAAGAATCTTTCCTGAGATTCTGACTTCTCCAGATTCTAAGGCAAACGAGGACCCCCAGGACTTTCCCATTAGCATGTCTCAAGAACTAAAAATAATTATAACAATTATATTTATACCTTTTAATTATATCACATTTCTAACTCTTCAAAATTATTTCATAGTTATTAATGATCTGTGTGACTACAGGGAAATGATTTAACCTCTCTGTGTCTCAGCTTTCCCACTTGCCAAATGTGAAGACATGAGACTTCACAGTTACACTTCATTATTTGATTCTCTTGGACAACAGTTGAGGTAGAGAACACCTGTCCGTTCTGACACTTAGGAAACTGAGTCACAGAGTTCATTGGTGGCAGGGATGGGATTAGACAATAGATTCCATTGCTTCCAATCAATTTAATGAGGAGTCCCTTTTCACGATGTCTGTCATCTAGAATAGCCACTAAGTCATGGAAGCAACTGGGGACTTGTCACACTTTCCTCTGGCCTCTATCACTTCTGGGACACCTTTGGGCTCCCTAGCATTGCTTGAGGAATACATGTATCAGAATGAAAGCTCCTTGAAGGCAAGGGCAGTTTTACCTGGAACATAGGCATATAATAGGTATTTAATAGTTGATTGTTGTGATTAGAAGGTAGGCTGGCCTAGTGGGTATAGTGCTGACCTTGGAATCTCATATCCCAACTGTACTATATGCAACCTGTGTGACCTTGGAAAGTCATTTAATTTCTCTGGGCCTCAGTTTACCTATCTATAAAAGTAAGGTCTCAACTAGATGCGGAATAGATCGAGCAGTCACTACAGTTGATCCTAGAATAACTCTCCTATAATGGGTGCCCTGTGTTATGGGCCCCCATCTCCTTCTGCAACAGTTAAGGAAGATCTCAGAAGTCCTCACAACCCAGAGGTGTCGTACAAGGACAAAAAAAATCTATTATAGCAACTTTTTCATCACAGTTCCTTCCTTGCTAGAATATGGAAAAGTGAAGACCTAGAGCCCCCAATGGTCTGTTCTGTCCCTACATATACAGTCTCTCTGAGAGTAGGACTCGATGCATAGACAAGACACTCTAACCCCACATCCGCCCTGCTCCTTATTAACTCACTTCTTCTCTCTTCCGTATACACTGACTGAAGCTAAGGTCTCTCACTGTATCTGGGGCCATCTCCAGTCATCCTGAGCTATGTCTTGCCACGGGACTCCAATGACTGAAGGAGAGAGTGAGGCTATCAAATGAAGGTAATAATGGCACCGACCTCCCCACCAGGGCTGTTGTGATAATGAAATGAGATATTTGTAAAGTGCTTAGTACAGTGCTTGGCACATAGTAGGCACATGGTAAATGTTTATTCTCTCTTTCTTTTTGGCAGGGCAATGAGGGGCAGTGACTTGCCCAAGGTCACACAGCTAATCTCTTCTTCCAATAATAATGTGTTGTTGTTGTTGTTGTTCAGTTGTCGTGTCCAACTCTTTGTCCTGACCCCTTTTGGGGTTTTCTTGGCAAGGACACTGGAGTGCTTTGCCATTTCCTTCTCCAGCTCATTTTACAGATGAGGAACCTGAGGCAAGCATGACTTGCCTGAGGTCTCACAGCTAGGTAGTATGAAGCCAGATTTGAACTCAGGAAGATAAGACTTCTGGACTCCAGACTTGGCACTCTATCCACTTCACCACCTAGCTGCCCACCTAATTATATCAACAATAATAATAATTTAAAAAATAACAATAATTGGGGGTAGCTAGGTGGTGCAATGGATAAAGCACCAGCCCTGGATTCAGGAGGACCTGAGTTCAAATCCGACCTCAAACACTTGAAACTTACTAGCTGTGTGATCCTGGGCAAGTCACTTAACCCTCATTGCCTTGCAAAAATATTAAAAAATAATAATAGAGGCGGCTAGGTGGCACAGTGGATAAAGTGCTGGCCCTGGATTCAGGAGGACCTGAGTTCAAATCGGGCCTCAGACACTTGACATTTACTAGCTGTGTGACCCTGGGCAAGTCACTTAACCTCCATTGCCCCGCAAAAAAAAAATAATAATAATAATATCCATAGTAACTTCCCCAAAAGACTAATTCTAGGATAAAATAGGGATATGTATATACAAGTTTTTGCAAATTTTAAGGATGGTCAGTCAGTAAGTCACCAAACATTTATTAATTTATTAATATGTGCCAGGCACTGTACTAAGTGCTGGACTTGTGTTTCCACTGGCACAAGAATTCATGGATAAAGAAACTCCTTTTATATCAATGCAGGTCAGTGCCTTCTCTCAGCTTAGGATTCGTTATTAACTTGTCCAGAGCATGAAGGGGTTAAGTCACACAAGGGAGTACATTATAGGTGGGATTTGAACCCAAGTCCTTCTGGCCCTATAAATGACTCTCTGTGCATCCATTATACCACACTACACCTCTTGAAAATTTTAAGGCTCTGGACACAAGTCAGCTCTTGGTGGTACTGTTCTTTAAAGCTTCCTCAGTCTTTTCTTATTCCCCAGCCTCCTCTCCCCCAGGCAAGACTCTCAAACTCCCAGGACCAAACACCAGCCTGGAGGCTGCTTCCTGATGCCCTTTCATAGACAGGGTGGTTAGCCTACACCTGCTGCCTGCCCTCCCCATCTTTAGTCCCCCAGGGCACTCAGCTGCTCCTCCTTTCTCATTCAAGCCCAAAGCATCCCTGGCATCTAACAGGTTAAGTGAACAGTTCTCCACATCTCCTGGGAATCTGGGAACAGAAGGAGGCAGGTGAGGCACCCTCAGGAACCAGATAGCAGCATTCTGCCCCTTTCATATAGGCCTGAAATTCAATATTGCAGCCAGAGAATAGAGACCAGAAGCTGGTGGACTTAACCACTTCAGCTCAGAAATGCCCACCCCAGGGTCCCGCTGTCCTGATATGGCCACCCTAGTCCAGATCCATTTTCCTCCCTGGCCATCTTCCCAACAGTTGCCTTGTCCAACAAGCTGGAGCCCCTGGCCTGGAGGGATTAACCCTTCCACACCTGGCACTTCCCCTGACCTGATTAGCAAGTGGCTCATGATACATTGAGGCTTAACTGGAGCCCTTGTTCCTTTCCGTGCTGATCGTCTCTCCACCAGCCACATGCCTTTTTAAAAAGCAGACATGTGCTAGGGCATATAAAGCTTATAAAGGTTTTTATTCATATTTATAAAGCCTAAGCATGCTCCAGGCTATTTGACACCTGCTTCCTGTTCTAAAGCCATAATCAGATGAATGCTGCTATTTCTACTGGAGATGGTGGACCAATCTGCTCCCCTGGGGATTCTTTCTCCAGGCTTGCTTTCTAAACCAAAATAGTGCTCCCCTATTTGTATTTGTTGCCTCCCTGTGAGAGTGTAAACTCCTTGAGGGTAGGGACTTTTTTCCTCTTGTACTTGTATCCTCATTGCTTAACTCAGTGTTCAACATACAGTAAGTGCTTAATAAATGCTCATTCATTTATTCATATTTATCATGATAATTAAGAATCCTAAAGCATAAGAGGACTTTTCTAAATGCCTTCTTGCTCAAAATAAAGAATGAGATAATCATTAAGGATCTTGAACAACACTAAAAATCTAAGAAATAATAGAAGCTAACCTTAAGATAGCACTACTATTGTCCCACTTTTGCAGATGAGAAAACTGAGGCTGAGTTACCCAGGATCACAGTCCAGTAAGTATCTGAGCTGGGATTTGCCCTCAAGTTTTCCTGACTCCCTGGGGCAGTTAAGGGACACAGTGGATAGAGCTGGATCTGGAGTCAGGAAGAACCAAGTTCCAGTATCAAATCAGATACTTACTAGCTGACCCTGGGCAAGTCACTTAACCTTTTTGCCTCAGTTTCCTCATGTGAAAAATGAGCTGGGGAAGGAAATAGCAAACCACTCCAGCATCTTTGCCAAGAAAACCCCAAATGGAGTCATGAAGAGTCAAACACAAGTGAAATGACTAAACAACACTTCCTGACTCCAAGATCAGGAGCTCTCTCCACTGACCTCTAATTGCCTGGTTGGTTGTAGTCCTTTATGTGAAGAGGACAAAAATGACATCACTATGTTGGAGTCAATGTACAGTTTGTTCAGCTGTGGCTCATCAGACCACTATGAGCTCTGAAAGTCATATGAAGCTCTACCACAGGTCAAGCACAAATAGCTTATGTGAACATTTGGAGCAAATTCTCTAGATTTTACACCTCACATTTCTTTTGAGCTATTGAAATTCCACTTCCCTCATAGAGCATAGCACTGTCTCTGATGAGGTTACACCATGCTGAGTGGTCCTGAGTCAGTGTCTCACATGACACACAATCAATTCCAAAGTTCTTCAGAGTGACCTTGATAATGTCCTTGTATTACTTCTTCTGACTATCATGTAAGTGGCTTCCTTGAGTGACTTTTCTGTAAAATAGTCTTTTAGGTTTGGAATTCAAACAACTTGGCCAGCCCATATGAGTTGCTGCCTAATTTAACCATGATTCCTCCTAGTTTAAGTATTTAAATGCTAAAAAACCATTGTCAGTCTAATTTGCAGGCCTCTTAAACTCTCTGTAAATCAAGCTCCTCATTTGCAAAATGTAGGCAATAATACTTGTACAGTCACCTTACTGGGTTGTAGTGTGGAAGGACCTTTATAAAGATGGAAGTGCTATAAAAACATGAGTTATTTCTGCAAATTTAATGCAATGAAACAAATAGGTATCAAGCACCTACAAATATGTAGCCAGGCACCATAAATGCTTGGGATTCAAAGATAAAAAACAAAAGGAAGCTGATATACATTCTATGGAAGGGAGAGGAGAGGGCAGCAAGCATGTATACCAATAAGGAAATTATAAAATGCAAAGTAATATTGGGAAGAGGCAACACTGGTATAATATGATGGGCACTTGGTTAGAATGGCAAGGCAGAAGGACTTCAGGAAGCACAATAAAAGATCAGGGTAATTGGCTTATCAACAAGCATTTATTGAGCATCTCCCTTGTGACAAGCATTCTACTAAGTGCCAGGGATACAAAGATATAAAGTGATCCATGCCCACAAAGAACTTGCATTCTAATGATAGATAGGGATATGGGAAGGATAAAGCTGGCAATGATGGGCATGAGATAGCAGGGAATGGTTATCCACGTAAGGCAGTATTGGGTGTAGGTAACCAAAGACTCAAAATTATAGGAAAGATAAAGAAAAACATAAAAAGTATACCAAAGAACTCAAAAAAGACATGGTTAAAAAAGATAAACAGAAACTTCATTATATTTAAAGGCATAAAAATGTAATAATATCAGTACTTGATATATATGAACTGAGAGACATATCCAAGTACTGAAAAAATAAGTAAATAAGTTAGAGAAATAGAGAATTAGACAATAATAATTGGGGAATTTCAATGTAATCTGTTGAGACCTAGACAAATCTCCCAAGAGGACAAACAAGAATGGAATTTAAAAGCTGAATATTTTTAAATTAGATATGATAGCCATCCAGAAATTACTGAGTAGAAATAGAATGGAAATGCATATTTCTCAGCTCATCATGGTGATGTTTAAAAAAGTGGCCACATGGTTGGGCATTATAAATCTTATAAACAAATACTAAAAAGTAGAAAGAGAAGATATCAATTACTGACCACATAAAAACATAAAAAAAAGAAAGATGATAAATAAAGGGTCTTTGAAGGAAGGATTCAAATTTTAACAGAGACTAAAACTTATCTTAAAGAATTAGTAGGTCAAATAACAAATAACAGAAACAATTGGTAGTTTCATTAAAAATGACAATAAAGACAACCTAACAAAAATTTGGGGAAATAATCAAAATTGTGGTCAAAGGATATTTTAAATCTGTAAATACTTTTGTCAACAACAATAAAAACCCTGAATAGACCAATTAATTGTGTGTACAGCTAACAAAATCTAAAAAACAAAACAAAACTCCTCAAACACCAAAACAGAAAATTAAAAAGAAAGTTTAATAAAAACAGAAAGCAAAACCTCCATCTAATGGATAGATAAAAAATTATGGACCTTATAAAAAAACCCAGTAAAATTTTAGCTAATTTCACTTTTTACACACACACACACACACACACACACACACACACACACACACACACACACACACAGAAACCATGTTGGATTTCAACAAAGAATGTGGTATTGGTTCAATATTAGGAAGTATAGAGTATAGTAATAGCACAACCAATAAAAATCACCAATTAAATCAATTGATGCTGAACAACCTTTTGTCAAAAGACAATACTTATTTCTGTGTAATTAAAAAAAAAACAGAAATAAATGAGCCTATCAACCTAAAATCAAATATGAGCATTATACACAAACACTAGAGGTCTTTCCAAGAATATTAAGGGTAAAGAAAAACTGTCAATTATCATCATGATACATTTTGACATAATTATAAAATGCTAACTATGGCAGTAAAACTGGAAAAGGAATTGGAAGAAATCAGATAGGCAAATAGGAAATAACATTATCTTATTTTATCAATGATGTCATGATACTCAGAGAATCCTAGAGATTAAACTAAGACAAGGATTCTTAACTTCGTGTCCACAGACACCCAAAGGATCTTATATAGAGATTGCAGAGAATATATGGACTTGGATGTGAAAAAAATTACATTTTTATTTTCACTAACCCTTGTTTTCCTCTGAAATCCTATGGACTTTTATTTTTTGTATTTAAAATCATTTTGATGTGATTATTTAAAAATTGGAGAGATATAGTTTCTTGGTAATTTAATCATTTTATTAATAAGGTCAAAAGTTTTTTTTTTCAACAGGGTATTAATAAGAAGATGGTCAATAACCATCTCTTTCAGACCCAAAACCAAAATGGTGGTGGACTCACAGTTTACATACCCTATTAACTGTAGGTGCTCCATTATATATCATTCAAATCTAATTGGTTAACAGCAATCAAATCTAATTGGTTAATGTGACTGGAGGTGGGTTATATTAAAATGAGGTCTTGGGATACATGACTTAAGTCACTCAAATCTTGGTCAAAAAGATATCAGAGAAGGGGTCAGCTAGGTGGCTAAGTGGACAAAGCACCAGCCCTGGATTCAGGAGTACCTGAGTTCAAATCCGGCCTCAGACAGTTGACACTAGCTGTGTGAACCTGGGCAAGTCACTTAACCCCCATTGCCCCACAAAAAAAAAAAAAAAAGGTATCAGAGAAAGAATGTAGACCTCACCCAAGCTTGAGTAGAACACAATGATTAGATTAAATGCCTTGAAAAGTTGGATGGGCTTGACTAAAATGAAGAGTAGAAAGACAGAAAAATAAAAAGGGACCAAGTGGTAAAGGGTTTTAAATGCCAAAAAATAAAATAAAATAAAATAAAGACTTCATATTTGATCATAGAGGTGGTAGAGACTTGACCTAGTTGTAGGCTGACAAGGTCAAACTTAAGCTTTAGAAAAATCGCTTCAGTTCCCCTTGAGTAAAAGCTGGGCAGTGTAAGACTCCAGGAAGGGAGACCTACTCTTGAAAGTGATGTGTTTCTGAAGGAAGGCAGTAACAGGTTAATCTACTGATTGGATATATGAAATGACTGAGAAAGAAGAGTAGAGGATTGCACTAAAATTTTGAGCCTGAATGAGTGGGAAGATGGAAGAGCCCTCAACAGAAATGGGAAATTCAGATCAAGGAAAAGTTTGCCTGGTGCAGGGTGAGTAGGGAGGAGGAAGATAATAGTTTTAGCCATGTTGAGTTTGAGATGCATATGAAACATCTCAGTCAAAATGTTCATAGGCAGTTCGAGATGCAGGAATAGAGATCAGAAAGGGATTGGGGCTAGTTATATAGATCTATAAGTCATTTTCATAGAGATTATAATTTAAACTATGGTGGGGAGGTGATGAGCTTATAAAGTTAAAAAAAATTATGTAGAGGATAAAGGGAAGAGGGTCAGTATAAAGCTTTGGGGGACACTAATATTTAACAGAACTGATATGGATAAAGATCCAGCAAAAGAGAATAATAAAGAACAGTCAAAAAGATAGAGCTAAAAGAAATCAGTATCATGGAAAGCCAGAGGGAAAGAGCATTCCAGGAGGGGAAGGCAAACAGTAGTGTCAAATGCCTCAGAGTGATGGAGAAGGATGATGATGGAAGGAAGGGAAAAAAAAAACATTAGATCTTACAACTAAGAGGTAGTTGGTATCTTTGGAGAGGCCAGTTTCAGCTGAATGATAAGTTAGGAAGCTATATTGCAGAGAGAGAGAGAAGAAATTGAGATTGAAATGGTTTTCTCAAGAAATGTAGCCAAGGAGGAGAGAAGAGATATGACAATTGCTATCAGTGATGGTTGGATCAAGTGAGGGGTTTTTAAAGATGGAATCAACATGCTTGTGTTTGTAGGTAGCAAAGGAGTTAGTAGATAGGGAGAGTGGAGATTAGAGAGAGAAGAGGGATGATAGTGGAGGCACTTTATCAGAAGAGATGGGAAGGAATGGGATAAAATAGGAAAGTAGAGGGGGTCACCCTTGTCATGTAGGGCTTTATCATCAGAGACTGGTGTGAAAAAGGAGATGGTGAGGGATGTCATCAAAGTGATATAAGAATGGTAGGGGGTATAGTTCAATGACCTAATTTTTGTGTATTTGTGTGAAGTCAGATGTTCTCAGCTGAGAACATATGGGGTAAGGATGCTTTTGGAGGCTTGAGAAAAGATAGGGTTTGTCATAGCTGTTGTGGTGAATAGGATATCAAATAAATTAGGGAGGAAAAGGAGGATTTCCTTTTTTCAGTGAGGGCCTAGATAACAACAACAAAAACAACACCTTTCTATAACACTTTAAAGTTTTCAAATCATTCAGTATATGTTATTTCGATTGATCCGTACACAACCCAGTGAGTTCGGTTCTATAATTTGCCTTATTTTAAAGATGAGGAAAGTGAGACAGACAATTTAAGAGACTTGCCAAGAGTCATATAACTGTGAAAGGCAGAATTTGAACTCATAGCTTCTTATCTCCAGGGCTGCATTCTGTACTCTACTCACTGTACTACCAAACTGCTTTATTAAATAACATATTATATCGATTGCTTAATTGTACTGAACTCAGCCAGCATGATTTTGTGGCTTTCATCTTTGATCCATTGGATTGAAAAAGGACAGGAGGTAATGAGGTGGTGCCGTGGATAGAGTGCTGGGCTTGGAGTCAGGAAGACCTGAACTCAAATCTGGCCTCAGACACTTACTAGCTCTGTGGCCCTGGCAAATCACTTAACCCTGTTTGCCACAGTTTCCTTGTCTGTCAAATGATCTGGAGAAGGAAATGGGAAGCTACTCCCACACCTTTGCCAAGAAAACCATAAATTGGGTTATAAAGAATTGGACATGACTAAAATGACTGAACAACAACAACTAAGGAGAGGAGGAAATGGATGTGATCCAGAGCTGGAGTTGGGCAACTGGAGACTCTTGCCAAAGCATTTAAAAAGAAATGCACAGAAGAGAATCAAAGGAAGTTCAGAGAGATACCCAGATAAGCAGGCCAGCTTTGAAGTGAATGTGTTGAATTCATTATATATGTTTTAAAAATATAAGCTGTATGTAATAGAATTTGGGGGTTTCATATCTAATCCTCATTTTATATTCTGATTAAATGAACTGTTCTTGCTTCTTTGTGTTTGTTAGGTTGAGAATAACAAAAAAAGAGAGACAATTTAAATGTTTTAAAATTAAGATTATTGCTATTAAGAACTGTAGCAAAGTTGCAGGATACAAAATAAACCCACATAAATCATCTGAATTTCTAAATATTACCAATACAGTCCAGCAAACGGATAGAAAGAGAAATATTTAAAATAACTATGGCCAATATAAAATAAATACTTGGGAATCTACCTCCCAAGACAAACACAGCAACTATATGACCACAACTACATAACACTTTTCACAGAAATAAAATCATATCTAAATAATCAGAAAAATTTTAATTGGGTAGGTAGAGCCAATATAATAAAAATGACAATCCTACCTAGTGCTATAGCAATCAAACTATTAAAACATATTTTTTAGAGCTAGAAAAAATAATAATAAAATTCATCTGGAAAAACAAAAGTTCAAGAAGATCATGGGAATCAATGGAAAAAAATGTGAAAGAAGGTGGTCTAGCAGTATCTAGCAGATCTCAAACTATTGTAAAGTGATAATTATCAAAACAATCTTGTACTGGCTAAGAAAAAGAGAGGTAGATCAGTGGAAAGAATAGATAGAAATTACACTATAGTAAATAACTACAGAAATCTAGTATATGATAAACCCAAAGATCCAAGCTTTTGGAACAAAAACTCATTATTTGACAAAAACTTCTAGGAAAATTGGAAAACAGTATGGTGGAAACTAGATATAGACCAACATCTCACACCATATAATAAATTAAGGTCAAAATGGGTACATGATTTACACATAAAAGATGATACTATAAACAAATTAAGAGAGTATAGAATTGTTTATCTGTAAGATTTATGGGCAGAGGAAGAATTTAGGAGCAAAGAAGACAGAGAGTAAGATAAAATGTAAAATAGATCATTTTGATTAAATAAAATTAACTGAGTCAAATTTATAAAAATACAAGTCATTCCCCAATTGATAAATGGTCAAAGGATATGAACAGGCAGTTTTCAGAATGTAGAAATCAAAGATATTTATAATCATAAGAAAAAATTCTCTAGATCATTATTGATCAGAGAAATACAAATTAAAACAATTCTGAGGCACCACCTCGTATCTATCAGAGCGGTAAATAACAAAAATGGAAAATATTGGATGTTGGAAGGGATGTGGGAAAGCTGGGATGCTAATCCACTGTTGGTGGAGTTGTGAAAAGATCCAGCCATTCTGGAGAGCAATTTGGAACTATGCCCAAAGAAGAACTGTGCATATTCTCTGATCCAGCAATACCACAGCTAGGTTTATATCCCAAAGACATCCGTATAAAGAGAAAAAGAACTTTTTGTACAAAAATATTTACAGCAGCTCTTTTTATGGTGGCTAAGAATCGGAAATCCAAGGAATGTCCATCAGGTGAGGAATGGCTAAACGAACTGGTACATGATGGTAATGGAATATTATTGTACTTTAAAAAATGACGGGGGCAGCTAGGTGGCGCAGGGGGGCAGCTAGGTGGTGCAGTGGATAGAGCACCGACCCTGGAATCAGGAGTACCTGAGTTCAAATCCGGCCTCAGACACTTAACACTTACTACCTGTGTGACCTTGGGCAAGTCACTTAACCCCAATTGCCTCACTAAAAAATTAAAAAAAATTTAAAAGAAAAAATGACAAGCAGGATGACTTCAGAAAGACCTGGAAATGATGTATGTGTGAAATGATGTATAGTGAAGTGAGAAGAACCAAGAGAACATTGTACGTAGAGACAGCAATGTTGTTTGATGAAGAATTGTAAATGATTTGACTATTCTCAACAATACAATAACCCAAGACAACCCCAAAGGACTAATGATGAAACATACTATCCACCTCCAAAGAAATGACTAATATTGATGGAACAGACTGAAGTATGCTACTTTTCTCTTTCTTTTATTTTTATCTTTTGATCAAGTTTTCTTGTACAAAATGACAAATATAAAAATGTTTACATAATCATATATGTATAACCCATATCTGATTGTTTGCCACATTAGGAAGAGGAGAGGGGAGGGAGGAAATGAGGGATAAAAATTGGAAGCCAAAACTATAAATAAAAATATTTATTACAAAATTTAAAAAAAATTAAGATTATTGCTTATTGATTTGAACTGAATTCCTGCAACTTGGCTTCCCGCCCATTACAAACTGACAGTGCTTATTCCTCGCTCAAATATCTCACAACTCTTTGCTTGGCTCTCCTTTGGCCTTCCCACACTCCACCATATTCATTTGGGTGATAATCAGTACCACTTTCCCACTTCTCAATATATTGTAAACTCTATAATACATCATTTGATCATAATCTCCATAAGGGCAGGACCTATACTATTTTTCATCCTTGAATCTCCATTGCTTTACATGTCTGAATCTCTTAATTAATGTTTGTGGACTCGAGTTGAAGTCCTGCATGTATATATCTATGAAATACATAATTTTTGCATCTTTCCAATAGTTGGAAAGGGAGAATTAACTATGATGCCTTCATTGTGCAAGTAAGGAACAGAAGGACTAAATCATTTGTTCATCAGACCTTGACAAATAATTACAAACCAACTACAACAAGTCATGGGTATCAAGCCAAGCATTGATCCCTTGAAAAAGCAACCTCTTCACTACCCTGAAAAACTGTGACATAAAAAGGCTACAGTGGCACAGTGGAAAGATACAAAGCACTGGCTTTGGAGACTGAAGTCCTGGATTCAAATTCTACCTCTGTTCCTTATTATACTGGGTTAGCCACTTTACTTTTCTAGGCAACAGTTTCTCTTTAAAATGAGGAAATGGGACCAGAGAGACTCTAAGGCCTCTTGTGGCTCCAGATCTATGACCTATATTTTCAAGTAAGTGTCCCAGAAATCTCCTTTCAGTTCTAGCTGATCTCATACCGGATTGCCCTCAGAGCACATGGGTTTTCTACACTCTCTACCGTTTGAAGAATAGACTAAGAAGAGTAACCTTATCACTTGGTACAACTGCAAAATACAGCTCACCCTCGAAATGTTAGCTTCCACCATTAACATTGTTGCTAGACTTTGGCGAGATTAACTACATCCAAAAAAAAAATACTCATTAGCTTTTAACGATCACAACAGACAGATATCGTATCTTTAAATTGCTTTCAGTGCCTAGTTTCTATTTTTATAATCAATTTTCTAACTAAACAACATCCATCATTATGAAAACAAATCATGTAAGTCATACACATATTTCTGTCTCCTTATGACAGACATTGATTTAGAAAAGGAGAGAGAAGTTTCAACCTTCAGTAAACATCTGGTCCCCTTAGATAAGGAAATCACCGTGCATGGCCTGGCTTCTCATGTGGTGGGGAGAAAGAAGGGGGAGAAGGAAAAGAGAAAAAGAGAGATTTACAGTAAGGGACGACAACAAAAACCTGAACTGCCTGGGAGAGACAACACAATTTATAATCTGTCTCAGGGATGTAGCTCAATTATCATACATTTTGGGTTCCTCTTTATGCTTCGGGTTATGTTTCCTTTCAAATCGGGATGGTGGGTTGCTGGGAAAATCAATCATCCAGAGAAAAATCAATCATCCAGAGGAAAATCAGATGCTGGTGTGAAAGGGTTAAGGGAGAACAGCTGACTGGTAAATTTTTGCCATAATGAAGACTTCTGATGTGACAGGCCCCACTTCCATTAATCTGTTGTCACAGAAAGGGTAGATTAAGTTTAGAACAATATAAGTGACCAGAAAAACTCCTGGAGCATTTCAAATGTGGTTCCAGATTACTGGAAGGTGGTCAGGGCCAATAGGAGTATGGCTTTCAATACTGAAATCTAATCTAATCATCTTTATGGAGACATTAGTTAATGTCTTTTTGTTGTTGTCCAGTTGCTTCATCTGTGTTTGACTCTTCATGACCTCATTTGGGGTTTTCTTGTCAAAGATCCTGGAGTGGTTTGCCATTCTCTTTTCCAACTCATTTTTACAGATGAGGAAACTGAGGGAAACTGGAGGAAATGACTTGGCCAGTGTGATGTCTTCAATTTGCAAGTGAATTGGATTTAAGCAAGGCAGGGCTGTGCAAAGTAATTGGCCTCACTCTCTCCTCCAGAGTCATCAAAGTCCAGTGGCGAGACATAAGTCAGCACAACTGATAATGACCCCTAGTGTCACCCAGCTAGAAAGTGTCTGAGGCCAGATACGAACTCAGAAGATGAGTCTTCCAGTCCTGATGCTCTGTGCACTATGGTGCCACCTAGCTGCCCCCTTATTTTTCCAACCAGAGAACTGACACGTCCCTTTTTACAAGGGAAAATAACAACATCAGGAGACAGAAACTTTGTCTGATGATATATACCATATTCTGTCCTAGTAGGTCCTTACCTCACTGCTATGAGGAAGAGGGAAGTTTAATTATCTGAAGATCCTTCTGTACCTGAACTGTACCTGACAGTAGAAAACCATTTGCTTAAAGAAGCCAAGGGCTGGCCTGATAGGCCAAAACAACATACGATATAACAAAATGAGTTTTTATGTGGCCTGGATATTTTCCTCCCTTTGATTGTCAGGAATGTTCTCCCACTGAGAAATCGGATTTAAATGCTGGGTCAGATTCTTCCTTCAATAAAGCTCCTGGCTAGATTCTTTGTAATGCAGACATTAGACAAACAAAAAAGACCTCCCCTCTGTACACCCAATTTTTAAAAATTATCTTCTCTATGTTTGGAGTAAGGACAATTAACCTTAATCAATCCAATGCACAAGCATTTATTAATCACTTACTATATATGTGCTAGGCACTGTGCAAAGGACTGTGAATATAAAGAAAGGTAAAAGCAATCGCTGCTCTCAAGGACCTTACATTTTAAAGAGTCAACTAATTAATGCTATTTCATTTCAAGTCACTAATTGGCTGAAATGAATGCCAACGCCTACTTCTAAACTCATTTATTGGAGAATTTTTCACACTTTTTTCTTTTATGCTAAGAAGACATTATTTGAGTCAAGAAAGATGTTTTGTTTTGTTTTACTTCAAACCTTTGGTTTTTGTCAGTGTGAGACTCTTCTTTGAAGTGGTCAGCCTCTCTCAGGACTGAACTTGATTCCTGCTTGCATGAGTCTGGTGTAGTGTAGAGTTCCTGACTGGAGAGCAAAGAGGCTCAGGAGGTCAGAAAAGGATACAGAAAGGAGTGTTTTCAGTTTCTTAGTCTGATGCTAGGTGACCGAGTGGCAGTCTTGTGAGTTTGAGGGGTCCTAGTTCCTCAGTTGGAGCTGATTGTATCACAGGAAGAGGAGGGCATAGGATCTGTGAGAAGACTTTGGAGGATGCTAACCTACCTTCAGAGGAAGTTGTCACTAATTATTACTGTACTTTAAAATTCAGGTCAGCTCTCTAATAGTTCAATCATCGATCATAAGCATTCATTAAGCCCCAACTATCTGCAGAATGGAGGAGAACTAGTAGTATAGTGGAGAGAGCACTGGATTTGGAATTGGGAAGACCTGAGTTCAAATCCAGTCTCAGACACTAGCAATGAACTCTCTTTGCCTCAGTTTCCTCATCTGTAAAATGAGCTGGAGAAGGAAATGGCAAACCACTCCAGTATCATTGCCAACAAAAACCCAAATGGAGTCACAAAAGATTGGACACGATTGAACAACCACCACCAATATGCAGCCTGGGGACTCCAAAAGACCAAAGACAAAGTATACCTGCCCTCAAGGAGCTTAACTCTATCATTTTCAGTTGAGAATATTTTTCTGCTCTAAGAAACTGCTTATTCACCTTCCTTTTCCAGCTTCAAAATTCACTTTTGAATTAATGGTCTATTTTTCAAGGAGGAAGAAAGCAGAGAGTAACCCAGTGTGGTTGAATGTGGATCCATCAATCATGAAACGGGTTAAACTTGGTGACCTCTCAATTCCCTCCAGCTTTCAGATTCTATGAGTTTGTGAAAAAATAGAAGAAATGTCTTGGATTTGCAAAGGTTATTTTGACAACTTAGAGGTCTTGATCAATTTACTAGCTATTGCTTCTAAGCCCCCCTGACATTCTAACATTGTCCAATTTCTAAGGATCTTCCCATATTTAAGAATTTGTGACTCTACGATTGCCTTATCACAGTTCTTTATCACTGTTCCACAGTGTCAGAAGGTTACATTTGGAAATCACATTTGTTTCAGTGTTATGAGCTTTTTCTTCTTTAACTCCAAATCAAATCCACTTTATATTGGTTTTATCTAATAGGGTTCTACAGGGGATACTATAAGGGATCAAAAGAAATTCAGTGAAACAGAAGGTTCTTCATGAAAAAGAAAGTTAGTATAAAACAAAAAAGTTATAATGACCTGTAACAACTCTTCAACTACTCCCGTCAAAACTTCTGAATATCCCAATATGAAATCTCAAGGGCAATATCACCTCATACCCTATTTGCCAATAGCTAGATGAAACTAAGTCAGGGACCCAATGGGAGCTTCTTCCAGATGTGAAGTCACCAAGTATAGCTCAGCCCATTCAAAATATAGTAGCTTAGAGAAAATTCCTAGAAACAAATTGGAAACTACAATTACAGTTTTGCATGCAAGGGCAAAATGGTATGTATGTGCACACAGACACAAATACACAGAAGAAATGGAATGGTATTTGCCATCCTATATTTGAATCCTTCATTGATCATGCTCTTACTTCTATCACAGCAGTCTTATGATATGAGGTGACAGTTCATGGTATCCACGCACACATCTTAATCCATCCATACCTTGCTCTCCTATGCAGCATTTTTCTCCATCCACACTTAAACCCTCCCTAGATCCTCCACCCAATTTATCAGAGACCTTTCTATAGAGTCTCCTAATAGTTTAGGTATCAGCATTGTCCTTGGGTTCTCCATCTATTTATTATTCATTGACTGGCAGCTTTGCACAACTCCGCCTCACTTAAATCCAATTCATGTGAAAGTCAAAATGTCATCCTTGTGATGTCATTGGTCTTCTTTGAGAAGGATGAACTACAGCAGTGACAACAAGGCTTGCTAGGATCAATGGTTTGGAAGGGATGTTGAAGTTTATTTAGTTCAATTCACCAATTTCATAGGAGGAGGAAGTTCCTTGAACTTGGCACTTCATCTTCTGTCCTTCATGCCTGGAATACACATCTCCTTAACTCTCTGAATTCCAAGCTTTCTTTGAACATCAATGGGGAGGTCACCTCTTATGAGGAACCTTGCCTGACAACTCTTCCCCCTGCTCTGCCCAATTGTTACTCTATTCTCTCTACACGATTTACTTATATTTGGTTTACTTATCTGTTTATATATTTAACCAACCTGTAAACTCTTTAATAGCTGGGATGTTGTGGGGGCTTTCCTTTTGTAACTGGTACCTTATCCTATAGGAACATTGTCAGATTGAACCAGCCCACTTCCTTTTCTGCTTAGGTATTTTCAGGATGGTGTCTTTTCAACCAAGTCTTATATACAAAACATAACTGATAACATGAGGCAATATCCTTCTAGCCAATGGAGAGAGACAGAGGTAGAGTCCTACTTGTAGGCTTAGCAGAAGTGTTCAGCTTTAGACATTGCACATCCTTAGCTATGGCACAGTGGATAGAGTGCCAGCCCTAGAGTCAAGAAGACCTGAATTCAGATCCTGCCTCACACAGTAGCTCTGTGATCCTGGGCAGGTCACTTAGCCCTGTTTGCTTCAGTTCCTCACCTGTAAAATGAGCTGCAGAGGGAAATGGCAAACCGCTCCAGTATCTTTTCCAAGAAAACCCAAAATTGGGTCACAAAGAATCAGACATGACTGAAAATGACTAAACAACAACAAAATCATCAGAATATCATAGACAGTGAACTAGAATGGGCTTCAAAATTCTGCTAGTCCTAAGATCATGCATTTAGAACTGTAAGGAAGTTTAATAATCAGTTACATCTAACCATCTCATTTTTATGGATGAACAAACTGAGGGTGAAAGAGGTAAAGAGATATGCCCACAGTCATATAGGTAAGAACCAGGATTTGAACTCTGGTCCTTGGATGCCAAATTCAGCACAGTTATGTCTCTCCATATGGTGTACCCAAAGATGAACTTCAGCTTCTAGAATATCCTATATGAAAGGAACCATGGGCTATGCTTAATTTAATATCATTCAATATCATGTGAGTAAAGGTATTTAATAAATAGTCAACATCACCACATAATCCTACTTTATGTAGACCAGACCAGGAAATTTTAATTTAGTCATCCTATTTTTAGCTGTGCAGATTTTAGGGGATTCTGATGGCTTTGAAGTTCTAACTTCTAAAATGTTTTAGATACTCTTCTGGAAACAGCACATCTATTAGTATAAATTGTAAATTAAGAGCAGTATTGTATTCTGTGCCATCTAATAAAGACTTATCACATAGTACATGGCAGCAGAGATTCCTTGGTGAGGATGGATTAGAGTCAATTGATGGTGAGGTTCTTTAAAATCTAAAAATCTGTCTTTTTTGCCATGGGGGTAATATGATACCAATTGTACATGACTTTGTTGTTGTTTCAGAGCTTCAATTTTATCAATGTTTAGAAATTCCAGCATGGAAACTATCTCTACTTATACAAGTTGTCAAATTAGCCACAACCTATAACTCTCTGTCACTCCTCTTTCTGTCTCTGCCTCTGCCTTTGTCTCTCTGCCTCACCTCATCTGGGAGTTCCCAAGGCATATACAATTAAAGGTTTGGTTTTTATTCCTAGTGCCTAGAACAGTGCCTGATACACAGTGTGGCTTAGTATTTTTTTTTTCATTAAGTGAGTACTACTGTGGATGGTTTAAAAACTCTTCTTGATTCCCTTCTGCCCATGTTTGCTCCACACATCTACCATCACCACAGGGGATAACAGAGCCACAAAAGTCTAAGGGTCATTTTGTCTTTTTGTCTCATGAAATGTTTCAGACGAGGAGTTAGCACAAGTAGGAATCTCATTCTCTAGATGTCTTTATCCAAAGTACTGATCAAACAGTCAAATACTACAAGTCAAGTACAGATCTCTGGGATACCCCACCAAGCTTCATGCTTGCCACTTTGGTATTGATCATGCTCCTCTGAGCAAGATCATCCAACCAAGTCTGAATCCATATGATTGTGTGATAGTCTTCTATAAACCTCTCCTTTATTCTCCACAAGAATAGTTCAAATCAAGTTAAACGGCATTTATTAAGTGCCCACTAGGGACGAGTTATAGTGCTAAAAGCTGGAGATGCCAAGAAAGGAAAAAACCAGTCCTGGCTCTCAAAAAGCTCACAGGAGCTTTTTTTATCTATCTATCTATCTATCTATCTATCTATCTATCTATCTATCTATCTATCTATCTATCTATCTATCTATCAAATTATATGTAATATAACATAAATATTATTTTATTTAAACATCAACATATATAATTTTAGAACTAATAGTTATACAATAACATTTATATATTGTTTTTATATTACATGTGTCGTAGCTATTATTTTTATATTATTTTATATACAATATGCTATAACTATTATATTGTATGGTATATTATGTTATATGTAATGATATTGTATGGTACATATATTTTAATAAAAATGTATATATGTGTATGTGTGTGTGTATGTATGTATATATATATATATATTCACACACACATATGCACATATATATCACATTGTAGATAATGTTAGAGGGAAAGCACCAAGATCAAGAACTGGGAAAGGCTTCTCTTCTCATAGAAGGTGGGACCTTCAGTTGAGACTTGAAAGAAGCCCAGGGAAGTCAGGAGGTGGGGGTTAGGGGGGAGATCATTCCAAGCATGGGGGACAGCCCAGGAAAATGCTTAGAGAGTTTGGAGATGGTTTCATGTATGAAAAAAGGCAAAGACGGCAGTGTCATTGGATCACAGAGGACATGCAGAGCAGGGGGAAGACTGAAAAAGTAAGAGCTTTAAAAGCCAAAGAGGAATTTATATTTGACCATGGAGGTAAGAGGGAGTCACCAGAGTTTGGTATGAGATATGGGATCATAAGTTTAGCTAAAATCTCAGTAAACTTAATCCTTGGCATTCCCTCCATCAACTGAAATCCTATCCAGAAAGGATTGAGGTTGGTCTAATGTGGCCTACTCTTGGCAAAGTCATATTGGTTCTTTTGAGTCATGACTTCCTTTCTAGATGTTCACCAACCATTGTTTTAGAATTTTCCCCAAGAATCAAACTCAAGCTCACGATCCTATGGTTTGCAGACTGTTCTCTTTCCTTTATTTGAAAATGATGACACCCTTCTCTGGTCCTTTGTACATCTCCCATTTTACATAGTCTTTCTTTCTTTCTTTTTAAAATTCTACTGATATATTTTGGTTTTACACCATAAAATTTTCTCCCTCCCCAAGAGCCGTTCCATATAACAAACACATAGATGATAGATGAATGAATACATTTGTAAAGAAAATAAAAAGAAAAAAAATCAGCAAAACTGATAAACATATTGAAAAAGTCTTAAAATGATTAAGATTTTCCATACCTGTGTGCCTTTTGCCTCCACAAAAGCATCTTCAAGATCTGAATTCTCAGTTATCACAGCACAGTAATCACATCTTCCATTTCTTTCAGGCCCAGAGGATAAAGTTCATTTGGGTGTGGTCACTTGAATTCCTCAAAGGCAGGTGGGTGCTGGCTTCTTATCTATTTACTTTTCTTGGGTATTGTCTCCCTGTTAGTCATTGCTGTTCTGTCATCTCTAGTGTAAAAGTCAGTGTCCTTTGAAGAAAAAAAAAATAATCAAGATTGAGCAGCTCAGCCTCCTCTCTGTTTTCAGTTATCATCATCCCATCAACTTCAAGAAAAGGTCCTACCCCTTCTTTGACACTTTTTTCTGCTAATATGGCTTAAAAAAAAAAATATATATATATATATATATATACATATATAATACACACACACACACACACACACACACACACACACACACTTCAGTCCTGAGTTCATTTTAATACTACTTTCATGCAACTGAAGAATTTTTCTATTTGAAATAGATGATCCAGCTAGGTGACACAAAGCAAAGAGTGGTGGACTTGGAATCAGGAAGATGCGAGTTCAAATACTGTCTCAGACACTTACTAGATTTGTGAAAGTGGGCAAGTCACTTAACCTCTCCCTGTGCCTTAGTTTCCTCATCTGTAACAAGAGGATAATAATAACACCCACTTCCCAATGTTGTCGTGAAGGTAAAATGAGAAAATACTTGCAAACTTGGATGTTACATGAATGTCAGTGATGAGTCACTTAATCCCGTTTGCCTCAGTTCCTTCATATGTAAAATGAGGATAATAATAGCACTTCTCTCCTTAGGGTGTTGTGAGGATAAAATGAGATAATATCTAAAGCATTTGCAAGCTTTTTAGGCACTATATGTTAGTTATTAGTCACTTCCTTTTGTTTCCCTCAGTTTCCTCATGTGTAAAATGACCTGGAGAAGGAAATGACAAACTACTCCAGGATCTTTGCCAAGATAACCCCAGATGGGGTCATAGACAGTTGGCTGTGACTGAACAAGAATAACAAAAGAAAAGAAAAACTCATCATACATAAGTCCTATTTTTAAAATTTTAAACCAAGTTCTGTCTTAAAGCCTCCATTATTCTCAAAAGATAAAGTGAGTAGTCAGTAATTCAAGCCTTCTCAGATCTGTAACAACAAGAAAAACAAAGAGAATCAAGTCTTCTAAATCAGTGGAAAGAGGACTAGAGTTAATCCAGGGACCTGGGTTCAAACCAAAACTCTGTACTTAGCATGTGTATGATCTCAGCTAATTTGTTCCTCATCTCTAAGATGTGAGAGTTGGAAAAAACTACACTACAAAGCTTCTTCTGATTATTATTATTATTATTATTTTGTTGGTGCGGGGCAATGAGGGTTAAGTGACTTGCCCAAGGTCACACAGCTAGTAAGTGTCAAGTGTCTGAGGCCAGATTTGAACTCAGGTCCTCCTGGATCCAGAGCCTGTGCTTTATCCACTGCACCACCTAGCTGCCCCTCTTCTATAGCCAGGAATTTCCATAGCAGGGCTCAAAGTAGCAAGTGCAAGCTCCCTTCCCACCTCATTCCTACTTTATCATTTTCTAGCTTAGTGATATGATTGCCCTCAGCCTCTCGGAACCATATGTTCTTCATCAGTAAAATATGGCTAAAGATACTTGCAAGCCATTTAACTAAACTCTCTGATTCACCTACCTTAGTCCACAAAATGAGAACAAAAACGTGGAGAGTTAATTACCTTCTCTGAGCCTCAATGCCTTCCTCTGCAAAATAAGGATAATAATATTTGCAAGTCTCTCTGACCCTCAGCTTCCCTCCAAAATAGGGATAATAATATTTGTAATTGGTTTATTACCCACTCTAAGCCTCAGTTTTCTTACATGTAAGAAGGAGATATTAACACGCGGTCAGTCAGACTCCCAGAGATTTATGCTTGTAGCTCCAAAGTGCTCTGTGTGAGATGCTGTATTTTAGAACTATAAAGTGCTGTATGTCTTACCTAGAATGGAACCAGAGCAAGATTCCATTGCATAGGACTACTTGGACTCCCAGCACACCCATTCCAGTAACACCAATAGCTTTCTCTGATGCCATTCTACAGGAAGCTCGTGAAATCATCAGGGGCCAGCTTCAATTTTTGTCTAATTTGAAAACTCAAGCTAGTTCTTGACTTCCATATCAAATTTTTGCTGCGAACATGATATGTCATCTTAGAACAACAACAAAAATGCACGCATATAATTATTCCATGGAGAAAAAATGACAACCATTTTTTTTCAACAAAAGTCGGCCTTTGCCTAAGATTGGAAAGAAGCAAGGAAAAAAAAATCAAATAGAATATTTGTCACAAGACTGATGAAAAGGTGATTTTTTTTTTCTGCTCCTCACACTAGGCTGATAATGAAATGCTTCTTTTTGCTTGGTATCAGAAAAGGGCAAATCATTATGGATCTCTGCTCTAGCTAATAGTCTAAAACAAGAGGATTTGAAAAGAGAGAATTTTACAGCCCAGTGACTCTTTGAATGTAGTCAGGACAATTTAAGGATTTGAATATTCTGCCTGGCTTCAGAAAAAAAAAAAAAGAAAGGAACTGGCTCTTTGGTAATTAAAATAATGTAAACAGAAACAGCACATGGAGTGTGTGTGTGTGTGTGTGTGTGTGTGTGTGTGTGTGTGTGTGTGTGTTTGTTTAAGATCTCATTTGCTGTAATTGGGAGTAAATGAGTTGTTGCCTTGGGACAAATAGATTGTTCTTATTTTGTAGAAGAAGGGGCCAGGAGGGGCCTGAAGGATCAGCACAATTGCTGGCATTCTATTTCTCCAAAGGATTGTAAGACTATAGATCTATAGGTGGAAGGAACCTGGAAGCCATCTAGTCTGAACTCTCATTTTACAGACAAGGAAACTGAGGTCTGGAGAGGTTAAGTGCTTTGCCCACTGTAACTGAGTCTGGAAATAGATTTAGAGCCAGAAGAGACCTTAGAAAGCATTTGTCTGACCCTCTCCTTTCAAAGATGAAGCAAAGGAGGTTTGAAGAAGTTGAATGGCCTGATCAGAGTCATGGAATACCAGGATCATAGATTTAGAGCTTTAAGGGATATTGGAGACCACCTAATCCAGCCTTCTCAATTTACAGATGAGCAAACTGAGGACAAGAGAAGTGAATGGACTAACCCAAGGTCACATCAGTAGTGAGCTACAGGTAGGATTCAAATTCAAGGCCTCAGACACTAAATCCAATGCTTTTTCACAAAAGTTTAATGTACTGCCACACTTGTTGCCTCAGTTTTGCCCCCTCCTCTGTGCCATTTAAAGATTTTATAATCAGTATCACCCCTGAGTCTCCCCACTCCCAAAGGAACTTCATAGTTTACCTGAGAGAAATGATTATTAGTAAATAATATCTTGAGAAGATTCAGAGCTTCCCCCTGCTCCCTTCTTCCAAAGTTCTGACGGTAAATTCAGTTTTCTTGTAGGACATTACTGATGACATCACAAGGCTGCTAGTAGTCTGAGTAGAGATAATTTCTCTGTCCAGGGGTCACTTTTAGTCCCCTTTGAACACCTAAAGGTATATAAACTGTGAGCCCACCCATTTTGTCTTTGGTCTAACAGAGATGACCAAATGACTATCCTTTTATTAATAACCTCCTGGTCAAACCATTTTAAATATCACAGTACCCATAAATTTTTGGGGGAAATGAATAACATTCTCCCCCTCAGGCAACTTCCTAGAAGCATTGTGAAGTAATGGATAAGAAATAGAAAATGGTACTTATTAACCAGAAGACCTGGATCCAAATCTTGTCCCAAACACTGGCTTGGCTATATGACCATGGACAAGTCATTTCAGCTCTTTTAGACTTTCCAATAAAAAGTCAGACTATATGGCTTCTCATTTACCTTCCTCCTCTAAAGGGATGACCACAGGTTAAAGATGGGTTTTGATCAGCACAAGTAGGAGTTGTGACACTGGGAGGTACCATGATGAGCAAACCATATACTAATACCTTACTGGCTGTGTGTGAATCAGGGTAAGTCCCTTACCCTCCAGGGCTCTAATGAATGCTGTAAGATCAAACCTTGCTGAAATGTGCCAATTTGCATTGATAAAAGAGGTTTTCTCATCTCAGAGTTACTATTAACAAGAAAATCACAGACCTAGTCCCTATCCCTTTTCCTGTCATAAAAAGACTGGCAATATATATGATATATGACACATGCTATATGATGTGATATGACATGACACAATACAATATATATAATGTAATGTAATATAATCTTATAGTATAATACAACATAATAAATAGCATAATACACAATTTCTATTATATATAATATATAACATGATAATATTGTGTTGTGTTCTATTTTATCATATTGTATCATATTATATCATATATATAGGTTTTCTTTATATTACTCCTATGATATATGATATAGGATATTTATGGATATGCGTATATATATATATATATATATATATATGTATATATATATATATATAGTTGCATATATATATAGTGTATATATTTGTTTATAGTGTGTGTGTGCCCTACAAAATATAATAAAAGTTTACATTTCTAAAGTGCTGCTTTTGGTGTCAGTGGCAAGATCAGGCATGATTAAAATCTCCTTTGGGAAAAGAACATGGCAAATGTTGAGCTCTTTTACAGCAAAAATATATTGGTTCCAGGTTGCAAATAGCCATTGAGATAAAAAAAAAAGCCAAATCCTGTAAAAACAAACAAACAAACAAAACCTTGCAAAGGAGAGGCATATTACTAACTATATCACTGAGGTCTTTTTTTCCCTCTGACCTTGTGTGTTGGGTATGTGAAAATACTGCACCAAGGCAGAGTAAAATGGCATGGAGAGGAAGGAGGTCAGGAAGTGAGGTCAGACAATCCCTTGTTGAAATTTAATTAGGGCTTCAAACTTCTTGAAGTTTCTCAAAAGGCTGAAGGAAACTACTTGAGCAACTAACAAAAAATGGGTTTGGGAAAAATAGGATGAAAAAAAGACATATTTAGAGGGACACTTTCAAGGACCCATGACCCCAAAATAGGTCATTTGTTTATGGAATTGTTGTTTCTTGGAGGACAAGGCTTAGCTTTGTTTTCTCCCAAGTTACTTGCCAAAATAAAATGAAATAAAATAAAATAAAATAAATCAAAACAACAGCAACCATTTACTGTACCTTTGGACAAGAATGGTCCTTATGAGGCAATAAGTTCCTTTATTCTAAATCAGGGCAATAATTCTCACCAACAATTTTTTTTTTGGGGGGGAAGCTAATGTTTTACTGACATTTTAAAAGGAAGAAATTCCACATTCCTAAAGTTAAGAAGTTATTCCTAGAATTGTACTGAAATGTCTTACAAGGGACCAGAGAATAAGAGTTTAATAGTATTCAAATAAAATCCCTTTACCCCCCTTAAAGACTGTGATTAAGTTTTCCCTCATCCCAGGATTCTCATCCCTGGGCTAAATAAACACAGTTCTTTTTAACATTTCCTCATAGGCCTATTTCTGAAACCTTTAATCATTTTTTATTCTCTCTTTGGGATTCATTCCAAGTCCTCCCCACAGCACATCTCAGTTGAAAGACCCAAAACTACTTTGCGAGTGTTCTACTACTCTTAAAAATCAAAGTCTGAATACCACAGATAATTAGAACTAGAGCAGTGTGTACATCCTACAGTGTTCAATAAATGCAAATTAGTCGTAAAAGCATATGCTAAAATGATATTGTCCATGTGATATATTCTGTTGGGGTGCAAAGACAGCTAGGTCTCACAATCTGAAGTAGCTTTAATCACCCAATGGGGGTTGCCTCAGACAAACTGAGACCTGAGAAAGACCTTGGCTTAAAAAGGCCAAAGTCTCCCACTGCATCCCAGGTCATCTCCAGTTCTCCTGATAGATATCTTGTCATTGGACCCAGATGGCTTTGTAGAAGAGTGAGGCTGGCGACTTTGCTCAGCCCTGACTCACTTAAATCTAATTCACTGCAAGCTGTGACCTTGCCCAGTGTCATGGTTCTCTTTGAGAGTGAAGGATGAACAACAACATCAGAGAATATCAAGGACTCAGCAGCTGTTACTCAGTCAACAAACATTGACTAATCATTAACTATGTGCTAAGCACTGAGGATACCAATAAAAGCAAAAAACAAAAAACACCCAAGTTCTCTGCCCTAAACAGCCTACATTCCAATCATGAGAGACAAGTATACAACTCTAAATATATTTCTGTTGTTCAGTCATTTTTCAGTTGTGTCTGACTCTTCATGACCCCATTTGGGGTTTTCTTGGCAAAGGTATTGAAGTGGTTTGCCATTTCCTCCTCCAGTTCATTTTATAGATGAGGAAACTGAGGCAAACAGGGTTAAGTGACTTGCCCAGGATCACATAGCTAGTATCTGAGGTTGGATTTTAATTCAGAAAGATGTCTTCTTGACTACAGGTGCAGCACTCTATGGACTATGGCACCACACAGCTAATAATAATAACAATCCCAACAATACTAATAGATGATGATGATAACTGACATTAAAATAGAATATGCACTTTCCCTGCATTGGTCTTCCAATATTCCTGTGAGGTAGACACTACTAGTATTAATATGCCTATTTTGCAGATAAGAAAACTCCACCTCAAAGAAGTTAAGTAACTTGTCCGTGAGCCAGTCAGCAAATGTCTGAAATGGGGTTTGAACCACATTTCTCTCAGCCCCAAGTTTAGTATCCTTTCTGTTACCCCCATAGTTCCATAATTATTTTTAATTATGCAAAGTCAGCCTGCCATTATGGAATCGTGCATTTCCTACAAGGCTTACAGTGTCTTTGTCCCTATGGACTTCACCTGGCTGCAGTACCTATCCAGTTCTCTAAATGGTCACTTTGAACATGACTGTTGTTGCAACAAAGTAGGTGTCCCTGGCACATTTCCAATGTACCTACTCGATATCCCATTACTGAAGTCACTTTGCTCTAATTTAGTGGGCTCATAGAAGGTAAATTTCTCCTATCTGGGAACATCATTCGTCTATGTCCTCACAGGTTCCGTATGTGCAGGGGGTTCTCAAATTCAAGTCATTTCTCACTCCAGGACTTCCATTTTATTGCCTTTCTCTAAGCCTCCCACTATTTGGGGAAGGTTAGTCCATCTGAGGTGTTTTGATTTAAATCAAGGTTGTTCTGATTGCAGCTGGTGGGTTCAGATTATGCACAGACCACATCTCAGAAATATAACATGCAATAAAACCAGGACCCAGGGGTTTCTGGCAGAATGCCTAGCAAGAGAAGTAGCTGACATTTTATCTCTCGGCAATGTGATTCTTGAGAACCTGAGAGATTTGGGGCGGGGGGGGGGGGGGAGGTTGGGTCTTTTTTTCTTCTTCTTCTAGAGGATCAGTCTGAACATTAGAAGCAAATTATGGCAGGTTTGATGTTAGTGGGAATCAACCTTGCCAGCAGTCCATCAAAGATAATTTGTCTTACTCTCCCATTCGCTTAAGGTTAGGAGGTAAAATTCAGTGAAAAGGAAGTTTTTATCCTTTTTGGACAATAACTGGAATAATCAGTAGGAGTCTATGGTCCCTCAGGGGTAAAAAACAGTTCTCAGGTGCTATATCTCCAATAGCCCCAAGTGAAGATAAAGGCGTGTGAGGAGAGAATCAAATCAACAATGACCACCATGCCCCATTTCGGACTTTCAGGCCACTCCTCTTGTATGAAATGGAAATGAAAACTGCGTGAACTTCTCCCTATTATGAGAGTATAGCTACCTCCTTTTAGTTTCTGAATCTTCTTTATCTTCCTTCTTTACTCCCATTCTTTTCCTTTACTTCTCTCTTCTTTTCATCTTTTCTTCCTCTTTCTTTAGTTTCATCTTTCCTTCCTTCTCTCTTATTTCCTCCCTTCCTTTTAACTTTCTTCCCCTCCTCCCTTTCCCCTTTTCTTCCTTCCTCTCTCCCTTCTCCCTTTTCTTTTTCCTCCTTCCCTCTCTCCCATTCTGCCTTCTCTTTCACTCTTCCTTCCTCTCTTCCTTTCCCTCTCCCCCCACTCCTCCCATCTGCCTTTCCTCCCTTTCCATAGGTAGTCACAGGATTTAGACCTGAAAGGGATGTTAGAGATATGGACTGGATTAGATAGCATATAGACCAGTGTCCTTTTCTGCTGCAAGATTCTACAATTCTCTGAGACTGTTGAATCCAATCCCCTCAGTTTGGAGTTGAACAAATTGGGTGCAGAGAAGGCAGCCATTATGAAGGTATGGTTGGAATTCGAATCACACAGAGCATTGTACAGTTGGGAAAGTGCCTGGCATTGCTCCTTCCAACATCTTCATTTTAGAGATAGAAAGCTGAAGCCTAGATCACTTAAGTAACTGCCCAAAGTCACAGCTGGTTCATGAAAAAATAACAGAATTAGAAGCCACCTCTCCAATGTTTTCTGATCCAGGAAGCTGCTATTCGTTGCCTGTACCATGGGAACAAGAGAGGAGAGGAGAGGACGGGAGGAGTCTGAGGGGAGACTGGGCCAGGGTAGAACCCCACAAAGGAGACTCAGACATCATGGCAACCAGACCATTCTAGGATTCCTGACCTGACCTGGCAGAAATGCAGTCCCAGTTTTGAGAGCTAATAACCATAACAGCTAAGTTGGCTAAGCATTTTGAGCTCTTTGGGGGAGAACAAAAATGAAAAGAAAGAAATCAGCTCTAAATCCAATTAGAAATAGTCAACGTCTCCTGCTGCAAAGCCCACACTGAACGCCATCCCTTCAAACGGAGTAGATTTCCAGTTTACCTTGGGAAGAACTGCATCCAAACATGGTAATACACCATTCACCCCCGATCCCAGAAGAACTGGCAGATATGTTGTCTCTCTGTATTTGGACAAGCAGCCATATCACCTGTTTAAGGGGCACACCAAGAATGACTACTCCATGCCTAAGTGTGAATGCCACTTTCTGCATTAAGGATAAATAAAGCCCCTTTCACCAGCTTGGAGCGTTAACCACACTTAAATCTCTTGCCTAGCAAGCCCAAGCGGGAAGTGAGACATGGCTCATGCATGAGGTTCTGTTCAAAGTTACACACCCCGTGGCTACCCAATAAATACTTGTTGACTGGCTGTCTGGTTTAACCCCGTATAAAAACCAAGGTCCTTCAGTGACTTTTTCCCCCCCTTCTTCTTCTGCCATCCTGTTAGATGTATTGGCACAGAATCCTCATCTGTGGGGGAGATGCTCCAATCTGCATGTCTCAGAAGCTGCTCCCTGCCTGCTTATAAATATGGTGATCAAAGCCTAGATCAAAAGGAAAACCCATCTCCATATTCCCACTTTCCTCTTTCCTCCTAATTCAGAGGGGGTCGGGAAGGACTTACGTGGGGAAGGTGAGACATAGCAGACAAAAGAGGAGCTCCCTTGAATGAGTTCAGGTGGCTCAAGGGATAAATATTTTCTAAATCAATTTTTCCCTCCCATATAGCAGTAACAAAGCATATCCTAGAATTAAAAGACAGGTATTTAATCCATTCTGTCTGTTCTGGAAAGAGGAAAGCTATGATCCTTGGACTTTCATGTTGCAGAAAAAAAGAGACCATGTCTGCTTTCATATGCTAGCTGTTTTTCATTGAAGGGAGGCATGATTTTTTCATGATAAACAATTAAAAATAATACATACAATTTCTAAAGAATTCCAACAGGCTTTTTCCAATAATCGAGAGATCAAAATGAATTTGTCTCTTTTCACTGAAAATGAACCAAAATCCACCTCTATACTAGTTCACCTACTCAGCTGTTTAATTGAAAGCAAAACTAAAGTTTGAACATTTTTAATTGTTGATTTTCATCTGTCTTTTCTTCTCTGCTTGCATTTATACATGCAGAGAAGTGTGGCACCATGCTGGGAGCATGAATAATTCTCCTAATGATTTGGTGTGAATTAAAGGAATTAATCTGCCCTGAAGTTGTTTTTTGTGTATTTGGGACGTTTACCAGGAATACCTTGTTTTTGTTTTGTTTATATGTACCTGTAGTCTTCTCAATAGAATTGAAACTCCTCAAGGGCAGGGACTATTTCTATTTTGTTTTTGTTTCCCCAAGCCAGGATGACACTCTCCCTTCCCCAGGCCTACTAGCTGGAAATGCACTTTCACCTTTCCTTTCCTCCTCCCTCACACACCCTTTTCCCACTCATAGAATCTCTTCCTTTCTTCAAGATGCAGACAAACTGAGTGTTGGGAAAGACCTTACCTTAGAAAGGCCAAGGTCACCCACAACATCCTAGAAATGGCGGAAATGTGTTTTTTTAGAATTGAAGGGAAAAAAAAGACAAAGAATGATAGAACATCCAAGTTGGAAATTAATCCAGAAGATACCCTGCTCAACCTGGCCTGAATTTCATCTCCTTGAGAAGCAGTCATCTAGTTTCCAACTTCTCCCCACTGTGCCTAAATCTGGGGCCCAAGTAAAATAAATCTGATGTCTCCTCCACATGAAGAGGAAGACCTCTCAAACACTTAAAGACAGTTAACTTGTCCTTCTGAGTCTTCTCTTACCCAGGCTAAATAGCTTCAGTTCACCCAGTCAGTCTTGCACAGTGGCACAGTCACTAATCCCCCCCAAATCCTGGTCACCCTCTTCTCCTGGACTGAGTCTAATCTATCAGCATCATTCCTGAAATATGGTTCCAGAACTATAAGACCATCTCCTCCCTGCTTCTAAACCCGATATGCCAGTTAATGCAGCCAAAGATCAAATTTGCTTTTCATGTTGGAAGGTCAGATTGGTGATTCATATGCATTTGAAGTCCGCTGAAACTCTCCAATTGTTTTTTTCATACAATCTATTCCCTCATCATGTCTCTACCATCCTATCCAGGTGCAGTGGCCCTCAGGTATGTTTGCATTTAGATGCCATGCAAGCAATAGGACAGTACAGATAATGTGGGCAGTACATTCCAATTGCTGATGGATTGGAAATTGAGGACATTGGTGCTATAACTAGCTGTAGGATTCTTGAGTATATCTCTCACAAATTTGAGCCTTAGCTTTTACATCTGTTAAAAGAGGAAGGTAGGATTACCATAGATTTTTAGTTTAGAGATTATTATCTATGTTATTCCTGGAGGCACAAGGAAGAGACTTGCCCAAGACTACATGGCAAGTAAGTGTGAGAGGCAATCCTCAATACAATGTCTTCTGTTTCCAGAAAGAGTATTCATTCTTTCTTTCTTTCCTGTTTGTTTTGGGCAGGGCAATGAGGGTTAAGTGACTTGCCCAAGGTCACACAGCTATTAAGTGTCAAGTGTCTGAGGCTGGATTTGAACTCAGGTCCTCCTGAATCCAGGGCCAGTGCTTTATCCACTGCACCACCTAGCTGCCCCAATAGTGTTCTTTCTACCAAGCCAACATTCCAGCTCTAAAAGACTATATGATATAAGGTATTATTTTACATAGGTATTGTTTTATTTAACTTTGCAAAGGCATATTTCACTTATTGAAAGAACCTAGGAGAGCAGACATCCATTAAGATATGATGAAAACTTTGTAATTCTGACACTGTGAGGACTTCCTCACTAGCACCAATCCCTGCCCATCTATGATTCCAAAGCCATATAACAGGCAAATGTCAGAGGCAGGATTTGAACCCACATCAGTCAGCTCGTCAACTTGCATTTATTAAGTGCCTTTTATGTGCTAGGCACTGTGGACACAAATAAAGGCAAAAGATAGTCCCTGCTCTCAAAGAGCTCACAGTCTAAGTGGGAGACAACATGGAGACAGGTCTTCCTGATTGTAAGTCCAATGTCCTATCAAAAGACAAAAAACAAATGAACAAAAAACCCTAACCATTTATTAAGCACCTCCTGTTTGTGAAGCACCATACTAGGTTCTGGAAAATTAAAAAATACCTATTGTTAAGGAACTTACATTCTAATCTCCATTATTCTATTTAGCCTTTTATTATTTAATATTAAGAGAAGATATTGGGCAGCTAAGTAGTGCAGTGGCTGGAGTGCTGGTCCTGGAATTAGAAAGACTTCTCTTCCTGAGTTCAAATCTAGCTTTACTTACTGTGTGACCCTAGGCAAACCACTTAACCCTTTTTGCCTCAGTTTCCTCATTTGTAAAATGAGCTGAAAAAGGAAATGGTAAACCATTCTAGTATCTTTGCCAAGAAAACCCCAAAATGGGGTCACAAAGAATTAGATATGACTGAAGATAACGGAACAACAACAAAAGAGAAGATAATTATTTCCAAAATACTATGACAGCACAATGATCAAACTAGAATACATTATCTGGCTGATAATTTCATGTCTAAAATATTCTAAAAATTAATTTATGGGATAATTGGAAAAGATGGCGTTATTCAAAGAATATCATGAACAATTGAATAAAAGATTTTTAGAGGCTTAATAAGCAGGCATCATCTCTGACACATCAATGTTTCAATGGACCTGGGATGTCCATGATTCAGGTAGTACCTCCACATGCAAAGATTGCAAACCATTCATGACTTCAGTGAGAATTGTGTCCATATCTTTCTGTAACTGTGGTGGTCCATTTCACGTACTTCAGGCCTTCATTTCTGATATGTGTTTTCAAATTCACATCTAATGACACTTTCATCTGTATTGTATTCAGTGTGCATCATTTCTGCTCACTAGCCAATCATTCTTCATCAATCCATCAGTAAACATTCATGAAATATTTACTAAGTTTTTCATACTGTATTAGTCTCTAGAAGAAAGAAAAATCTAAAAAGGGAAATTAGTCCCTCCCCCTAAAGGAAGTTACATCCATTCAGGAGAATGTTTTTTGCTAGAATAGTTCATTATCTTTCCTATTCGGACATGATGACGTCCACCTATGTATGAATAGGAGAGAGCCCTCTCCAACATAAGCACCAAGTCTTTTTACTGTTGGGTTGTTTTGTTCTGACACTAAGTTTCTCTAACTTGCCAGGTCCTGAAGCTTTAGGAGCCACTCATGGGTCCAAGCCCACTGCTGGTCATACCAAAAGATCCAACCTGTTCTGTTTTTCCATCCTGGACTAGACTGTCCCTCTTTAGGCAAGCCTGGTGCACTTGCTTTTAGAGGATGATGCAGGAAAGATAGGTTTGGAGGTAGACTGTGATTTCACTGCCATATGAAACTCCCAGGTGAGGAAATTCACTTGGCTAATGTAGGCTGGCATCTTCTTAGCAACTCAATAGTCTCAGAGAGTTGCCTAGGGCACTAAGAAGTTTGGTGCTTTGCCCAGGGTCACACAGATAGCATGTGTTGGAAGTGGGACTGGAACCCAGGTCTTCCAGACTCCACCATTTCTTTTCTTTTCTTTTCTTTTTGTTTTGGTGAGGCAACTGGGGTTAAGTGACTTGCCTAGGGTCACACAGCTAGTAAGTGCTAAGTGTCAGAGGCTGGATTTGAACTCAGGTCCTCCTGACTCCAGGGCCGGTGCTCTATCTACTGCGCCTAGCTGCTCCCACCATTGCTTTTCTACCCACTGTGATACAAGACCTCTCACCTGGTGTGAATATTATGACTTATCTGGTGATGAACAACAATAAAAAAATATCACTTACAGGTACAATCATAAGTGTTGGGATCAGTCTAACTTTGTCTTCCTAGCCTTGAAGTTTTCCTAGCAGCAAAATCCAAGCCCCTGAAAATATTTATTCATTGCATCACTATTTAATGCTATAGCTGGTTGCCATAGTAATTTATGTCTCCTTGAAACCCCTTTTATGCCATATGCCAGCATGGGATGCAATTTTAATGGACTGATCAAATCGCCCCGGCTGTATCTCATTAGTTCATACAATCTGCATCTTTTTCTAAATGTTAACTAGTGAAAGACCACATTACTAAAAAACAAAACAAAAACAAATAATAAGGCTTTTTATGACTACTTTTCAAGTTATGAGAAGGATCCACCTGTTCCTTGAAGCCCTCCCTGACTACTACTTGGCCCCTTATTGTTCATCCTCTCTAGTAATAATAATAATGATAGCTAACATTACTAGAGTATTTTAAGGTATATAAGGCAATTTACATCCATTATATTCTTGGATTATTACAAGATCCTTGTGAAGTAGGGGGCTATTATTACTCATATTTTGCTGAGGTGGAAATTGAAATGGGAGAGGTTACATTGCTTGCCCAAGGTCATAGATGTAGTTAAGTGTTTGAAGGCAACATTTGCATTCATGTCCTCCTAACTCCAAGCCTAAAACTCTATCCATTGGGCCACATAGCTAACACTGGAATGGCTGTATGTAGAATCTGAACCACTCAATTTTTATTCTTAATTAAATGCTGCTTTGTATTATTTCATGTGTGTTAGTCCTCTCTCCCTGATGAGATTACACACTCCTTAAACCATTTCATACACTGCCTTTGACACTTAGGAGCTGTGTAGCCTTGGACAGGTGGCTTGACCTCTCAAGTTCTTCCTCTGGAAAATGGGGATAATTATACCTACAATATCTGTCCAATAAGATCATCCTGATGATCAAATAAGGTAACATACATACATTGCTTGGTAAACATTTTGACCTGGGTCTAGATCTTCAACATCATGAATGTAGAAATTTCAGTTATGGAGACTTCTTCCATTGGGAATATTGGCAATTCATAGGAACCAACATGGTATAATCATGTCAAGTAAACAAGCCTTTATTTTTTTTAAGTTATCCAAATTTATTTAAATTTTCCACTTTTTGGGTGGGGCAATGAGGATTAAGTGACTTGCCCAGGGTCACACAGCTAGTGTCAAGTGTCTGAAGATGGATTTGAATTCAGGTCCTCCTGAATCCACGACCATGCTTTATCCATTACACCAGCTAGCTACCCCCATCAACAAGCATTTGTTAAACTGTTATATTATTTGTAAAGCTTTGGGCTAAACTTTGAGGGCACAAAGAAAGGCAAAAACAGTTTCATCCCTCAAGGAACTCACAATCTAATGGAGGACAAAATGTAAACAATTATCAACAAACACAATATATACCAGATAAAATTGATATAACTGATAGAGGGAAGGCACTAGAATTAAGAGGAATCAAGAAAACAAGCTTCCTGTGAATGGGGAGATTTTATGTAAGATTTGAAGAAAATAAAGGAAGCCAGGAGGCAGAGATGAGCTAGGAGAGAATGCTAGACACAGAGGCCAGCCAGTGAAAATGCCTGGAGTCTGGAGATGAGAGAGTATTGTAAGACTAGCAAGGGGACTGATGTCACTAGATCAGAGTAGAGAAGGGGAGGAATGGGAAAGAAGACTGGAAAGATAAAAAAGGGTCAGGTAACAAAGGGCTTCAAATGCCAAACAGATGACTTTTATTTTATTTTATTTTATTTTATTTTGGTGAGGCAATTGGGGTTAAGTGACTTGCCCAGGGTCACACAGCTAGTAACTGTCAAGTGTCTGAGGCCAAATTTGAACTCAGGTCCTCCTGAGTCCAGGGCTGGTGCTCTATCCACTGCACCACCTAGCTGCCCCCAAACAGATGACTTTCATATTTGTTCCTAGAGGTGAGAAAGACACTGAAAAGTTTTGAATGGGAGTGACATGGCCACACTAGCCCTTTAGGAAGATCAACTTGACAAATGAATGGAGGATGGTCCGAGTCAGAGAGACTCGAGGCAGGCAGAACAACACACAGGCTATGGAAGAAGTACATGCTTGAGGTGATGAGGGTTGGTACCAGAGCAATGTCAGTGTCAGAGGAGAAAAGGGGGCATATAAGAGAGATGTTATAAAGATGGAATCTACCTGATTTGGCAACTAATTGGACATGGAGAGTGAAGAGTCAAAACTGACACTTGAGACTGAGCCACTGGTAGTCACTTCAACCATAAGATATCAGGAAGAAGGGAGGGATTGATGAAAAAATGTAATGAGTTTAATTTAAGATATATTGGGTTAAAGGTGTCTATGAGTCAAATAGCAGAAAGAGTATGATTCTGAAGCCAAGGGTCCAAGTTCATTATATATTTCTGCTGACTACCCATTTTTGAAGACGTCCTTTAAACTCCATGAATTTCAGTTTCTTCATCTTCAAAATGAGGAGATTGAACTAGATGGCTTCCAAGATCTCTTCCATCCCTAGGTTCTATGATCTGTAATTTAGGCTCTTAGAGGGTTTCCTTGTACACTAAAATTAAGCAACTTGCTCATTGGATGCCATTATTGTCATATGTGTCACTGGCTCGACTTGGATCTATGTCTTCCTGATTCAGCCCTAGTCTCTCTCCTGCATCCCACAGCCTCAATTATTTATGGGTATTTCCAACTGGATTTTTTGTAGCCATCTCAAAAGCATTCTGTCCAAAGAATATATTTATCTTACTTCCTAAATCCATGCCTGTATAGCTTCTTTTGAGACTTGACTCAAGTGTCACCCCCTACACATGGCCTATCCTGATTCCTCCAGTTTTCAGTGGCATTCAAAATTTGATTTATATTGACTCTGAATTATATTTGCTTTTACCCCTCAGTAACCTCATATCATGTAAGCCCCTTGAGAACCCAGACTATTTTGTTTTTATCTTTGTTTCTCCAAGGACTAACACTATTTCTGGCACTTAGTAGGAATATAATAAACATTTTTTTGAGAAATTCTAAAGTGCTAGCCTCAATATACTATACTAAACTCTAAAGCAGCAACTTGTATCACATAAACATCAACACTATCTTATTATTATTTTTTGTTATTGTTCAGAAAAGGAAAAGAACATAGGTTTTGAACAGGAAAGGTCCTTAAAAACTAATAAGTCAAGTTCTAGGAGTGGATTAGATAAAGCACTGAGATGAACTCTCTCAACATTCCTCCCCAAACAACTTTAAATTAATGCTTCAAATCAAATTCTGGAGTGGCAAAGCCAAAGAATGGTCAGAGTGATACATACTTCTAGCCCAACACAATACAGGAAGTCAGAAGATGAGATCTGTGACATGGAGGAGGAGGCTGGCCCACTTGGATGAAACGCTAGTGGTGGGACTACATGGTGGTGACAGAAGCAGCAGCAGCTTCAGGAATTCACAAGCCAGAGACAGTGAATGGATCTGGCAAACTGGTCAGAAAAAGATTACAGGGAAGTCCTGTGCTAGCATTGGATGCAAGAACAGATGCAGTTTGGCAACTCCATGACTTACACCCACTTTTGGGTCATATTTCAAGGGTGGAAAGGAGCACTTTCAGTCAAGAGGGATCAAGGACCCTGAAGAACACTATCAACTTCAACCCCAAGGGATCAGGGGCCCTTCCTGGATAATGACTGCATCAGACACTAAGAAACAATAAATCAAAATAAAAAGAATGAAAAAAATAGAAGAAAATGTGAAATGTTTTATTGGGAAAACAACTGACATGGAAAATAGATGGAGGAGAAATAATTTAAGAATTATTTAACTACCTGAAAGCCATACTCAAAGAAAGAGCCCAGACATCATATTTCAAGAAATTATCAAAGAAAATTGCCCCAGGATCCTACAACCAGAGAGTGTTTTAAAGAATTTCAGTCAATGTCAGGTTTGATGGATCCTTTTTCTATAGAAGATTTACTAGAGAGCATGGACAAAAGTCGCACAGCATGGATTGTGAATATTATCTCAGCACTACTAGAGGCAGTAACCCTATGGATAGGACTAAACATTGAATTATTAAAATACCAGTATTTCATTCTATCATAAAGGGGAAAGAGGGCTTGCCCTGGATCCTGGAAGACCAGAGTTCAATTCTAGTCTCTGACATGCACCAGTTGTAAGGGCCTAGGCAAGTCATTTAAACTCTCAATGTCCTAAGGAACTCTCTAGAGCAGAAGAGGTGCTGACTTTTACGAGTAATAAGAGGAGTTTCCTCACCTAGAAGTTCCCTATTCCAATTAAATTACAAGTACAGTGCTTATCACTATGACTATCTCATTCTTCTCACCTTTTTCAATGAAGTTTTGATAGAAGCAGTCCCGAAATAAATCTCTACTTTGCTATTATTGTTTGGAATTTAATGATATCCAGACTATTGCCTTTGTGAATAAAAGACTTGTTTTTTGAATTAAAGAAAATAACTGGGACATTAACTCATTTTCTGTAGGCACCGAGACCATCTTTGGGACGATAAAAGTAGTGTGCTGGACAATGGAGATGAAATGGAACTCATCAAGTGCAGAGATAATGTTGGTGTCTTTCACTGTCTCTATATTTTGAAAGCTTTTTATTTCATGTAGTTTGAAGGATATGAGTATTCAATAAGACGATACCTATTAGATATATTTTTCTTGAATGTTTATGGAGCAATATTACGTCTGGGGGATTATGAATAACAATTTTATATGATGATGCTCTGATCCCCAGGTGAGTTGATATGTTGAATTCTCAAGGATTTTGGAGGGCTGTAATAGTAGCTGAGGCATTAGTCATTATTAAGATTATGAGCATATTGAATTTCTGGTATATGATTCTATGCATTTGATGGTGTCTTTCTAGATATCTCACAGTTGCTAGGCTTTTGTAACTTGCAGCAATATGTTGCCCAGTTTCTACTACTTCATTTCATATTCTGCATTTGACTGACTGATCCCACCTCCTTAAAGAAAAACATCATAATCATCTTTATAATTAGAGCAGCTAAGTGGCACAAGGGATGGAGCACTGGACTTGGAATCACGAAGACTCATTTGCCTGAGTTCAGATACGGCCTCAGTGATTTACTATCTCAAATATGGCCGCTGGCACCTCATCTATAAAATGAGCTGGAGAAGGAAATGGCCAACCTCTGCAGCATCTTTGCCAAGAAAACCCCAAATGGGGTCATGAAGAGTCATACGTGACTGAAACAACTCAACAAAACATGAATCATCTTCTTCACCATCAAACATGGCATATATACTTGCCCTTGACTTGACATGACTTGGAGATTATGAGTATTCAGGGTAGTAATAGCAGTTAAAAGACATTGTCCCTACATTATTATGGATTGATGTTACATCAGGGTAATTGTGGGAAGCAGTTCTCATAACGATCTGGTTCCAATCTGGTTTTCTGTTGAATTCTCAAAAATATTTTAAGGTTTGTTATTCTTTTCCTTTCCTTTCTTCTTTTCTTCCTTCCTTCCTTTTCTTTTCCTTCTTCTTTCCTTCCTAGCTTTGAAATTTGTCCTCTTTTGAAAATTAGTGAGTAGTGAATAAACATCTGACCTATCTTATTATCTACAGGGTTGAATCCCGTGAGATATTTGGTAGTTGCTAAATTTTTGTAGCCAGCAAGGATACTATTTCCTTGCATTATTTGAATTTATCAACGTGTTGGAGCTCCTTAAGAATAATCCATCAATAATTTATGCTGGTGAGGAACCAAGTCTTGAATTACCATCATAAACTCCTCGATTTCTATAAATGAATCTGGATTCTTCACAGAATTCATATGAATGTCCTCCACAGAGAATCTGGTAATTCCACTTGTGGATTTTAGCCATCTGATAGGCTCCATCCTTAGGTAAATAATGTTTAGTTAGTTACATTTTACAAATCCAATAGTAACCCTACTTATCATCTGACATTACTATAGCTTGGCAAAGAGACGTCTGTTTGCTCAGAAGTATTGTCAGTTTTTAACCTATTGATTCAGTGCTTCCAGGCATGTTCATCAACTCTTCTTTCTTGATGAGGAAGAGTCCATCTTTCTATAGGTGTCTGAGAGTGATGCAACCTGTGTTTCATTAGTATGGCATAGATAGCTGTTAATAGTCCATTTTATGGGTTTGAAAGTGTGTACTAAGGGGCAGCTAGGTGGTGTAGTGGATGGGGCACCGGCCCTGGATTCAGGAGGAGCTGAGTTCAAACCCAGCCTCAGACCCTTGACACTTACTAGCTGTGACCCTGGGCAAGTCACTTAGCCTTCATTGCCCCCCTTAAAAAAGTAATTAGGGCAAAGTACCTTCTCTACCAATAATTGTTGACTGACTCTTCAAAGGATTTGAAAATGGTGTGACTGGGACCTACTAGGTAAGTCACACAAACAACTAATTAGCCTGATTTTTTATATATTTTAGAACCCTTATGGCAGCAAATGAACATGCATAACCCTCCACACAAACAAGGTCTTGCTTATTTGAGGCAGACCTAAAATGGGATAAGAAGATTTAGAACTGAAAGGGACATTGTCTGGCCTCATGTCATCCATCTCCTTCACTTGTACAGATGAGAAAATGAAAGACCAGAGATTTTAAGTGATTTGCCCACAATCACACAAGTGGTAAGTAGCAGCACTGTGATTTGAGCCTGGGTCTTTTAATTCTCAATCCAATGCCCGTAGCACTTTGTGTATCCTCCCATGACTCTGGGTGGACATCCAGAGAAAAATTTGGGTGGGGAAGTTTTTATAGTTGAGCATAAAGTTAGTAAATTCAAAACTTAGCAAAAAGGAAAACCAAAGGGACCAACAGAAGAACCAAAATCACATATACTTTCAGGAAGGAATATTATACATCTGTCATAAAATACTAGCTAGGCTTCAAAGCTTCTATGAAGAGACTGGCAACTTAGGCCAGCAGTGAGAGAATCTTCAGTGCCCCTATGTGCCAAACCATCCCTGATGAAGACAATCTGAACATGTGTAATTATTCTAGTCTGCTTATTAGATCATTGTACCTCAAATAGGTGAACAGTTGGTATATGAGAAATAAACAATCATTTCAGCTTATTGGCACTACTGCTTCCATCCCTGAGGCCTGCTTAGAAAAAGGGATTCAAGGCATGAAGCCAAAATAAATTGCTACCAGACCAAAGTAAAATAACGATATCTGACTTCATTGGTAGATCAAGATCAAGCTTAATCCACTGGACCATAGAATCATAAGATCACAGGTCAAGGACTGGAAGGGACCCTAAAGTTAATTTCCCTCATTTTACAGATGGGGAAACTGAGGCCAAGAGAAATTAAGTGACTCACCCAGACTCCCATAGCAAAGAAGTATCTAAATCAGGATTTGAGTCCAGGTCTTCTTCACTCCAAGTCCTGTACCCTATCCACTATGTGACACTGACTCTTATCAATTCCTTAGAGTCATAGAGAGTTCCCATGGTTCTCTTCAAGAACAAAGGATGAACTACAAAGACAGAAAGTTTCCAGAGGCTCATGGAGGTTGTGACTTGCCTGTGATCACACGCCTGCCAAATCTCATTGGTGGGATTTCAATCCTAGTCTTCCTGATGCCACCTCATATTGTTTACCTATTATACCAGGATGTTAGTGGGGTTCCTATACAGAGAGAATGGGAGCAAAGAGAATGGATGGCCTAGATTTTCCCTGGTGTTTACTTTCCTGTTAGACACCAGCAGAATAGTAGCATACATGAAGAAATGCCAAGAGAAAACAAAGCAGGGGGTGAGAGGCAGAGAGAAGGCACATATTCATAAAGTATGAAGAATTTCCTACTTTGGTGAAGTACACTTACCTACATAATTCCAAATATAATGTAAACTTCTTGAGGACAGGTATTAATTCATTACTGTCTCTGTGATTTGAGCCTGGGTCTTTTAATTCTCAATCCAATGCCCTTAGCACCTTGTGTATCCTCCCACAATAGAGTGTATAGCCCACGGTTTACAATTATTAAACTAATGGTAAATGATAGATTGATATATTTTACTTGAGCATTATACCAGTTCAACTGACAGGATAAGAATTATCATCCCCATCTTACAGATGAGGAAACTGAGGCTCTAGGAGTTTAACCAACTAAGGATGCACAGCTAATATGGATCAGAGCTGTGACCATAGATGAGGTGAGGTCTTATGATCCTCAGTCCTTTAGTCTTTGTACTGCTGCTTATGATCAATGGGAACATCAAAGATTTCAAAGGCACCGATGGCATCTCACTATGAAAATAATCAAAATGTGCTCATTTCATGCAGGATGACGAATGCCATCTGCTGAACTTACATTTAACGACAACAACATATGAACAGACGTGTGCTCAAGTGAATAGAATCGCTAAGTGCCATCCACGTCTCAGAGCCCACATGACTGTCATCTTCATAGATTTGTTTGCAAAGCCTTTTGAGGGGAGGAGGAAGAGAGGAGCGATGATTATTTTTATTATTTGGTAGGATCATAAACCCAGAGCTGAAAGAGATTTCAGAAGCCCTCTGATAACCCCATCATCTTAAAGATGAGGAAATTGAAGATCAGGAGATTCCTCAAGGTCAGCCAGACAAATATCTTAAGTGGAATTTAAATTCAGACCCTTCAACTCTAGACCTACAGTGTCATGCTGCCTCTAGTTTTCAAATATTCCATTTGAATTGTATTTGGCTTTCATCAGAGGGAACAGGTTCTTTGGTCCATTATATACACTGATATTTCTTGTTCCCCCTTCTTTTTCTATAATTAAATCCATTCTCCCTCCCCAAATAAATCTGGAAGATTTTGACTTTTTTGATTCAACCACTAAGGAAGATTTGATGGAATTCACTCTCTATATTGGGCTGCTGGGTGGCACAAGGGATTCCCAGCTTGGAATCAGGAAGGCCTGAGTTCAAATTCAGCCTGAGACAATGGCTGTGTTACCCTAGGCAAGTCACTTAACCTAGTTTGCCTCAGTTTTCTTATCTGCAGAAGTAAATGGCAAATCACTCCAGTATCTCTGCCAAGAAAATCCCAAATACAGTCAGTCAGGACTGAAGTAACTGAACAACAACAACAGAGACAGTCTCAATCCTCCCAGCAAATGAATTCAAGTGACTAGCACAGAATCTCACAGCTAATACGTGTCAGGGTGAGAATTTGAACTCAGATCTTCCTGGCTCTGAATCCAAAGGTATCTACTTTACCATATTACTTCTCACATACCAATATATAAACCAAACACAAAAAAGCTAGTGGGACAGTACAAACAGAGGAAAAATGGAATGCAGTATAACTTTCTATATTACAGCAATGCTTGTTTTCCCCCATAAATTAAAAAGAAAAGAAATAAATGGGAAAAAGAAGAAAAGAGTTGCTGGCTTTAGAATCTGCAAACCAAGGTTCAAATCTGGCTCTTCCACTTAGTTCCTTTGTGATTTGGGGCAGGTCATCTATAAAACGAGAGGTCCCTTCTATCTCTGAATCCTTGATTTTACAATCTTATTAATTCACTGCACGCTTCCCCCATTCCACCACCACAAAATAGCTCACCACTCTGGGTCCTAAAATGACACAGGGCCAAAGCTCTGTTGTGTACCACAATTCAGCTGCCTCCATTCCTAGCACCCAGAGTCTTGGATCAGTTTCAACCCTGCCCTAATGTTGACTTATTGTACCCCTCCACTAGTGCTCCACCTGATCTAGTGTCCTGTTGGCTCTCCTAACCTGAGAAAACCCAGATGCTCAATGTCCTTCAGGACCAGCCTCCTGGAGAGAGGGGAGAAAGGAGGAAGAGGGGAAGCCCAACTTCTCCCACATGTTTGTTTTCTCATTAGATCCAGGCAAAAAGGTAGTGCCCAGGAAGATAGCTCCAAAGAAAACAAAGTGGGAGGTGGGAAAAAGGAGAGAAGCAGGATATTTTTAAAGTGCAAATAAAAACCTGGCAGAGGAACAGGTTTCAAGGGACCCAGGAAGGCAGTAGCTGAAAGGAACAGGCTGCTGGGAGCAGGACAGCCAAGAATTCCAGTGTGAGAAAACCCAAACTCGTGGGAGGGACAGCAGAGTAACATGAAGCAGCCAGGCACAGCAATGCTAAGGAATCAAAACACAGTTTTCCGCCAAGAATAATAATATTACTTTCAAATTTGCTGCCCTCCTTGCTAGGGAAACTTCCCATCATCAGGCTGTGTCCCAGGTACTTGATCCCATTTTCTAATGTACAGAAATAATTTAGGTGCCAATAATAAATCAACAAGCATTTATTAAGCACTTACTATGGGCCAGTTGCTTACAAAGACAATAAATAAAATAACAAAGAGAAGAAATAAATGCCCTATTGGGAAAACACAAAGTAAAGTAAGCAAGACCAGGGAGAAGTTCATTCAAAACAAAGGAAAGAGGTACATAGATATCTTACCCTGCCAACTCCTGATCTTTCCAGGTAACATGGAATCCAGGCAGCCTGGAGGTGAAGGGAGTGAGAGCACTGGGTCAAGAGTCAAAGCCTGTTTAAATCTGGCCACAGTCAGTTAGTAGCTGTGTGGCCCTGGACAAGTCACTTAAACCTCTGTCTGCCTCAATTTCCTCAACTGTAATATAGAGATAATAATAGCACCCACTTTCCAGGATTTTTGTGAGGATCTAATGAGATAATATTTGCAATCTTAAACACCTATATGTATATTAGCTATTATTATTACAATTATGATAATTATTGTTGTATTATTAGATTCTGAAGAGAAATGGGGAAACCATTTAAAATCACTAAAATTCATCTGGGACATCATTTTATTCTTTCCTATAAACTCAATAAACATTAATAATAATAATAATAACAAAAGCAATAAAAACAATCCCAATATATTTATAGAACAAAATACAAAATTCTTTATTTGCATTACCTCTTTTGAACCAAAAAATATCCCTGAAATGCAGATACTGTAAGTATTAACATCTCTGTTTTGTAGTAAATAAAACTAAAGTTCAGAGAAGTAGATTTAGCCCTGGGAGGGACCTCGATGGTTAATTAGTCCAATCCCCTCATTTTATAGAAGAGAAACTAAGGTTCAAAACTGTTGAATGATTTACCTAAGGTAACACAGATCATTAGTGTCAGAGGTGAGATTTGAACCTGTGTCTTTATCACTCCAGGTCAAGTACTTTATCACTGCAATATGATGAGACTACCATTAAATTATTTCCATGGTATCATACTAGATGCTAAAGGCAAATCAAACCAAACCAGTCTCTGCCCTTGAGGAGGAGAAGCAAAGAAGTAAACACTTAGCAATTTAAAAAGAGAGAGAAAGACCAAACAACTGAGTAGAATAGGAATGAGTGTCCATAGGAGGTTTTATGGGAACTAAGACATAGGAAATCTCAGAGGTAGACTTTGCTAGGGAGTTCATTCTAGGCATTTTACATAGGGAGGTGAGAGATAGACTGCTCAGTTGGAACAAGAAGGCCAGTTTTGTGGAACATAGCATAGGACAGCTAGGTGGTGAAGTGGATAGAGCACTGGACTTGGATTTAGGATGACTCATCTTCATGAGTTTAAATCTGACCTTAGAGTCTTGCCAACTCTGTGACCCTGAGCCTTAGTTTCCTCCTCTGTCAAATAAGCTGAAACCCCAAAAGGGGTCATGAAGACTTATACATGACTTAAATGATTCAACAACATTAAAAGTAGAGAAACATAAAATAAATCTTGGAAGATAGGCTTGTGCCAGTTGGAAGGCTTTAAAATGCCAAGCTGAAAAATTTGTATTTTTTCCTAAAGACAATAGAGAGCCATTAAGGATTCTTGAGGAAGGAAGTGGCAGGGTTGGAAATGTTCCTAAAAGGAGTAACATAGGAAATGTTAAGTATCATGGAGAAATGGGAAAATAAAAGGAACAACAGAAAATTTCCATCTTCCTAGCATCCTCTTCTCCAAAAGGAAAATGAAATCTGGACATTATTTTCACAGATGATAAGTATATTGCCCTTTTCAGTGGCTTCTGTGGGCTGGAGGCTATGCCAACTTCCATTGTGTACTAAATGGGGCACTTGATTTCAAACTGGAAAGTAAAATCAGCAAGCAAATAAAAGAAGTCATCGTATCTTTGGACAGCTGTGGCTAATGTATAGCATGGATAAGATGGATAATGGGTTTCCTTCCCAACTCCTTCCAGGCTACAGTAGAAGGAAAAAGTACATAATGATTTTGTCATCATTATCCATGCTGGACTATGGTCCCACAGGGAGTTATGTGTCTTTTAAGAAACCATGCTAGTTAGAGGCATCTAGGTGGCATAGTGGATAGAGAACCGGCCCTGGAGTCAGGAGGACCTGAGTACAAATCTGGCCTCAGACACTTAACACTTACTAGCTGTGTGACCCTGGGCAAGTCACTTAACACCAACTGCCTCACCCCACCCCACCCCCCCAAAAAAAGAAAAAAAAACATGCTAGTAATTAAGGTAAACTGTCATTAAGTTAGTGGTAGTGCCTCCATTGGACTCCAAACAACCAGGTTTCTTATAAAAGTGATTAAGGATTAGCTTGGTTTCCCACTCAATTATGAATTTCCATTATAAGATGACCTCCTCTGAAATAGTTAAGAATCCATTTTTTTTATATTAGCAGATGTAAAGACTTAATTGTGATTTGAGGTTTCTATGACCCCATCTTTGGCTAAAATTGAAAGCCCCGTAGCATGGCCCGGCCGGCGCTCGGCTGTCTCCATGACATCATGGTGCTCCACCTACTGGTTGTAGCCATTTCCATGGTGATAGCAGCTCAAGTCATCACCATGTGCTGATGCCTGTATGGGCCTGGCCAAATTATGACTGGAAGCCCAGTGAGGGCAGTCATGTTACTGTTAATCAGGGCTGCCAGTCAATTAGCTTAGGGCTGTGTACAGATGGCCCCGGGGGGTTTTCTGGGAAGGAGAAGGGAGGAGATTCGCCATTCTCCATTCCGGTGTGTGAGAGGGAGAGAGATGGGGCACAGCCATTTTGCTCTTTGGGAACAGCCGAGTCAGCTTGGTGTGATTCAGCTTGTATTATTTTCCCTTCCCCATTCCCTTTTTCTCTTGTCCCTAGTTCTACTAATCTTTTTTTGTTTGTTTGTTTGTTTTGTTTTGTTTTGTTTTGTTTGTTTTGTTTTTTTATTGAGGCAATTGGAGTTAAGTGACTTGCCCAGGGTCATACAGCTAGTAAGTGCTAAGTGTCTGAGGCCATATTTGAACTCAGGTACTCCTGACTCCAGGGCCAGTGCTCTATCCACTGCGCCACCTAGCTGCCTCGAGTTCTACTAATCTTACCTGTGTTTTAAATTTGTTCTTGTTAATAAACCCTGTTTCATTTTTGGGTTTTTTTTTGAAAGAGACTGTTAATCTCCTTCCTTACCGCAATATTATGGTGAGCTGCCTAACACTCCCCGATTAAAATTTGGCCCTTACACAGAACAAATGTTTGTATATGGAAGTTTGGAATAAGATTTGAATACACTGGAACACCTGAGAACAACTAGGTACCTCACCTACTGATAACCACTGGCTTAATTTCCTAGGTGCCCAAAGCTACATAAAAATACTATACAACTTGTTGAATAGTTGCCCATCTGTATTGATTTGTTTTTTGTTTGTTTGTTTGTTTGTTTTGGGGGGGGCAATGGGGGTTAAGTGACTTGCCCAAAGTCACACAGCTGGTAAGTGTCAAGTGTCTGAGGCCGGATTTGAACTCAGGTCCTCCTGAATTCAGGGCTGGTGCTTTATCCACCGCGCCACCTAGCTGCCCCCACCCATCTGTATTGATAAAGAGTCTCCTTACCCAGGATTCCATATGTCAATGAAATAAGAGGATTGATCCAAAGGAAAAAAATAATAAGCCTTTTTTTATCTCAGGATTGAATGAAATGCCATCTTCCAAGTACTCAGGAACCTCTTTTGAAGGGCATCTCAGAGATCATCCACAATGTTGACACTATATTCTTCTGTGGCTTTGACTAACAGAGCAAGAAAAGGTGAGGTATGACTATTTTCCATTGTTCTCATGAAAGACATGTCACCTTTCCCATCCCAAATCCATTTTCTGGGCTCTCTCTAAACTCAGTATGCCTGTTTCTTTTCTGGGTCTTGAAGAATGAAGGATAAAGATCATGGATGGATATCCCCATGCCTTGCCTTCTTCCCAATGAGAAGTGAATCATTTCTTCTTTGAATGAATGACTTACAATTCTACTTCTTTGCCCTTTGGTGCTAGAGTTTATGTTTATGGATTTCTTTACATTTTTTTTCTCCCAACTAATGTCAGTCTCCAGCTGTTGACTAGCTTTCCCTCTGGCACAAACTCTACTTTCTTTAAAGGGCCTGAAGTTCCTGTCAGTACTATTCTCAGTTAGAACATAGCTCCTTTGAAAACCATTTAAGCAGACCATAGCCAGGTTTTAAGTTAGCAGGCAGTCATTCTTTAAGTGTTTGATATGTTCCAGGCAAAAATGTGAAGTGTTGTTCAATTGTTTCAGCCATATTTGATGTTTCATAACCCCTTTGGGGGTTTTCTTGGCAGAGATACTAAAGTGCTTTGCCATTTCCTTCTCCGGCTCATTTGACAGATGAGGAAACTGAGGAAAACAGGGTAAAATGACTTGCCCAGGGCCATACAGATAGTTCTAAGGCTAGATTAGAACTGAGAGAGATGAGTCTTTCTGACTCCAGAACTGACATTCTATGCACTGCTCCAAGATGAGGGAGTATAGCTAGAGTCAGGATTGCCTTAGCATATAGACAGAATAGGTCATCTGACAAGAACATCATAGATTTAGAACAAGAAGGGACTTTGGAAAGAAGTTAATCCAACCTCCTTATTTGACAAATGAGGAAGCTAGGGCCTAGAGAGATGAAATAACTTGCCCAAGGCTGTACCAGTCCTAAGGAGAAAACCAGGGATTAAAATCTGTGGGGAAAACAGCCTTTTTCTTGGGCAGGAAATAGGACTCATACTACAAGCTCTATTCAACTCTTTCAGTCTTGTTAAAGGGATGAAATTTTCATGGACCACACTTTCAGAGAAAGGACAGAAAGGAGCAGAAAGAACTAGAAGGCAATGGATCAAGATTAGAGAGTGACTCATAAGACAGAACAAGAGTCAATTACAAAGACAAATGCCTAAAGGCTTCTCTAGTTAGGCATTGGGTTTCCGTTTAGCATATGTACCTATATCTCTCTCTAAATATTTTTTCTCTATCTCTATTTATATGTTTATATCCATAACTATCTACATCTATACCATGAAATAAAAGAGGTGAACTGAAGTAGCCCCTGGGGCTATGAACTAAAATAGGTGATGGGCCACTTCCTTTTAGGAAAAGGGGACACATAGCAGCTAAAAGCAAATGGTAGCAGGTAATAGCAGTAGCAGCTCAGTAGACATGCTTTCAGAAAGAGGCAGAAGAGGTAATGTCCATGGCTGTAAAAAGAAAACAAAATGTTTACCAAGCAACATGATAAGAAGACAGTAGAAATTCCTCGGTGAAGAAAGAGCAGTATCAGAGACATGAGTTGTCCCAACTATGTTTATTCTCATATATCTTAGCCATGTATGTCCTCCCCTTCATTCCTGTTTCTTGGTCATGTGGGTTCCCTGACAAAATATATCCCTTAAGTGTTTCTCACTAGTGATGGGGTATTCTGTTGAAGAGTGTACCCATGTGTTTTGTGGGGAAGGCTCTGGTTATATTGGATTATAAGGGAGGTTCTCTTTTTGTACTTTTTCTATGTTATTAATGAAATTATTTTTTTTTTACTTTAAAGTATCTTCTGGTTAGTAAAAGAGGGAGGAGATGGATAGCTCTGATTTCTAATGGATACTACCTCACAATGTGTTTCAGACATATAGTAGTTTGCAAGGGGTCCTTTATGCTCAAAACCAAAATCCTTACTTTCCAATTTGAGTGCTTTTTTTTTTTTTTGCAGGGCAATGAGGGTTAAGTGACTTTCCCAGGGTCACACAGCTAGTAAGGTGTCAAGTGTCTGAGGCCAGATTTGAACTCAGGTCCTCCTGAATCCAGGGCTGGTGCTTTATCCACTGTGCCACCTAGCTGCCCCCATGAGTGCTATTTTTATTTAACATACTGTCTCTGTTTTCATTTGAGAATTCACTGAAGTTCTATCTTTTGAGATCCATTCCTTCATTTCTACACCATATTCAAGTATAAATAAGCTTAAATAGGATGATACATTACTGACATCATTTAGTAAATTTCCTTGAACCTAGGCTTTCATTTGCCTTTGTAGAAATTCTTTTTGCCCTTGCTTTTTTTGTGTAAGTTTTGTAGATTCAACTCTTCAGCTGCCTATTGAACAAATTTTCTCCCCTTCTGAACTTCCCTATTACTGTCCCCTATTTCAAGGAATGTCCATCTTTTTCCCTGAAAGATTATATACTGTTTTGCTGGGTAGTTGATTCTTGGTTGCAATCCAAGCTCCTTTCCCTTCCAGAATATCATATTCCAGGCTTTCTAATCATTAATGTTGAAATTGCCAGGTCCTGTGTAATCCTGACAGTGGCTCCTTGATATTTAAATTGCTTCTTTCTGGCTGCTTGCAGTATTTTCTCCTTCATTTGATAATTCTGGAATTTGACTACAATATTACTTGGGGTTTTCATTTTGAACTCTCCTTTAGGAGGTGATCTGTGGATTCTCTCAATGACTATTTACCCTTTGGTTCTATGATATTGGAGCAGCTCTTCTTGATAATTTCTTGAAATATACTGTCCAAACTCTTTTTTATCATGATTTTCAGATCATCCAATAACTCTTTTTTGGGGGGGAGCAATGGGGTTAAATTACTTGCCCAGGGTCACACAGCTAGTAAGTGTCAAGTGTCTGAGGTCAGATTTGAACTCAGGTACTCCTAAATCCAGGGCCGGTGCTTTATCAACTGCACCACCTAGCTGCCCCCCAATAACTCTTAAATTGTCTCTCCTGGATCCATTTTCCAGGTCAGTTTTTTCTGATTAGGTATTTTATATTTTCTTTTATCTTTACATTTTCTAAAAAACTTGTTTGTCTGATTCTTGATGCCTCCTAGAGTCATTAATCTTCATCAGTCCAATTCTAATTTTTAAGGAATTATTTTCTTCACTCAGCTTTTGCACCTCCTTTTCCATTTGACCAATTGTATTTTTAAAGGAATTGTCATTCTCAGTCAATTTTTGTCCTTCTTTTTCCAAGCCAATGACTCTTGCCTAACTCTCATTTACTTTTCCAATTTTTCTTCTCTCTCTCTTTTTGACTTATAAAATCCCTTTTGAGATCTTCCAAGAAGATTCTTTGGTCTTGAGATCAATTCATCTTCTCCTCTGATGGTTCACATACAGGCATTTTGATGGTGTTATCCTCTTCTGGGTTTGTGTTTTGGGCTTCCCTGTCAACATAGTAGCTTTCTATGGTGAAGGTTATTTTCTGTTTCTTACTCATGGTTTAGCCTATTTTGTGTTTTTTAAAGTTGAGCTCTGCTCCTGGGGCACAGAGGGCACTATCTCAAGCTTCTTTTCCTGGAGTCCAGGGGCCTGAACATTGGCTTTCTGATCCTACACTTCAGGGGCTTGCCTTGCTCCCACAGCCCTAGTTGCACTCATTGTGTAGGCGATATCCCACACGTCAGTATGCTTTTTTCCATTGGGGCCTCACAACTGGCCTGCTGTTCCACTAGCCTACTGAGCCAGGACTGAGGGGCCTCAGCTGCTGTGCTGTGGCTAAGATTCTTCTTCTGGCTTGCTCAGGCACACTATGCACTGTGCTGTACTCCCCTTTAACCCAAGTGAGACAAACCTTTCCTGAAGTCCTTCTATATCATTTTAAGCTGGAAGGTTGTTTCATTCCATCTTTGTGTAGGTTCCATTTAGAGGCTTGATTTGATGATGTTTCTGAGGGATATCTGGGAGAGCTTAGGCAACTTCCTGGTTTCTCTCTGCCATCTTGGCTCTGCCTCCTTGAACTTCCTTATTATTGCTAAACATACCCCTCAGTCATTCAGGCTCATAAACTAGGTGTCATCCTCAATTTTCCACTCTCTTTTACTATCTCCCACCCCCACCCCCATATCCAATCTGTTGTCAAATCTCATCAATTCTTTATTCACAAAATCTCTCATATAACCTTCCCCCATACCACTTTCTCCTCTGATGCTTACACTTCCTTAATACAGGCCTTTGTCACTGCATGCCTAGGCCTTTCTACTTCAAATGTCTTTCCCTCCCAGTCCTTTTTCCACTTAGTTATCACGGTGCAAGTCTGACCATGTCACACTGTCCACCTACCCCCACCCAGTGGTTCTCTATTACCTCTAGGATCAAATATAAAGTTCTTCAGTTAGCTTTTAAAGCTCTTTATAAATTGGCCCCTTCCTACCTTCCTAGTCTCCTTATACCTTATACCTCCTGTCCACCAAAATGACACCATAATCCAAAGACACTGGCTTCCTTGTTATTTCTCACACAAGATCTTCATCTCTCAACTCTTCAATTTTTGCAGGTTCTTTCCACTGCCTGTAACTAGAGCATTCTGCCTCTTGGCTTCCCTAACTTCCTTTAAATCTCAGCTAAAAGCTCACTTTCAGCAAAAAGCTTTTCTTGGTCCCTCAAAATGCTAGTGTCTTCCCTCTGAGATTATCACCAATTTTATCCTCCATATATCTTGTTTTTACACAGTTGTTTGTACAGTGTCTCCCCCATAAGACCATGAATTCCTTGAGGGCAGAGACAGTTTTCACCTCAATTTTTTATCCTCAGTACTTAGAACATTGTCTGGTACATAGTCAAGACTCAACAAATGTGTGTTGACTTGTTCATACCATTGCTTACCTATTTCTTCCACTTACAAACCTCCATTCTACCTTCTGGACAGTCAGAATGACTGGACCTTCAGAGATCTCACTGTGATGTAGACTGAAAAGTAAAGGATGGTGACACTATGCATCCAAATTCACCTGACAATCTATCTAGCTGACCCCAGACCAGATCATAATTCATTTTCTTTTCCATTGTTTTGCCTTCTGTACCACTTCTCTTCACAGAAACAGGGTAACTGTTCAGTTCCTGGTTTTCCACCTTTTACTCTGGGAACCATAATAAAATCAATACCACAATTGCTTCTAGAACCACTCCATTATGGTTCCATTCACTTTTGATTGTCATGACTTCTCACACCAATACCACTCTTCCCTGAATACCACTGTCCAAAATCCTGTTAAAATGCAAACCCTAGGGGACAGCTAGGTGGTGTGGTGGATAAAGCACCAGCCCTGGATTCAGGAGGACCTGAGTTCAAATCCGGCCTCAGACACCTGACACTTACTAGCTGTGTGACCCTGGACAAGTCACTTAACCCTCATTGCTCTGCAAAAAACCCAAAAACCCAAAAAACAAAACAAAAATTAAAATGTAAACCCTAGGCACAAACTGTTTTATTTTTGTATTTGTATCTCAAGTACTGAGCCTAGTGCTTAGGCCATAGCGAATGCTTAATAAGTGTCATTCATTCAATTCAGTTTATTTATTCATTCATTCCAGATGGAGCTGGGAAGACACATCAAAGAAAGTTGCAGTCCTATTTCTAGAATGATTTTCAGTGGACAAAAGGCTTTGCACACATTATCTTGCATGTGTTACCCAACAGTCTCATGAGGTCAGCTTGTGCATGTCTTAATTACTCCCATTTTACAGATGAGGAAACCAAAGAAATCTTGAAAAATCTTTATCTTGAATACACAAATCAAAAAACTCCCATAGCTACATTTGAAACCATCCTCAAAAGCGGGCAAAGGAACTAGCTTACACAAATATATATTCCTTTGAAACTTTCCAGAACCAGTTATCAAAAAGTCGGGGTGGGGGGGAATAAAACTTTAAGAAGACTTAGGCTCTTTAGAACAATCCATGTTTAGAGTTCATTTATCCAGAGAGCTCTCTGGGACAAAAATGTAAAACTTTAAAGTTACATAAAAGGCAAAATACCAGGGATGTTAAAACATGGGAGAGATGCTGATGGGGTTTGGAGGAGCCTGGCAATTTTATTGGAGCCTAGAAACTCAAGCATATAAACCAGGAGAATGACCTATTTTGTGTGAATTACTTTGCAACACGAGTAAAGACACGCATGGAATCTCCTATCAGGCTGATTCTGGGCTTTTCCAAGGAGAGGATTTTTTGTTTGAGTTGGAAAACCATTACCCTTTCAGAAGTGATGGTATGATACATGTTTGGGGGTTGACTTTGTCTTTCTTTGTTTAAGAAGGTAAAATGCTGAGAGTCACAAAATGGGAAGTAGTAAAAACAAAACAAAACCCAAACACCCTATTTTTAAAAATGTGCTCTGCTTTGCAGAAATCAATGTAAAGTGCCAAATTCTGCCTATTTTTATAAAAGAACACACTGATTTCCAGCTAGGGGCTTCCAGCACTTGAGAGAAGGCCTGGGGGGAGAACAGTGACTGCCATTCCCTAGGGGCAAATCACCAACCTACACCTACTTTCATATACTCATCCAATTGGCATCTATTTTTTCCCCTATGAGCTAATCCCTGTTCGAATAATTCTAACCTGAATTTGCACATAGACATAACCCAACAAATTTGAAAAACAAATATAGGATCAGAATCTCAGATCCCTAAAGCTGGAAGGGAACTCAGGGCATTTCTATTTGGGAGAAGTCTGCCTGCCTAGGCTATCCTGGGTGATTTTAAAATGAACAAAGGACACTTGGCTAGCTTTGAGCAACCTAGAGTGGAACTATAATGCCCTTCCCCTGGTGAACTCCTGCCATACAGTGAGTCAGTCAAGAAACATTTATTAAGTACCTACTATATGCCAAGCACTGTTCTAAATGCTCTGGACAAAAAAGGCAAAAGACAGTCCTTGCCCTCAAAGGGCTCACATCCTAACGGGGGAGACAACAAGCAACAATTGTGTTGTCATTGTTCAGATGTATGGGTCCTGTCTTACTCTTTGTAACCCCATTTGGGGTTTTCTTGGCAAAGATACAAGAGTGATTTGCCATTTTCTTCTCCAGGTCATTTGACAGATGAAGAAACTGAGGCAAATAAGGTTAAGTGACTTACCCACGGTAACACAGCAGAAAGAGGCCCAATCCATTGTAAACAAATGTTGAAAACTATCCCTATATGTAATATGTAACTGGAAAATAATAAAATTACATTTTAAAAAATTGTCAGAGGGCAGATTTGAACTCAGGAAGATGAGTATTCCCGACTCCAAGTACAGTCTTCTATCTACTCTGCTACCTACCTGCTCCCAAACAATTATATACAAATAAGCTAATTAATGCCAAACAAGCTATTTACAGAATAAGTAGAAAATAATCAACAGAGGGAAAACACTAGCATTTTAAGGGATTGGAAAAGGCTTCCAGTGATAGGGCTCAGAATATCACATGATTAGACTTTTTTGTTACTGTTGATAAAGATAGAACTAAATCATTTAAAATGACTTGCCCCTTCTAAAGGAATAGCTTCTTTCCCATCTCCATCCCCTCACCATGGGCCTTAAATTTGTGATGCTTGAAGATATGAAGTTGAGGTCAACTTTCAGGACCAGAATAGAAAAAGAAGGAATGTAATTATTACACATGATCTGGCTTGGCTGAAGTAGTGAGTTGTATTTAAGGATGACCACATCTTCTGGGCCCTTTGTCCCTTAGTCCTTGGCTATTCTGGGTAGGGAGGGAAAAGAGCTAGTTCTCTTTCCTTCATCAATCAATCAATCAATCTCTGTCTCTCCTCCCTTCCCTCCTCTCCTCCCTCCCTCCCTCCCTTCCTTTTTCTCTCTCTGTCTCTCTCCCTTCCTCCCTCCACCCCCCTCTCTCTTTCCCTCTCTCTGCTCTGTGTGTATGTCTGTTTCTGTGTGTGTGCGTGCCTCTGCCCAATTCTCCCCATCCCTCCCTATCAGCAACGACATTGTACCCCCGAAAATCTGTGAGGGCCAACATTTGATATATGGAGCATTATTTGGGTAACTCACCTTAATATTGTTGTCCCAGAAATATGAGGGACCTTTTAGGTCCTCCCTCCGCTCTGAACTGCCCTTTTAGATATTTCTCCCAGGCCAATAAGAAAGGAGCCTCTAAGCTTTAGTTCACACTTGGGAAAATGAAAACAAAATGAATGAATGAATAATGTCATGTAGGATTATTCTTTTTTTTTTCCCTTCTTGGTGCCTTCAAAGTTCTCTTTACCCACTAAAACAGCACATTACAGAAAAAAAAATGCCAATTTTCTCTCCCCAAGGCAGTGGGTTGCATTGGCCTCTCCCCATGGAAAGGCACCAAGGTATTCACACTGTCACTTATTAGCCAATAATGAAACAGTGATGAAGATCCAGAATCTCTTCTCATTTTGGGGTGGGCAGGTTTTTTGTTTTTGTTTTTGTTTTTTTTAAACTTCAGACTGTATTAATAACCGGAAATACAACACAAGCTGGCCTTGTGTTGCTGGTTTCTATTCAGTATTTTCTGGAGGTGGTTTTGCTTTTTAAGTGAAACAATTTCCACTGACCAACAGCAGAACACGTCTTAATGCAAGAGGTCACATTGTCCTCTTTTCCACCCTTCACAGTAAAACCCTTAGCAAAAGATCTGATTCATTGCTTCCAAGTCTGCAGCCATTGCTTGTGTCCATCTTTCTCTTGTGCTTTCAGGGTATTTATCCTCTCTGGAGAAGCACAGAAGGGAAGGTGCTCATGATGTTCTCCTAACAGGAAAAAGAAGCTGTTTACAGTTTAAACTGCTGAATGATATTACTTGAGCTATTTAAAGCTTATTATATTTTAGTACAGACTAAATGAAGGTGAAAACATGCGATAGAAAATGCACTAATTTCTCCATCATGTGTACAGTATTGGACTAAGGATTTTATTCATTTTGTTACATTATTTTGAATAATATGTCTTCATTTTAATAAAGTTATAATATTTATGACAAAAAAACAATGGGGGGTAACTAGGTGGCGCAGTGGATAAAGCACTGGCCCTGGATTCAGGAGGACCTGAGTTCAAATCTGGCCTCATAGACCGGACACTTACTAGCTGCGTGACCCTGGGCAAGTCACTTAACCCTCACTGCCCAGCAAAGAAAAAAAAAAAGAAAAGAAAAAAAAAGTTTTAGCTCACAAAAGGATCAGATTTTATTGCTTGGGAATTAAACAAAGGTAGAACTAATAAAAAATCAAAGATAATGAAATAGGAAAATAGAAATATAGATAAATACTTTTAACTCTGAACTTAACCTATTCAAAACCTAGACCATTTCTAATTTAGCTAGTTCAAAGGAATTTAGGGTTTTCTGTAATTAAACTCACCAAACAGCAGCCACTAGAGACAGAATGAACACATGCCACTGCAAGGGGAGTCGCCAGAGCAAGCAAGTGAGAGCAAGCTCGCATTCCAGAAGTGCCCTTCAGGGAGCGTTCAATCTTTCCTCCCCCAAAAGGGGAGGTCCTTCAAAAGCTGCCTATACCACAAATAATTTTTACCACATTCCCCCCCTTTGTTTCTTTGGAAAACACTATGGGTTTGCCGATGAAACAGCCAAAAATAACAGACTATAATACCCTATGCTAGCAAACAATATGTTAATATCAATATAGAAAAGGGACAGAGAAAAGTTTTGTCCAGAGGGGTGGTATCTCATGAACCGATGCTTTGACATTGGCCTTGCAAAGGGAGGGCCTCTGCAGAGAGTACATGTTATAGATGGTGTATATAATAACAGAAGGAAAAAACAACAAAACAAAACTGTTCATTTAAAGTCTCTGAGCTCTTGTCTTCTTGGAGTGGTAAGATGTTATCAGGAGAACTGGACTCTAGTCTGGTCTCTGGTCTGGAAAGCTGGACTCTGGTCTAGAAAGCTGTACCCACGTTAGCTGTTGAACTGCTGGATTTTTACTAATCCTAAGCATAGCATTGTCAATGAGTAAATTAAACAGTGAGAGTTCTTCAAAATATAACTCATACTCAATCTCTCTCTCTCTCTCTCTCTCTCTCTCTCTCTCTCTATATATATATATATATATATATATACATATATAAAATATTTCATTACATTATATTATATTCCCTTCCTTTATATAATACAGGGTTGAGGTAGTTATGAAATCTATAACACTTCTTACCACCATGTGTCTGGATCAAAGCCAAATTTAGTAACGTATTCATGACACCTGAAAATGTTATGGATAGGTGACCATACCACGTCTTATGGTTCTGAGACATCCAGCAATTCTGCTAGGCCACAAGTGGATGGATTCTGACCATGCCATCAGACTGAGTGAAAGAAAAAGAAAACTCTTAGGAGGGAGAGAGGAAGAAACTGGATTATGTCCAGCAATTGTGGTCTACATAGTCGCCATCCTAAGCAAACCGTGGACTTACGTGTACCCGTCTCTCCTTCTGTTGTACATATATTCTCTCCAAGGCCTGCATCAAACTCACTGTAAGAGCAGTTAGTCTCAACCCCAGACTGTTTACAGATGATTGAGCCAGCAGTCAACAGCCACCAGAGACAGAACGAACATGCGCTACTGCAAGGAGAGTCGCCAGACCGAACGAGCAATAGTGAGCTCGCATTCCGGAAGCGCCCTCTAACCTCCCTTCAGGGAACGTTCAATCTTTTCTCGCCCAAAAGGGGAGGTCCTTCAAAATCTGGTATTTACCACAAATAATTTTTACCACAAATTTTACCATCTGCCCTATTCTGCTCCCATAAGAGAGGTTAATCCTTCTCAGAAGTGGTTTTTCCTTATATAAAATAAGAGGGATGAATCAGATACTCTCAAAGGTTTTCCTTCCACCTCTAAATCTACAATCCTACATAGCTAATATGTACTATGAAAAAAACTTCCATAGGCTCTTCAGGACTCTGAAAGTTACAATTTCAATTTAATTAAATTTAACAAACAGGAAATAGATCCCAAGTATATTCAGTGCTAGACAGTGTAAATAAGAAGATGAAAAACTATCCTTTGGGGAGCCCACATCCTAAATATGTGTACACTACACAGGAATGACAGGAATGATAGGAAGGAAACCCCCCCCCCAACAGGTTTGGTGTAATATAGAGTGTGACAATGGCAAGAAAGTAATGCAAAGTGACATAAGAAATTTTGAGGAGGGAAGTGACGCATACTTCTAAGTGAATCAAGAAAGGCTTCTTAGAAGATGCACCATCTTAGCTGAGCCTTAAAGGAAGAAGAGAAATATTTTAGCAGTTGTAGTTACAAAGAGCGAAAACCCAATAGGAATGACTGATGACCTGAGAAAGTGATGGAGACGGGAGAACTCAACATAAGATGAGAGCAAAGATTATTAGTCCATCTGAATTAGAAATTTGGATTGCACTAGAGGATCAATATGAAAAGGGCTGGAATGGTAGTTTGAAGCTAGATTGGGGAGAGCCTTTCTTAAAGTGAAGGAGTTGCTATATTTTTCCTATGGGTAGTAGGGAGGCACTGAAGGTTTCTGAGGCAAGGAAAGTGAGCTTCATAGCAGTGGGGAAAGTAGAGGACATAGGAGTCGGGAGATTCCTCTGTTTGAATTCTGCCTTTTCTATAAAGTGAAGATAATCATATCACTAGTATATACTTCATAGGATTGTTTTGAGCATCAAATGAGATAATGGCAAATAAGGATAGAGACTAAGAGATGTGATATCTTTGGTATAAGGAATTCCCAGATAAAGAACTTCCCTCTAGGAATTCAGAGTAGCCACTGCCTCTTAAAGAGTGAAATGCTGAATTGGGTGAAGAATGAAAAGTGGGAGTCCTTTGAGAAGGTGCGATATGGGAGATTTAGAACAAAAAAGGGGGGAAAGAGGGCAGCTAGGTGGCGCAGTGGATAAAGTACCAGCCCTGGATTCAGGAATACCTGAGTTCAAATCCAGCCTCACTAGCTTTGTGATCCTGGGCAAGTCATTTAATCCTCATTGCCCCCCACAAAAAAAACAAACAAAAAAAGGGAAAGCAGGTTAGTGAGCATTTGAATGTTTGCTTGAGCAGGAAAGAGGTACCACTGTAAGCAGTGCTCTGCGAAGGTTATTAACAATTTATCATTGCCTATCTATTCAGCTAGAACTATTTGTTTGACTAAGGAAAACTACAAAAATGATGTTCCTTATATGCTTGAGACTCCTGAAAGACAGCTTATAGTCTCTATTTACATGGCAATAGGAGCTACCAGAGTTACATTTAACATAAAATGCAGATACAGCTGGAAAACAAACAATTCTTAGCCAGATTTCCCTTGAGCCTATTAATGTGCCTCAAGAGAAAAGAACTCTCCTGTATTTTTTTAAAATCTTGTATTGAGTGACAGGCTGAATCAGTTAAGGAAAGCTAGGGTGAGATTATGTTTAAATTGGCAAGCAGGAAGTAGGGAAGAAGTCATAGAAATACATTTCTTCCTGATAATAGAAGAGTGCTAGTCTTGGTAAAAAGTAGTAGTCAACACAAAATTCCTCCAATCAGAAAGGCAGGGCAGTTAAGGTATAGGGGCAGGAAGGCAGTAATTGTTTGCAATATTTCTCCCTCACACCCTAAAGGTACCAGCCTTTCTCCCATGTTGAGACTTCCCATAGGCAAGATATGACAGCAGTGATAGTCAAAGCCTCTGGGCTGTTGGCTAGGCTGGCCCATTATAGTCTACTTGCAAAGTTTAGTTTGTTAGAAGGAAGATGAGGAGACAGGTCCTCTCTCTTTATGACAGAGTATTACAGCATCCGGGTGTGCAGAGGTGGCTTTGCATTTTGTGCCATGGGCTACAAGCTGACTTGAACTTCAGCACAAACTACTGAAGAACGGGGCAATGATGATGGTGATGCAGATGATTTTAAAAAGACTTTAGAGATAATTTAACTTATCTCTTTTCCCTTTTCTATAGGGAAGAAAGCCGAGACTCAGTTTCCTCATCTGTAATATACCTCCTGTTTTTTTTTTTTAATAAAATCACAATTCTGTTCCAAATCAAAAGGAAATACCATGGGGTTGGCACAGGCTTAGAGAGCTCATGGGGAAGAAGAATGCATATTTTTTTTTTACCATTTTTTCCTTTTCCATTTTAGAAGAGTTGAATAGGAACTAGTAGGGAAATACTGCAATATAATATTGAATGTAAGACACTTTGGTAATTTTTCTCTGCTGCTGTGTATATATCTGAAGTCAGACTACATCTTCTGCCCAGACCCAACTCAACTGCTTTGCCCCAGGTTGATCATTTTCCTAAATAACTTGAATGATGACAGATGGTATTCTTATCAAATTTATATGAGACAGGGGCAGCTAGGTGGTACAGTGGATAGAGCACCGGCCCTGGAGTCAGGAGTACCTGAGTTCAAATCCAGCCTCAGACACTTAACACTTACTAGCTGTGTGACCCTGGGCAAGTCACTTAACTCCAATTGCCTCACTAAAATAAATAAATAAATAAATAAATAAATAATTTATATGTGACACGAAGCTGGGATTCATTGGATAACAGTATGGAGATCTAAATATATCTCAAGAAGGTAGAAATGTGGAGTTACACAAGTAAAACTTAATAAGAATATAAACTTACTCCCACTCTAAGGCTAGGGTAGTTTCTTGAAAGCCAGCTCTGTGATATCGAATGCTGCATGTGGGGAGGGAGTCATGTCTCCTGACTGGCTGAGAGACATGTAAGCCTAGATGCAGATTTAATTAAGGTGAAGACCTCCAGTACATTGAGTAGGATCCTTTATGGAGGATTTATAAAGGTTGGAGGGGGGTGTTGAATTATGGAAGATGAGAGGCATGAAGGCTTTGGAATACACATCAATAAAGGAAGGTATTACCAACAGATGAAATCATAGATATCTGAAAAGAGCAAAGTATGATGGAATAGATCCTAAACACACTCTGCTCACACTCACCAATCCCCTTTCTCATTCTCTAAGCAGGTATAGATCCATAGTGAGCAACTCTATAGTCCGGGGCAGGCCCCACAAAACTTTCTGCTGCAATTATTATGAGAGATGTTCGTACATCAACTACTGAAGAAAAATGCAGTTCATCTGGCATAGGACAAGAGATCCTGGAAAAGGAGAGACCTGGAGCCCTGCTGGGGTGGTCACTGTCAAAGGCAAGAGTAGAAAGTATGAGGTGGGCTAGGGTTAGCAGACTGGAATAAAAAGCTGAGTAAAGAAGAAGCTGCATTTAGTAGTAGCTTCCAGTTTTAACTAATTCCTCTTGGTATGCTTGCTAACTTCATTTGTTTTGCCTAGAAGTGTTGTCAGTGCTCTCTAAATTCTGGTGCCTGGGGACACATCCCAGTCATCCCAATGGAGCAGCATCAAAATGGATCCACTCTGCTCCAAGGAGGTAACCCTGGCTTCCCAGATCCGTGACCATTGAAATTAGAGTCATCCATAAAGGCCCCTGGAGATAATTTACTTAGACACTCCCCCTCCAATTTTACAGAGGTGGAAGCCTTCTCTCATTACTTCCCTGCTATGCAAGTGGTGACTCCTGAATTATCATCCAACAGAGACACCTCCAGGACCACCTGACCTAAGCAAGGTTCTGAATCCTTTTGAAAGGCAACTGGAAGTGGTTTATAGCCTTTTCAAGTAGATAATGATCTCCTTACCATTCCCTGAGTCATTCATTCTCTGTTTCCATGAAGTGGTCCAATCAGTTTGCAGGAAAGAGACACATCCTTGTTCTACCTCTCACTCAGGAATGCCACAAGGAACCAATGCTCAGTCCTCTATAGTCCAATCTCTGGTGCACATCTATTCTGGAGTGGGTGCTATTAATCATGAAACAGGATGGTGCCTCCATGGCACAGGAAGGGGAATTGATTAAAAACTAATGTAAAGAGCCTAATTCAAACAGTCATTGCATGACAAGAAATATAGAGCTTTACATCCTGCCAACTGGTGTATTAATGAGATGAAGCCTGGTAGAGTTAATGAAACGGGACTTGGAAGTATGGATTCTTATATGGATTGATATAAATTACTTGGATAATTTTCCATGAGGCAATCCATTCTCTCCCTACCACCTTCAAACATATAATAATCTGTACTTAATTCATGCCTTTTGCTTACAATTGCTTTTAAGAATGGGCTGATTGTCCATGCAAGAGAACGGGCATCATGGGATAAGTTAACCAGCAGGCATGCTTCCCTGCCTCCTGTGCTTCATGAGAAGTTAACTTTAATTATAAATGTCATAGAGAAAAGCAGAAGGAGGTTTTTTCATTCTAATATAAGCTCCTTCCATTAAAGGTAAGCTTCATGAGGGCAGGACTGTTTTTGCCTTTGTAAGGGAGGAAGAGGAAGAAGAGGGAAAATGAGAGAATGGAATTTGAGAACAAAATTAAGTTGCAATTTATAGACCCATACAAGGTGAAACAAAGCATTTTTCTGAATAAAAGGTGGACAGTTCATGATTTGGGTGAAATATTTGAGTTAACTGTTCATTTGTGTCCATTCCTGATCAAAATGGCCTTTGTAGAATCAGTCTGTTACCTGAATAGGCTTTTATCTGAGAATATTTTCCTTGCCTGTAGATAACTAACTCAGATATTTCCTATTTTGTAATAGGTTCTGTCTGCTAAATCCTTTCCTTTAGAAATTCAAGTATTATCCATCTCTCTTTTCTACACTAACATAATCAATAGTAGCTAACATTTATTAGGTATGTACTATGGACAGAGAATAGAAGTAAGCAATAACATGTGAGCACCGAAGAAATAATAGAGAGACCCTGTCATTAAGAAAACTTATCAACGATTTGATAAGGCAGAGTACACACACACACACACACACACACACACACACACACACACAGCCCTTACCACATTTGGTAGTTTCCCATTTTAACTCACTATTCTTGATAACTATGTGCTAAGTTCTGATAGTTTTATGCTATTGAGAAACTGCAGGTATTGTGTATACCCTTTAAATTAAACTCTCTGAGACAAAGCTCCAGCTGCCTGTCCTAGTTATGATTCTGGAAATAAATCAGACAGTTACCAAGTACCTTTAAAAGATGTTCTATCTTCTATACATTTCCCTACCCCAAGCATATCCTTTATGCAGTGAACTTTCTATAATGAGGTCTAAAGCAACTCCAGAGTAAAAAGTTTAAAGCTAACTTTAGGTGGAGCAGTCACCAAGGGCCTACCTAAACCAAATGTAGAGTAGTATAATCTCCCTGTGGTAGTGTGTCAACCTCTATACTTCGCCCTTCAAAACTATAATGTACATACATATGTATATGTGTGTGTGTGTGTGTCCCTATACAAAATCCTCTTTTCCTCTGTCTCTCACTCTTACTTTGTAACCTCAATGGGTTTAATGGGTGTGTATACACACATATACATACATACATACATATGAAATGAAGAATATGAGATTCTGGGATAGTATATGGAAAAAAGAAAGGGATCTAAAATGAAAGGTAAAAATCAGAGAAACAAAACACAGAACAAATTACAAAAGGAAAATATATAAGACATATTTAATGGTCTGGGTCATAAATAGAAAGGGAGTGGAGAATACTGAGGCCAGATTTTCCACAAGTAAAGTACAGATACCTAATGAAGATTTCATTTGTTTTGTTCTTGTCTTTTTTCTCCTAAAGGATGGAGGGGAGAGAGAAAATATAACAGTATTTTACAGAGGAAAAAAACAAACACAGTAATTAAAATTTTAATAGGAATTGGATGAATTTTCCATAAAACAGAGGATTGAGGCAAAATAGATCAGAAAATTAAAATCAATGATTGCTTACAACAAACATGAACAAAAATTCATACCTAGCTAAAACGAGGGGTTAGAATATAATACCTTATGCCTCAGAGGAATCCAAAATTGGGATGATTAGGGATGCAAATACAAGAAAGTGATGGATAATCTTGAAAGGAAGCAAAAAACCCTACCTCAATTACATTAAAAGAAAACATTCTCCCTATGCAAACAAAACATACTGATATTGAAGACATGACATCTTCAGCCTAAGGATCATAAATTTCCCAGAAGAAGAGGAAAGGACAAAAAAAAAAAACCAACAACACCTTAATGCCATAATTAAGGAAAAAATAGGAGAGAAAACTTCCCAGAACTTTGGAACACAGGAAATGAAATTCCACTAGAAAGAATTTACAGATTGCCTCCAGGATAAAAAGGCAAGGCTGCACACTCTAAGACATACAGTGGTTAAATTTGAAATTCAATTCAGAAACAAGTTGTTCAAACCATCAGGAGAAAGACCTGCAAATACAAATCAAAAGATATTCAAATAATGCAAGACTATTCTATACCCACTAGAACACGGAGGAGGGAATGGAATAATGTGTTCAGAAGAGCAATAGAGCTCAAGATGCAATCCAGGGTGACCTATCCTGCAATCTCAGTTTAATTATAGATGAAAAAAAGATGGATATTCAAACATAAATAAGAATTTGAAAAAAATTTTAGAAAGGAAACCAGAACCAGAGAGATTGTTTACTTCTTGAACACCCCAAACAACAGAAATGCAAAATAGTGAATAAATGAAGCAGTTGAGGACAGAAACTGCAATAGGATGATAATAGAAAGACCAGTAAGAGATTTTCTTAAAGGTTCAAAAGGAGACAGGAGTGAAGGCAGAAATATGGTAGAGCTAACATTGGAAAGGTAGATGTAAACACTAAGGATAGAACTCAGTGACATCCAGGCTATAAGTGAATCAATGTTGTTTTGTTGGACTATACTACAACATGGGCAGGTTCATGATGATTTTGTGGGTTTATTTTTTTATTTTCAAAAATAAAGGAAGACAAGTAATTGGAGATATGCTTATTTTGAATAAGCCTCAGGAATATATATTTTTTTAAATTTCTAGCTTAAAAAATTATAGAAAAATGGCTATTCCAATCAAACTCCCAATGGGCCAATTTATACAGTAGAATTATTCAAAATAAACAACATTTATTTATATGAACAAAAGTATTTTACAGCATTCTGGAATGCTAGAATGACAGAATCACAGATAGAGAGATGAAAGAGGCTTCAGAGGTAATTTATTCCAACGCCAACCTTTTGCAGATGAGAAAACTGAGGCTCAGTTAAGTGGCTTTCTGAAGGTTTCAAAAAGGTAAGGGGAAGTTTTAAATGCAAGAATGAAGGGGGGAATGCCATATCACAAGATATATTTCAAAGCAATTATCATCAAATGTATTTGTTACTGGGGAAAATAATGAAAAGTGGGTGAGTGGAACAGAACAGTCAAGTAGGGACTAGAAGGAAGTATATATAGTAACCCACTATTCAGTAAAGCCAAGAATACAATCCACTGGTGAAAGGGGTACCCATTTAATAATTTCTGGGAAAACTATGCCTCATACTTCCTTATGTCTCTACTGTATTTGACCCTACTCACCAACTTCTCCTTGTAGATACCCTCTCTTCTCTGTCTATTTATGGCACTCCACCCTCTTGGTTATCCTCCTTACTCCCTGACCATGTCTTTTCCATTGCCTTTGCTGGCTCATCCTCATCACTAATCAGAACTATGGGTGTTCCCCAATGGTTTAGGCAAGAGGCATCGAAGGTCTTCTTTTCTTCTGTGTCTCACTCTTACTTTATAACCTCAATAGGTTTAATTATCATCTCCATGCAGATGACTCACAGCTTCAATCTCTCCCTTGCACATCAATCCTGCATCACCAAGGTATTTCAGACTGGATGTTCCCAAGACATCTCAAACTCAACATGTCTCAAACAGAGCTCATTATTTTTCCCTCAAATGCACTGCTCTTCTAAACCTCTCTATTTGTTTCAAAACCACCAATATTTCCCCAGTATCCCTGGTTCAATACTTTGATGTTATCACCAACTCCTTGTTTTCTCATACCCAATATATCAAATCAGTCACCAATCTCTGCCATATGTATCTCCACAAAATCTATCATATATGACCCTTCTCCCATTTAACCACCCTTTATCATTTCCTGCCCAAACACTTGAAATGGCCTCCAACTACACAGCTATCAAAGTGAATTTCTTTAAGCACAGATCTGACCATGCCACTTCCCTACTCAATATAGCATTTATTTAGTAGGCTTCCTACTACTTGAACTCTAGCTTTTAAAACTCTTGACCACAAACTACCTTTCAAACCTTGATACATTATTCTTTCCCCACATTCAACAGAACAGTCAAACTGAACTATTCTCTCTTATACAACACAACATTCCATCTCTCATCTCCATGACTATTTGCCAGCTCCTATCTCTGTAAAACACTCCTTCCTCATATCTCCCCACAAATTCCCTCTCTTATTCCCTCACCCCTTAGTTGTTTCCTCTATCACTCTACCCCACTATTTGGTATTAGATGAAATGGTATTTATTTATATATTCCTTATATTTGTAGATATCTATTTTGTTTCTCTTGATAGAATGTAAGCCCCTTGAGAATAGGAATAATGTCATTATTTGTATGTATGATTGGTACTTTACATAGTGCTTCCTCATGTCACAAATTTTTTTTGCCTTTCTTTGTATCATGAGTGATTAGCACTGTGCCTAACCCACAAAAGGCATTTAATAGCTGCTAGTTAACTGACATGGTAGGTGTGCAATAATTTTTTATTAACTTATTGTATATTATGTCACATTCTACAATAATATTAGATACACAATCTAAATATGAAAAATCACAGAATTAAGAATAGAATTTAATGAAAAGAAGTCACTTTCAATTCTTTACAGGGTGAATCCATAACCCAATAAGTGATAAAAGCATTCATAAAAGATCAATCAATAAGCATTTCTTAACCACCTACTATGCACCAGACACTGAGATAAAAGGAATTTTTAAGAAAGCTTTTCCTTGAACAAAATCAATGCTACAAGAACAAGAAGAAAAGCGAAGTACAGGAAAATCTTCAATTCAAACATATCTAATAAAATTAACACAATTATGTCAAACACAGAGTAATTCCCCCAATAGGTAAGTTAACAAACTATATGGAAGGTTTCAAGAGAAGAAATACTACTTATCAACAGTCATGTGGAAAATGTTCTAAATTTCTTATAATTAAAGAAATACAAATTAAAACAATGGTTTAACTCACACCCCTCAACTTGGATGATATATGTCAGAATTAGTGTTGGAAGGTCTGTAGGAAGTTAGGCACACAAATAAAACAATGATAAAATTGTGAACTAGTTTAATCATTCTAGAAAACCTTTAAAGTTATATGAGAAAAATCACTTAACCATTTCAACCCTTTGACCAAGCAGTTCCATTATGGAATATTTACCAGGAGATCAAAAACAGAAAAACTTTATATTTACCATAATAATAATAATAATAATATCATTTTGTGCTAGCAAAAATATTAGAAAGTAGATGCTCATTTATTGAAGAACTATAGAACAAACTGAAACATATATGGAATGGAATATTGCTGCAGAGTAAGGAAAGAAAAATATTGGAAACTCAGAGAAACATGGGAAAACTTATACAATTGAGTTTATAGAACTCAGACGAAGCAAGAAAGAAAACAGAAGCAGGAAAATAAGAGGTACCTTGACTAAAACTACAATAACAATAACAATAATGATGTCAAGGACTACAACAACAATTACAATCACCATAACAATGATGATAACTAATATTTACATAGAGCTTTACAATTTTGAAACAATGTTACATGATTCTAAAAAAAAAAGTGCTAAGAGGCAAATGAATTCAAATCTAAAACTGTGATTAATATTTGGCTCCAAAGGATATATTATGAACACATCTAAATTTTTAAGTGCTGTGAGTTGGAGTAGAGCAGCAAAATTAAGAGGGGACAACAAATTCCAAATATGATATACTTAGAAAGACATGGTTACTATTTTGGTTGGTTTTAATTGAATAGCATTAATAGTTGGAGTGGTTATGTAAGGGAATTTCTGTGATGTTTAATTTTTTTTAAATCATTAAACATTTACCATATAGAAAAGGCAGGTAACTGTTCAACAGAAGAAGAGGAGAAATGGAGAGGTGGAGCCAAGATGGCAGAGAGAAGCCAGGAAGTTGCCTGAGATCTCTCAAGTTTCCCTTGAAAACAACATCAAATCAAATCTCTAAATGGATTCTGAAACTACAGAATCTACAAAAAGACAGAGACACAAAATCTTCTAACTTGAGATAATTTGGAAGACTTCAGGAAAGGTCTATCTCTCTTGGGTAAAAGGGGAGGGCAGCTCAGCACAGCTCAGTGCACCATAGCTCAGCACAGCACAGCACAGTTCAGTGTAGCTTAGAGCAGCACACCTCAGAAGGGATCTGGGCAAGTCAGCACAAATAAGTTGCTGAGGCCCCTTGATCCTAGCTCAGAAAGCTGGTGGCACAACAGGCCATTTGTGAGACCCACCAGTACTGGCTGAGAGGGAAAACTGACAGCTAGAGAACCACCCACAGGACAGGCATGACTTGGCCAATTCATCCCAGCACAAGGAACAAGCCCAGGGTTGTGAGGAATCTGAAAGCAACAGAAGCCTCAGAGATGAAAGCCAGTGATGAGGCCCCTATCCCCCAGCACAAGAAGTTTACAACAGTGGCCCCTGTTCCCCAGGAGCAGCCCCCAACTTTACAAGTTTAAAAATAGGCTAAAATATGAGTAAGAAACAGAAAAGGACCCTTGCCATTGACAGCTTCTATGGTGAAAGGGAAGACCAAAACATAAACTCAGATGAGGACAATACTGTCAAAATGCCAACATGTAAAGCCTCAAGTAGCAAGATGATCTGGTCTGAAGACTAAAAAGCCTTCTTGGAAGAGCTCCAAAGGACTTTTAAAAATCAAATGAGAGTGGTATAATAAAAATGGGAAAAGAAATAATTCAAGAATTATTGGACTACCTAAAAGCCATTATCAAAAAAAAGAGTCTAGACACCATATTCCAGGAAATTATCAAGGAGAACTGCCCTGATATTGTAGGATCAGAGGATAAAATAGTCATTGAAAGAATCCACTGATCACCTCCTGAAGGAGACCCCAAAAGGAAAACTCCAAGGAATGTTGTAGCCAAATTCCAGAATTATCAGGTGAAGGAGAAAATCCTGCAAACAGCCAAAAAGAAAATGTAAATATCATAGAGCCACAGTCAGGATTACATAGGACCTGGCAGCTTCAACATTAAAGGACTGCAAGGCTTGGAATATGATATTCTGAAAGGCAAAGGAGCTTGGATTACAACAAAGAATCAACTACCTAGCAAAATTGATCATCATCTTTCAGGGGGAAAGATGGATATTCAAGGAAAGTGGGGACTTCCAAGATTTCCTGAAGAAAAGACCAGAACTGAACAGAAAATTTGTCTTCAAATATAAGACTCAAGAGAAGTATAAAAAGGTAAATGGAGGAAAAATGTTATTCAATAAGGTTAAACTGTTGATATCCCTATGAGGGAAGATAATACTTTTAACTTTTATCTGTATCTCTATTAGGGTATAGTTACTAACTAGACTTTGATATGATGATATAAAGAAACTTACAGGGAAGAATAAAAGGAAAATGGGGGTTAATTACATCATATGAAGAGGCACACAAAAACCTATTACAGTAGAGGGAAAGAAGGGAGGGGTGAGCATTGTTTCAACCTTACTCTCATCAGATTTTGGTCAAAGAGGGAATAACATATACACGCATTTCGATAAAGAAATTTTGCTTACTCTTTAAGGAAATGAAAGGGTAAGGGGGAAAGGGTGGAACTTATGGAAAGGAGGGCAGAAGCAAGGGAAAAAAGTGGAAAGAAAAGGAAGTGTGGCTGATGAAGGGGAGAGCAGATTGAGGGTGACAGTGGTCAGAAGCAAAACACTGGTGAGGAGAAATAGTGAAAGAAGGAAAAAAAAGTACAAACATAGGGGGAAAGAGGATGGAGGGAAATACAGGGTTAGTAATAATAACTGTGAATGTGAATGGGCTGAACTCTCCCATCACACAGAAGCAAATAGCAGAGTGGATTAAAAACGAAAATCCTACAATATGTAGTTTACAAGAAACAAATTTGAAGCAGAGAAATACACACAGTGCAAAGGCAAAAGGTTGGAGCAGAATATATTATGCTTCAGCTGAATTAAAAAAAACAGGTGTAGCAATCCTTATCTCAGACAAAGCAAAAGCAAAAATAGATCTAAATAAAAGATATAACAAAGGAAACTACATCTTGCTAAAAGGTATCATAGATAATGAGGTAATATTAATCCTAACATATATGCACCAAGTGATATAGCATCTAAATTCTTAGAGGAAAAGTTAGATATGTTACAAGAGGAAATAGACAACAACAGTATACTGGTGGGGGATCTGAACCTTCTCCTCTCAGAACTAGATAAATCTAACCACATAATAAATAAGAAGGAAGTTAAAGAGGTGAATAGAATTTTAGAAAGGTTAAATATGATAGATATCTGGAGAACATTGAATGGGGATAGAAAGGAATATACCTTCTTCTTAGTGGTACATGGCACATAAACAAAAATTGACCATGTATTAGGACACAAAAACCCCACAGTCAAATGTAGAAAGGCAGAAATAGTAAATGCATACTTCTCAGATCATGATGCAATAAAAATTACATGTAATGAAGAGCCATGGAAAGACAGCCTGAAAAATAATGGGGAACTAACTAATCTCATCCTAAAGAATGAGTAAGTCAATCAACAAATCATAGAAATAATCAATAACTTCATCCAAGAGAATGACAATAATGAGACAACATACCAATACTTATGGGACATAGCCAAAGTAATTCTTAGGGGAAATTTTATATCTCTAAATGCTTACATGAATAAAATAAATAGATCAATGAATTGGGTACACAACTAAAAAGCTAGAAAAAGAACAAATTAAAAATCCCCAAATAAATACTAAATTAGAAATCCTGAAAATCAAGGGAGAGATTAATAAAATTGAAAGTAATAAAGCTAAAGAATTAGTCAATAAAACTAAGAACTGGGTTTATGAAAAAATTAATAAAACAGATAAACCTTTGGTTAATTTAATTAAAAAAAAAACAAAGATGAAAACCAAATTACTAGTATCAAAAATGAAAGGTATGAATTCACCACTGATAAAGTAGAATTTAAAGCAATAATTAGGAATTATTTTATTCAACTGTATGCCAATAAATTTGACCATCTAAATGAAATGGATGAATATTTACAAAAATATAAACTACCTAGATTAACAGAAGAGGAAATAAAATCCTTATGTAAGCCCATATTAGAAAAAGAAATTGAACAAGTCATCAATGAACTCCCTAAGAAAAAAATCTCCAGAGCCAGATGGGTTTACAAGTGATTTATACCAAAGATTTAAAGAATAATTAATTCCAATACTATACAAATTATTTGGAAAAATAGGAGAAGCAGGAGTTCTACCAAATTCATTTTATGACAGAAAAATGGTGTTGATAACCTAAACCAGGCAAAGCCAAAACAGAGAAAGAAAATTATAGACCAATTTCCACAATAATATTGACACAAAAATCTTAAGTAAAATATTAGCAAGGAGATTATAGCAATTCATCAACAGGATAATATACACTATGACCAGGTGAGATTTATACCATGAATACAGGGCTGGTTCAGCATTAAGAAAACTCTCAACATAATCAACCAGATCAATAACAAACCAATGAAAATAATGATTATCTCAATAGATGCAGAGGATACTTTTGACAAAATACAGCACTCATTCCTATTAAAAATACTAAAGAACATAGGAATAAGTGGAGCTTTCCTTATAATAATAAACTATATATACCTAAAACCATCAGCAAACGTTATATGTAATGGGGATAAGTTAGAAGCATTCCCAATAAGATCAGTGGTGAAACACAGATGTCCATTATCATCTCTATTATTTAATATTGTACTAGAAATGTTAGCTTTAGCAATAAGAGAAGAAAAATGAATTAAAGGAATTAGGATAGGCAAGGAAGAAACAAAACTATCACTCTTTGCAGATGATATGATGATATACTTAGAGAATCCTAGAGAATAAACTAAAAAACTACTTGAAAAAATGAACAACTTTAGCAAAATTGCAGGATGCAAAATAAATCCACATAAATCATCAGCATTTCTACATGACCAGCAAAGCTCAGCAGCAAGAGATAGAAAAATAAATTCCATTTAAAGTTACTGTAGACATTATAAAATACTTGGAAGTTTACCTGCTGAGACAAATCCAGGAACTCTATGCACACAATTACAAAATTCTTTTCACACAAATCAAATCAGATCTAAATAATTGGAAAAATATCAATTGCTCATGGATAGGTCAAGCAAATATAATAAAAATAACAATTATACCTAAATTAATTTGCTTATTCAGTGCCATACCAATCAGACTACATAAAAATTATTTTATAGAGCCAGAAAAAATAATAACAAAATTCATCTGGAAGAAGAAAAGGTCAAGAACATCAAGGGAACAAATGAAAAAAAATCACAGGAAGGCAGGCTTGCTGTACCAAATCTGAAGCTATACTGCAAAGCAGCAGTAATCAAAACTATTTGGTACTGAGTAAGAAATAGAGTGGTGGATCAATGGAATTGGTTAGGCAAAGGAGCCTTTTATGACTATAGTAATGTGATATTTAATAAACCCAAAGACTCCAACTTCTGGAATAGGAACTCAGTATCTGAGAAAAATTTCTGGGAAAATTGGAAGATAGTATGGCAGAAACTAGGCATAGACCAACATCTTACACTGTACCCCAAAATAAGGTCAAAATGGGTGCATGATTTAGAAATAAAGGGTCATACAATAGGTAAATTAGGAGAGGAAGGAATAGTTTATCTCTCAGATCTATGGAGAGGAGAGCAATTTATGACCAAACAAGAGATAGAGAATATTACAAAATGAAAAATGTATGATTTTGAGTACATTAAATTAAAAAAGGTTTTGCACAACCAGAAGCAATGCAACCAAAATGAGAAGGGAAGCAGAAAACTGGGAAACAATTTTTACAGCCAGTGTTTCTGATAAAAAGGCCTCACTTCTAAAATATATAGGGAATTAAATCAAATTTATAAGAATGCAAGTCATTTCCCAATTGAGAAATGGTCAAAGGATATGACCAGGCAGTTTTCAGAAGAAGCAATCAAAGCTATCTATTGTCATATGAAAAAATGCTCTTAATCACTATTGATTAGAGAAATTCAAATTAAAACAACTCTGAGGTACCACCTTACACCTATGAGATTGGCTAATATGACAAAAAAGGAAAATAATAAATGTTAGAGAAGCTGTGGAAAAATTGAAACACTAATGCATCGTTGGTGGAGTTGTGAACTGATCCAACCATTCTGGAGAGCAATTTAGAACCATACCCAAAGGGCTATGGGACTCTATATACCCTTTGACTCAGTAATATCACTACTAGGTCTGTATCCCAAAGAGATCATAGAAAAGGGAAAAGGACCCACATGTGCAAAAATATATATTTTTTTGCAGGGCAATGGGGGTTAAGTGACTTGCCCAGGGTCACACAGCTAGTAAGTGTAAAGTGTCCAAGGCTGAATTTGAACTCAGGTCCTCCTGAATCCAGGGCAGGTGCTTTATCCATTGCGCCACCTAGCTGCCCCTACAAAAATATTTATAGCAACTCTCTTTGTGTTGGCAAAGGATTGGAAATTGAAGGAATGCCCATCAATTGGGGAATGGTTGAACAAGTTGTAGAGTATGATTGTAATGGAATACTATTATGTTGTAAGAAATGATGAGCAGGCAGATTTCAGAAAAACCTGGAAACACTTAAGTGAACAGATGCTGAGTGAAGTGAGCAGAACCAGGATAACATTGTATACGGTAACAGGAACTTTGTGTGATGATCAACTCTGATAGACTTAGCTTTTCTCAGCAGTTCAATGATCCAAGACAATTCCAAAGAACTCATGATGGAAAATGTTCTTCATATCCGAAGAAGAACAAGAACAAGAACAAGAACAAGAAGAACAAGAACAAGAACAACAAGAACAACAACAACAACAACAACAACAACAACTGTTCTGAATGCAGATTGAACCATACTATTTCTATTTTTAGTTATTTTCCTTTTGGGGGGGGTTTTCCTTTGTGTTCTGATTCTTGTTTCACAGCATGACTAATGCAGAAATATGTTTAGTGTGATTGTACATAAATAACCTATGTCAGATTGCTTTCTGTTTGGGGGAGGGGGGAGGGAAGAGAGGGAGGGAGAAAAATTTGGAACTAAAAATCTTATGAAAACAAATGTTGAAAACTATCTTTACATGTAACTGGAAAATAATAAAATACTTTTATGATAAAAAAAGAAGAGGAGAAATGAGGAGCTCTCTGACATAGGGGAAGACATAAAATGCAAGGCTAATTCAGGGGACCAAAGTAATCTACTTTGTCATGAACATGGAGAGGAGTCCTATAAGATATGGTTGAAAAGTTAAAATGGCACCCAGTTTTGGAAAGTCTTGGATGCTAAGTAGATAAGTTTAAATATTATTTAAAATCAGTATCGAGATAAACAGTTTTTACCAGAGGAATGACATGATCAGATTTATGCATTTAGAAGATTCATTTGATTGACAAAGGATGGATTGGAGGGAGAGAAAACTGAGTGGGTGTTGGGGGGGGGTAATATCTCTGAAGGCTAGTGAAATAGTCCTGTTAGTAATGTACATCTGACCATATTTACAAGAGGAATAGAAATGATGGGACAGATTAAGAGATGTTGAATAAATAAATGAGATAAGAATGAAGTGGAAATAAAAAAATGATAGGAAAGTTAAGGAAAACAAGGGATGGAATATAGGAGACTTAGTGAATAGATGTACAACTTGATCAATCAACAAACATTTATTAAGCACCCACTATGTGCTAGCCATTGTGCTAAGTGCTGAGATATGAAGAAAGGCAAAAATAGTCCCGTCCCTGAAGGAATCTGATTCTAATGAAAAACAACATGGAAATAAATATAAGATATAAATTAAGTAGGTGGAAGATAATTGTAAAGGGGAAGGCACTAGCATATGGAAGGACTGGGAAAGACCTCCTGAAGAAGGGAATATTTGATCTGAGACTCGACTGAAACCAAGCAACCTAAGAGGCAGAATTGAGGCAGAAGAGCATTCCATGCAGGATTAGCTTAAAATACAAATAACAGGTCAAAATGAGAGCAGAGTAGGTAAGTGGAAATATGTAGTAGAATGATTAAAATCAAATGGAGATGATCCAAGATGGTTTCCTGAAAGAGGCAAGTGCTTATTCTTTGTCAAAAAAGAGTCTCTTTTTGCGTTAATTCCCCTTGCCTTTGAGTTTTAGATTCAGTAAGTAAAGTATTTAAGAAAAATTCTCTCCAATTATTAATCTTAATATCATTTGATTCCTTTCTATTTTCTGTCTAGATTTTTAATCCCAAATGGGATCAAATACGAAATATGAATTAATGACTGGAGCCAACATGACTGTCCACAGGCTTTTTGACATTTCCAGGTCCTAATATATTGAAAGTAATTCCTTAAGTATATCAACTGATCCTCTAGGAATTCCTTCCGAATATTAATATTATATTCCCAAGAGTTTATTCATTATCATTCAGGCTCACCATCATATTTATTTTTAATTAAATCCTTTTCTCTCCCTCAAAGACGTCTCTCAGTTCAATTCAATTCAACATCTGAGGCAGTACCTGTTCTGTGCAAGGAACTGTGTTAGGCACAGGGGACAAAGAGATGAAAAATGAGACAGTCCCTGCCCTGAAGGAGGCTGGGTGACTTGGAGAACTAGCAGTACCATCAACAGAAATAAGAAAAATGAGAAGGACCAATGATGAGATTTTTTTAACCTGTAGAGTTTCAGTTGTCAGAGGGACATTATAGTGGAACTGTCCAATGAGAAGCTAGAAATGCGAGAATAGATCTCAATACAGAGATCAGGGCATCAAGCACAGCCTGGGAGTCATCTGTATCCTGGTGGTAAATAAAGCAGCAGATTATTGTGGGGTACAGTGAAGAGAAGTGGGCCAATGACAGACCCTGGGGAGAACATCTAGTCTCAGAAGGCATGAGGAGGAAGAAGGACCTGAGAAAGGTTAACATCCTAGGAACAATAAGAGACAATAATGTCAAATGAAGCCAGAATGCCAAAGATGGTGAAAACTGGAAAGAGGCCACCAAAGTATCTAATTCAAATGTTACTGATAACCTTGAAAGAAATTATTCCAGAAGGGAGAATGGAGAATGGAGGCCAGATTTACAGGGGTTGAGGAATAAGGAAGTAGAGGCATCAAATATAGATGTGAAAATGAATGGAAGAAGGAGCAGCTAGGTTGCACAGTGGATAAAGCACCGGCCCTGGATTCAGAAGGTCCTGAGTTCGAATCTGGCCTCAGACACTTGATACTTACTAGCTGTGTGATCCTAGGCAAGTCACTTAACCCTCATGACCCTGCAAAAACCAACCAAACAAACAAACCAAAACAAAGGTATTATCTTGAGGAGATATCAAAGGGCCAAGAAGAGTGTCTTGTATCCATATATATGTGCATGCGTTAGGCATATATGGATGCACTCACATAAATATACATGTGTATATCTATTAATATATATTCTTAATATATGCATGTGTGTATGTGTAATAGAGATATGGATATCTGTACAAGAAGAGAGCAAAGTATTATTTTGACTTGCTTTGACTACTCATCGTAGGTCCTCCCTCAAAACAATCTAGAACCCTATTCAGAACTCGGAGTCTCCAATAATTTATTCCAATCCTTTATCAATTTATATGATCACTAGTTTGACTCTGCATTGCATTTAAATGTCAGAATCTTATATTTTCTCCATGGCACTGTATAAACTTTTAACATTATCTGTTTCTTCAGGAAAAAAAAATATGCGTACTTTAATCTCTTTGTGAGGCTGCTTTCTAATAGGTTTTATTTATTGAGCTTATCTTTCTAATTTTCTTCCTTCAGACTAATTTCATAACTCATCTCATTGTGCTACTTTGAATCGCCATAGTGCACCTTGGTTTAAGTAGCCTAAAAATAAATACTGTAAACACATCTGTGCATGGTGTTAACTTGATTACCTAATGGTATGAGTGAAGATAAAAGAGACTTTCAGATAAATGATCACCATGAAGACTGAAATAAATAGCTGGCTATGAAGGCTATACTTCAAAGTCTATACTATCCAAGGCCTCTTTTCCCCACCGATCATTGGTCAACCATCTTTCACAATGTGAGGAACATGACAGTAATTGGAGATACTGTCTCCCAGATGCATGTGGTCACTGTCACATGTGATAACTGGCCCATTTGCCAAAGAGTAGTGGGATACATTTGTAAATTACAACACTGAACCTGTGTAAATGGAGACAAGGGGCTCTAGAATGACTGAGTCCCCCACACCCCAAACACTGACACCATGATTTTCAAAGCACTTATCCACACATCATTTTTAAACTAACATAAGAGTTAATATTTATAGGCCATTTTAAGATTTGGTAACACTTTTATGGAGATTTCTGTATATAATCTCATTTGAGACAATAACCCTGGGAGGTAGGTGCCATTATTATACCCATTTCAGAGAAGGAAACTGTAGCTGGAAGAGGTTAGGTACCTTTCCTCGAGTCACACAGCTGGTAGGTATCTGAGATAAAATGTGAAATCAGATCTTCCTGATTCTAAAACCAATATTTTCTCCACCAGGCCAATTGGCTATGTTTCCATCACTGCCTTTTAACTTTAGAACAGAGCTATTTTGGGGGCACCTAGGTGGCACAGTGTATAGAGCACTGGCCCTGGATTCAGGAAGACCTGAGTTCAAATCCAGCCTCAGACCCTTGACAAAGTGTCAAGTAAGTGAGACTAGCTGTGTGACCCTGGGCAAGTCATTTAACCCCAATTGCCTCACCAAAAAAAAAAAAAATCCTAAACAAACAAAAAGAACAGAGCTATTTTTGAAGGGGAGTTGGTGGTGGTGGAAACTTTAAATCCTCCAAATTGGACCCTCCATTGTGGCAAAGCAAAACAATTAAGGAAAAATAAACAAAACAGTGACTGAATTTGATACTGTCTATAGCATTCTGCCATGGTCATCCCTGCCTTTCTACCATGAGAAGCCCTTCATAATGCTCTCATGCTGGGTTCTCTCCTTTCTCAGCTTCCTTTCGTGTGTTGTCTTCTGCCATTCAATTGAAAGCACTTTGAGGGCAAGGATTGTCTTTCTTTTTCTTATTTGTAGCCCCTAAAAGTGGTCTAGTGCCTCTAGTGCCTGGTACATAGAGAGCACCAAGTAAAGGCACACTGACTGAATGACTACATATATACACAGATATTATTATATAAGTTAATTATATGATACAGTATATTATCACATATGATATATATTATCTATAATACATTATAAATTATATATAATGTTATTACATATTATATAGTTTGTTACATATATGTGTATGTATATCCGGTGTCTAGATTTAAAGGGTTTCCAGCCTAGTAGACATGGCAACGTTGATCATTCCCCAAATGAGAAGGTTCTAGATAAAAGCCAAGATTAGTAATTACCATGAGATAGACTCAGTTCCTCAGTGTTTGGAGACACTGAGAGCTCAAATGACTCACTAAAGAGGACACATTTGGCATGTTCCAGAGGTAGGTCTCAAACCCAGATTTTCTTACCTCTGAGCCTGTCATGTGCTGTTCCTCTCTTTTTATACAAACTGCAAATTATAGCAGATAAGTTTCAAAAACCAACTTCTTTTTCCTTTTTTTTTTTCAGGGCAGTGGAGGTTAAGTGACTTGCCCAGGGTCACACAGCTAGTAAGTGTCATGTGTCTGACGCTGGATTTGAACTCAGGTAGTCCTGAATCCAGGGCCGGTGCTTTATCCACTGCGCCACCTAGCTGCCCCTTCTTTTTCCAATAATAAAGGGGAAATGTATTCATTTCATATTTCATGCCTTGAAATAAGAATTTCTTTGCCCCAAGGCAGAAGCTAGCTGCCTGTTTAGAGATGGACCTACCTGGGTCTTCCTGGATGGGGTCCCGTTTACATGGTGAACAAACCCATCAGAGAATAGCCTGTCCATCCCTGGACATGGAGGTGTAGCCAGGTTTTCAGTCTGCAAAGCTATATATTGACTAAACTTAGGATAGGGAAAATGGTAGAGATAAGCACTACATTCTTCTGGGTTCCAGGATAGAGCAGGATTTGTCTTCACTCCCAAACAGGCAAGTTGCCATCATCAGAGTGTTCTGCCCCACATGGAATAGAAAATACAAATTGACTTCTGAGATTTGGTGGTTGAGAGAAATAAGCAAAGAAAGTGCCTCAAAGTCCTTCTAGTTTTTTGTTGGTTTTTTTTTTATTTTTTTGGCAGGGCAATGAGGGTTAAGTGACTTGCCCAGGGTCACACAGCTAGTAAGTGTCACGTGTCTGAGGCCGGATTTGAACTCAGGTCCTCCTGAATCCGGGGCCGGTGCTTTATCCACTGCACCACCTAGCTGCCCCTCTCCAAGTCCTTCTAAATGAAAGAAGTTCCAGTCACTGCCCCTTTGGACTTTTGACTTCATGTTTACACCACATTAAATTTCACATTGTCTCTTTCTAGGCTTAGTAGAACTCCATCTTAAACTATTTCTCCACTCACATTCATTTGATACACACGGTGCTCACCAAGATTTCACCAAAGGCTACATTTGTGTGTGTGAAGCAGGAGAAATACGGCAGCTTTGCATAGAATATATTAAAATTCATATCTGTCTGACTCTATGAGGCCATCCATGCCTGACCCTTTTTGGAATTAAAATTGGCATGATAACTGTCTGTAGATGGGGGAGGTAACACCATCACTCCATTCTGGCTGGGTGGTCTACTCTCAGAAACCTTCTCCTCTGAGACAAGAGCACAACTGAACAGAAAACTGAGACTCCATGAAATTAAATTACTCACCACCTGTCAGAGCAACCAAATGTGGAGTCATGAAGATCTGGGTTCAAATCCTGCCTTGGACATTTACTAGCTGAGTGATCCTGAGCAAGCCTGTCCACTTCTCTGGGCTTCAGTTCCCCTTCCTAAAAAGGATGGAGTATAGGCTATATGGCCCCAAAAATCTCTTCTAGTGTTTAGCTAGGTAGCACAGTGGATAAAGCACTGGCCCTGAATTCAGGAGGACCTGGGTTCAAATCGAGCCTTAGACATTTGACACTAGCTGTGTGACCCTGGCCAAGTCACTTAACCCTCATTGCCTCACAAAAACCAAATAAACAAATGAATGAATGAATGAATGAAACCTCTAGGTCTATGGTCCTGTGGTCCTGAGCCTTAGTAACTTACTACCTGTATGACTGTGGGCAAATCACTTCATTTCTCTAAGCCTCAGTTTCCCCATCTAGGAAGAAGGGGGTTGGACTGAATGACCTCTGAGGTTCCTTCTAGCTCTAGAGATTGGAATAGCCTACAGACCCCATCTTAGAATCATGTTTTAATTGTATAAAATAAAATATGTAAGGTTATAAATGAAATTAATTATATTGAAATACAGTTATCAAAATAGTAAAAAAAAAAAAATACATGTTCATGGACCCATGCTCTATATCTAGGATCCTGCTCAGAGCTATAACTAGGACCAGGTGACTAGGGATTTGCCTTAGTGTGATGAAATTTGGCACTAAGATCATTTACAGTTATTCGGTGGCATAGAAACAAGAAAGCTTAGCAACCAGCTAGGAGGCCTCATTGGCTGAAGTCGGGGGCTCATGTGACCGCACCATAGTTGAGCTCTTCCCTGGTTTGCTGATGCTTCCTGACCAGTGTCTGAGGCCACGTTCCTGTCACTTGCTCTAGGATCCTTGTCCCAGGTGCAAAAATAGCTAGTTAGAGCTCCTAGCTTATGATACAAATGCACACAGGGAAGTAGGTATGGGACAGTACTGGGGCTTAAAGGTAAAGCAGTGTATGGAAAACAACCCAATCTTTCCACATTGTTATTCCTCCTTAACTTCTAGGCCTCAGAGTGATATTTGGACTATAGATTCTATTAGCAAGTTTAGTGAGACAGCAGGAATAGTGCCCATTAAAATACCCAGGTACAATCTCTTTTCCAATATCTGTTCTCCAATGATGCAGCTACTTAGGACAATAATTATTCAAGAGGCAGGCTGGCCTAATAGTAAAGAACTGATACTAAAATCAAGCAGACCTGCCTTGGACACACAATGGATATGGGACCCTGGACAAGTACTATAATCTCTCAGTGCCTCAGGCAGCTCTATAGGATTACAAATGAAAGCCATATTGCTGGTCTATACCAGTGGAGTCAAATTCCACACTGGGAATTACCTGTACTATTGAAATCACAGGTTTAGATGTGCCTACCCCACTCTACTCCTAAATCATTTCAACAAGAATTGATCATGTGTTTTCTGTGAACTCACATATCCCACCTTTGATGCTACCTATGTGACACTGGCACAGTTACATACAACCTCCCCGGGTCTCAATTTCCATACCCATAATGCTCCCTGAATTTCTTTTCAGCTCTGGGTTTATCATCCTACCCTATTCAATTTTTTCATTTGTGAAAGGGGATTAGATATCCCCTAAGATCCTTACCCGCTCTATAGCTGTCGTCTCTGGGCCTCAGTTTCTTCATCTATGAAATAGGAGAGTGGGGTGGACTCTGAGGACCCTCCCAGCTTTAGATCCAGTATCCTAACGGCTCATCTTTCTAAATCTGACTTCTACTGGGGTCATGGTGTTAATGGAATCTCAGAGGTCCATAGAGTGGGCAATCCTTGCTCCAATCCCCCTAGTTTCTGAATTCCTTGCCACTGCCCTCTGATTTTGTTTTGTACAGATTCTTGGTTAATGTTAACCAAGATCACAGAGCAAAAGATGGACCAGAAAATAGAATCTTGACTTTCTGGTCCCCCCCACCCCTTTCATTTCCTCAGATATGCTGCTTTCACTCCATCACTGATGAATCACCCACTCCCTCCCATGCTCGTCCTACCAAAACAGCACACAACCTACAAAGAACCCTATGTATTAGGTAGTCATTGTTCTCCCTTTTACTAATAAACCAGAAACCCAGACAGGGCCTTTGAGTACCTGCTTAAGGGGAAAACACTGAGCCAGTTGGAGAGCTAGAATGAGACAGTCCCAGTTCCTGGCTCCCTGCCTGGGGCTCTGTCCAACAGACCATAGTAGAAACCGAGGCCTGCTGAATAGGGGGCCCGGCGGTTGCTAGGGCACAAGATGATGTTGAAATTGGAAAACTCTTAGGGATGCTCCCCACGGAGCTTAATCCGTTTGAAGGCCTGGGCTGTGAACCTTGGATGCCAGGTTCACATTCCTCCACAAAACCCCGTGAGCTTGAATGCTACAGTCAGTGACCCCATGAATTTAACTAGACGAATTCTTATAAAGCGGTGTCATAAAGGAAAGCTGCTCAGTGCTTGGAATCTGCCAACGGGCTGTCTTGTACTCCTGGCTCACAGTATGGGAGCCCGGGAGAGGAGAATCCCACGCCAAGTCAATTTGCCCTGCTCTGGCGACCAGCGTGGAATGCTGGGCTTTCCTTGGAGGCATGGCTGTCTGTCATTGTGGATGCTCCCCTTAATGAAAGGTTTATACGCTCATCGAAAAGGTCAGGTGCTCACTGCACACCAAGGCCTCTATAGCTCAGCTGAATGGAATATTGCAGGCCTTCCAAATCTTGATCCTTTTCAGGGAAAGGGCAAGAATCATGCCCTTTATAAAAGTGCCAAGAAGCAGCCTGGACTCTGGGAAGGTTTTGGTACCAGAGGGCCTAGGATAAAATCCTGATCCTGATGCTTACTAACTGTATGATCTTGAACAAGTCACTTCCCTATGCTGAACCTCAGTTTCCATAACTGTAAAATGAGAACATTGGATGAGTGATACATAAGGCCCCCTCCAATTTAAAGTCTCATGTCTACAACAATCTTGCCCTTCCTTTTACAGTTTATATTTTAATTAGTCAAATCCTAAAAACTAGCAGACTATTAGCTCCTTGAGGGTAGTAATGATTTAATTTTAGCCTGAGTATCCTCAGGACTTGGCATAGTGCCTGACAAAAAACCGGCTTAATAAGCATTTGCTGAACTGAAGTGAACTGAATTCAAGTCCTATGCAGAACCAACAAATCTAGTTCTGGAAAAGAAAGTGGTCTCCAACTAACTGAGGAATTCAACCCCATAAGCATTTATTAAGCACCTATTATTTGCCAGGTTTGAGGATAAGCCCTGAGGATAACAAAGCAAGAAATACCCATCATGAGAACTCTTAAGGAGCTCTCATTATACTGTGGAGAACAAGGTGAATAAATGTAAAATATATAGAAAACACAAACTAGAATGTAAGTTCCTTGAGGGCAAGCATAGTTTTTTTTTTCTTTGTATTGCTAACACCTACCAGTGTGTCTGGCACATAGAAGGCACTTAATAATTCCTTGTTAACTTGAATACAGAACAGCTGGGGCAAGCACTAGCAACCAGGGGAATCAGGAAAGATTTTTGAGGGACATGGCATTAGGGCTGAGCCTTGAAGAAGCCTAGGAGTTTTAGGAAGTAGAAATGAGGTGGTAGAACACTCCAGACATGTGGGGACAGGCTATGTAAAGGCAAAGAGGTAGGAAAACTACCAGAAAAAGGCGATATTATTTCTACCCAGTAATGTACATATTGCCAAATATCATTCATTCATCCATCAGATACTCAATGAATACTACTACATATAAAGTTTCTTTTCAAGTAAACTTCAGCAAATATCATGTTTTTTGGCACCATGGATAAACATCCCATATGAATATTATTCAGAGACTTATCTGACACATGCATCAATCAAACAATCTAGAATTATTCATTAATAACCTGTTGCTTTCCTAGCCTTTCAAAGGTGTGCTGGGAGACATGAAAAAATGGTAAGGGGTAATCACTGGGTATAAAGAACTTACAATCTAGTTGAAGAGAAAAGATGAAATAATTATAGAATTGGACAACAAAGAACTGCATGTTAAAATGAGAGAGGTAGTATAACAGCGATAGGGCACTGGACTTGGGGCAAGAAGATCTTGTTCTAAGTATGAGAGGAAAACAAAAGAGAGAGGATTATGAATTTCACTGGTCAAGGAAAAATTCACAGAAGACACAGAACTAGAATTGGGCCTTAAAGAAAGCTAGGAAGTCAGCTAGGTGGCACAGTGGATAAAGCACAGGCCCTGGATTCAGGAGGATCTGAGTTCAAATCCGGCCTCAGACACTTGACACTTACTAGCTGTGTGATCCTGGGCAAATCACTTAACCCTCATTACCCCACCAAACCAAAAACAAACAAACAAACAAACAAAAACAAAAAATAATATAAAATAAAGAAAGCTGGGATTAGTTTAGGAAGAAAACAATGATGGAAAGTAAGGAGGAACATGGGGGAATGGGGGGAAGAAACTGAAACAATGTACCAGATAACCAATATTTGGTTGTGTCCAGTTCTTGGTTCCATATTTTCCCCCTAAATTAACAACTATAATAATATATTTTTATAAAAAAAATAATCATTTTCCAATGTCTCTTCTCCCCTTCACTGAATCCTCCCTTGTAACAAATAAAAACCTTGATAAATTCCAACCCAATAAAGGTTTCTTATCTGATGGTATATGAGTCATTTCACACCCATTGGCCTTTACCTCTCTACCAAAAGGAAAGAGGTATATTTTCATCCCTATTCTGCTGACAGAGCTGTGAACTGTGAACTAAATGCCCCATTTTTAGAGGGGCATTGATGGGCTAGAGTACATCAAGAAAAGAGCAATCAGGGTGATGAGGGGACTAGAAACTTGTTTGCTAAGTTTACTTAAAGAACCTAGGGATAACTCATGGAGAAACATTCCCACTGGTGGAAAGACCAATGGGAATTCCTCAGGACATGACAGCAAAGCTATGAAGAGGTAAATTTCTGCTTATTTCACTCAGCATCAGTTCATAAAGGGACCTTTTTGAAGGGGTGGGAAATTATGGGTACAGAACATGCACCCATACCAACATACTGTTGGACTTGGTTAATGTGTGGGCAATTCTCTTTATTTTTCTTCTTTGTTATATTGGATGGCTCTCCAGAAAGAGGGAATAGACTTAGCATCAGAAGTCAGAATGAGAACAGGGAGGCTGAGGGAAAAAAAACAAGCAAGCAAAAACTTAGAGCTGCCTCAAAAATGGAATGGGGGTGGGGCATCCTGGGAGAAACATAGTGATGACTTCATTGATGGTGCTATTTAAATGGAGATGGGATTGTGTCTGTCAAGGGTGTTATAAATTAGATTCATACTGTATGTAGGTGGGGCCTGAAGCTGATGACCACTGAGGGCCCTTGAAATTCAGTGACTCTAAATGATAACTCAATGTCTCAAGAAATAAGGTACAATACAAAGGAAGAAAGAACCATCACACTCTTAGGATTCTTTAACCAGAAAAAGTTAGCAATTTGGGTGGAGAAGAGGAATTCTCTGAATGAGGGCCCTTCCTCTCCTTCTTTCAAAGCTTCAGACTCAGCCAAAGGTTTGGTTCCTGCTCTCCACATATCCCCCACACCCCCACTGCCAACCCACTTCTCTTTGCTGTGCTAAGTTAAAAGGTCCTTTGGCTATGAAGTTGGAACTCTGCCGGCAAAGTGATTCTGGATGAGAGCCGTTCTGTTTTTTTCAAGGGGAGACATAAATCCTATTATATAATGAAAGAAAAGAAAAGAAACTTGCTGCAATATCTCAGAAAGAAAGAGGGACAAAAAAAAGTTTAAGGGAAGCATGGCTTTGTACTGTTACCAAGGCTGAAGATACCAAAAAAAGAAAAAAAAATCAGGGAAAAAGTCCTGGTGGTCAAATGTATCCACCCTCTAATAAATATAGCTTTCATTTATTGTATGTAGAAAATTTATACATATATAATCTTATCTTGTTCCTCCCCAAAGCTCTCATGACATGGGTAGTATTGAATGAGAGGATTAGAACTTGAACCATGGACTTCCTACTCCAAATGCAGTGCTCTTTCTAATATACTACAAAGGGAATGTGTCCCTCTATTAAAACTGAACTTGATACAGATTATGGTATTGTTGTGCTATAAGAAGGGAGGGGAGGGAGAGATAAACAAGTCTTTATTAAGTACCTACTATGTGTATTGCACTAAGCACATTAGGCATGCAAAATATATTAAGGCTGCTCTAGGGGTCTTGAAGAATTATAGGACACAGGTCCTATCTTCAGAGCTCTTAAAATTTAGTTGGGAGGGGCAGCTAGGTGGCACAGTGGATAAAGCACTGACCCTGGAGTCAGGAGGACCGGAGTTCAAATCTGGCCTCAGACACTTGACACTTACTAGCTGTGTGACCCTGGGCAAGTCACTTAACCCCAATTGCTTCACCAAAAAAAAAAATAATAATAATAATAATTAGTTGGGAAGGGATGGGCATACACGAGACAATAAATTAACTTATGGGGAGACCTATGATTCAGCAACTGAGTTGCAGTGAAATATATTGGTATTCATGAGCTACAAGCTACACGGAGGGAAATGTGATCTAGTAAAAAAAGAGAGACCTGGACTTGTAGTCCAAAGATCAGAATCTGAATTCTGGCTCTTGTCCTTATTGTTGGTGTGAACTTGAGCAAGTAAGTTCATCTTCTTACATCTCCGAGTCCTTATCTGTAAAAGGAGAGGGGCAGGACAAATGATCTCTATGTCTCCTTCAAGGTCTAAATCCCATGATCCCAAAGAAATGGAGATTCAGTGTAGGGTTGACACTAAAAGATTTCTATGAGAAAGAGGTTTTGAGCTGGAATTAAAAATGGGGGAGGGAGGTAAAAATGGGTTAGAAATACTACACGGCATGTCAGCCTGGGTTGAAATGCTGGTTAGCTACTTTTGCTCATTGTCCCTTTTCTTTAAAAATTATGACTCTCTGAGAGGGGGAGAATGGAGGGATACATTGGAAAAATGGAAGTGATGAAAAAGCAAACTATATACATTAAAAAAAAATTAAGCAGGGGTTAATTGTGGGTGTCTATGTCCTAGTCTCCATTGTGAGTTTCTGAAACCTATAAATGTTCTTCTCATAAAAAAATACATAGGATTAAAATGGAAACTGATTAGACTATAATGCACATATCGAAATGAAGTTTGCATATTCCTTGTTTCAAAGAAAACAGTGAGAAAGATGACTGGGTGGGAAGCCCTCCTGGTTGATGGAATGGTATACACAGCAGATAGTAAATGGGTTAGGTTGGCTGGGACAGAAAGTATATTTGGGAGAGTAATGGAAAAAATGTTATTCAAAGAATCCAGACTTTGAAACCCAGGGGGAAATTTCATGGAATTTTTTAACAGCATCTGGAATAATAGCTCCTTTTTCTACTATTGCTTCATTAAGGGAATGCATAGAGAAATCAAGATCTGGCTATCAGAAGAACTGAAGTGCTTACTGTATGTATACCAGGCACTGGAGTAAGTGTCATAGATAGGAAGAAAAATTAAAATAGGGTTCTTGTCCTCAGGGAGCTTCTATTCTAATTGGAATGTGAACATTTTAGTGGGGAAGGACTCAGGGGAGGGAAGCAGATATCGAAAACAAAACAGACATCTGCTTTTTACCAGACTTGAGTGACAACGATTTGTCTCAGTTTCCTTTCTGCCAGACATTTTTATCTACCACTGTCACTGTAGAGGCAGTCTACCAAACCACAGGCTGACTGTCAGACTGTGTGTGCAGTGACTTTCATGAAGTCTGTGAAAGAAGTTTGAAAAAATGAATCATGGGACCATGCTACAAAATAAAATGGTGCATCTGTGGGGAGGTGAATGGAAGTGTAATAAACACGGGGTCTCCTTCAGCCATGTTTCAGGTCTAGTGGTAGGTATTAGAGCTTGAGAGCTCAAAGACACCTGGGCTATCTCCCTGATTTTTCAGATGGGGAAACTAAGACCCATGGAGATGAAGTGACTTAAGAGTATAGGAGCATGGATTCAAAGCTGAAAGGGACCATGGAGGGCATCTAGTCTAATCTTTTCATTTTGCAGATGGAGAAACTGAGGCCTAAGGAGTTGAAGTAACTTCCCATATGATCTTATTTAGAGCTAAAAAGTACTTTAAAGCTTATCCAGTCCAACTCCTTCATTTTGCAGATGAGTAAACTAAGGCTCAGGAATTTAAAAGTGATTTGCCTAAGGTCAGATTAAAAGCTATGATCCAATTATTCTGTTAAGACCTACTTACTAATACATTTTTAGGGAAAGAAACAACAATGTGCAATTCCAAGCATGAAAGTGAGAGATAAATTTTCCTCTCAAAATCTATGTATACATACACATAAATAAGTATATATGTGTGTGTGTGTGTGTGTGTGTGTGTTTATAGATATAAAACTTTTGAGAGGAAAAAGTAATCTTTCACTTTCATTCATGGAATTATATATCACTTTATATAAAATCTAAATTTATATACATATGTACACAAATAGCTATAAATTATATATAACATAATGTATATCATACAAATATAATTATATAATTAAATTCCATGTTAAAAGAGACATGCAATTTATGCATTATATATAATACTGAATATTAAATATATTATATATAGAACATATTTCCATATAATAGAAAAAAATTATATACAATTCAATGAACTAAAGTGAAAGGTTTTTTCACATTGTTCAGTGGAAAAAGCTCTGTATTTGAAATCAGAGGACCTCTGCCGCTCACCACCTATATGACCTCACACAAGTCAGTTTAACCTCCTTGGGTCTCATTTTTGTCATCTTTATACTATTGTTGTTGTTGGTGGTGTGTATACGTGTGCATAATGTTTCTATATTATTTCATATAATTATGTATATGATATGATATATCTATATAGATAATGATATGAAATTCCATGAACTAAAGCAAAAGATTACTTTTTTCCTCTCCAAAATGTGATATGTCTATTATATACATCAACATGTACTTTTTTCCTTCAAACGTATTGCTCTCCATTTGGGTGGTCTGCAGGGTTGTCACCTCTTGGGTGTTTAGTATTTCCCTAGAACTGGCTGCTTTGATAAAATGAAACACTCTGAATTTCTGATTGTCAAAAGGGACTTTCAACTGCACTTAAAATGAGCCTCACCAGCTGTGTGCTGTGGGCAACCTGTCACACTGTCCCCATACTCTGTCAATCCTGGGCCACAGAAGACAAGAAATTACACTGTTGGAGTCTCTTGTTTCTCACCGTGCTCAGAAAGCTGGCTTCCTGGGCACTGTGGGTCCTGCCAGATTGAATCAAGGGGGCCTGCAGTGGTGGCCAAAGAGAAACAGTGATGATGGGAGTAGATGACCTAAATAATTTCTGATGGGGTAACTAGGCTGGTGAAAGGCTGCACGGTACAGTTCAGGAGCTGGGAACTTGTTTTTAAAAATAATTTAGTAACTGTATTTCCACAGGATTGGTTTCCTTTGCATTTTCATTTATATATTTAAAAACACGATTCTGAGAAAGGGTCTATAGACTGCCAAAGTGGTCCAGGATACAACAGAGGTTAAGAGCCCTTGGGGTATTCAGTAGAGCTGGACTTGGAGCAGAGGATCTATGTTCAAATCTCACCACTGCCATTGAGTAGCTATGTGCCCCCTATTGATCTGTTTCTTCATCCATGAAATGAGCGGTGTGAACTATAAGGCCTGTCAGGTCCCTTTCAGCTCTACATCTGTGACCTGAAGATTCTGTTTCTCTCAGAGCCTCAGGTAATTCTCTAAAAGCACCAGTTAGAGATGAGTTGTGATCTCTGATGGTGAAGGGAGTTCCCTATGCTGATGGAATTGCAGGTCCTTGGCATCTTAATGGATTGAGTTGGCAGCTTGGAGAATCTCATACACCTTATGTATCTAGATGTCAATGAGTATGTCATCATATCTTTGTGGATGACAATGAGATATAGGCTGTTTGATAGTACAGTCAGGTAGTTTTACAGCTAGCTGAACGTCCAGAGCCAGAGAGTTGATTATGCCATTGATGTCAGCCAAGGGGGTGGTCTCTAGTGGTATGCCAATGGACTCTGCTTGAATATGCCCTGCCCCTTTGCATGCTGGGTAATGTAAAATATATGTCACTGGGGCAATGCAAAGAACCTTTAGGGGTGTTAGTTATGTCTCATCAAAATTTTACCACATTACTGTGTTAATCCAAAATCTTGGAATAATAATGAGTTAAAAAAGTTTTACCCAGTATATTCAAATATAAACCCCCCTCATTTTCTTTTTATAATTAGTGTTAATTAATAATGAAGACAAAAAGTATTTTTGGAACTACAAAATCAGTTTTCCAGGGGGTGATGTGGGGTTGAATGAAGGTCAAGCAATTCAAGGATAAGGGGGAATGGACTGCATGAGAAAGTGTCCAATCTGTAAGAGTGAAGAAACGAATCCAGAAGAGGTTATAGCTGTGGGAGAACAAGAAGGAATCTGATGTCATGAGGAGGATAAATAGACATAGGAGTGGCATGCTACTGGGAGAAAAGGAAGGATAAGAGGTTATTATTAGAAAGGGGAATTCCATGTTTAAAATCTAGGAAGTAGAAGAATTTGGGGAAATGAATGACTAAATGAATAAAACAATGATAAAGTGTTTATTAAGCCCTCCCTATGTGCCAAGTATAGTGCTAGACACTGGGAATACACATAAAAAAGACAGTCCTTGCCCTCAAGATATTTACATTCTAAAAGGGTGTATTCTGTATGTAAAGATATATATTCTAAAGGAATACATATAAAGGAGTGGTGGGGGTTGGGGAAGGGTGTTTTGGTTTGGGAAATCAGAGAGATGATAAACAGAGCTATAAAGGATTTGACTAATTCATCATTTCCAAAGATGATTGCAGTAGAGTAAGAACAAAGTCAACAGAATTGGAGTAGGTTGATGAATTGGGAGACAAGGGTATTAGAAGGGTAGTTAATTTGAATATTGACATAGCTGCCAAGATGATCAAAGGGTTTAGGGTACAGAAGATTGAGTGAAGATACTGAAGTCATTGAGGGAGGAGAAAGAATGCAACTTATGTAGGTGTCATTTTACCAACTAGATCATAAAATTTTAGAGAACAAGAAACATGATATTTATTTTGGAATCTTTCCCAGAACCTAGCATAATGACTTGAAGTCTTCCATCCATCAATCCATCCATCGATGCCCTCACTGGATCTTTATTCAATCTGCATTCCTAAACCACAGTTCTTTTTTTCTGGATTCTGGATCTTTAAATATCTACTAGATACATGCTACAGTGCTGGGAATATAAAGACAAAGGAAAAAAAGAATCACTGTTATCAAGGGGTTTACATTCCACTGGGAGATGTGTATGAGGCAGGCAATGAAGAAACTTCTTATAGTTGTTAATTGCCTAGCATTTTCTTTGCAACAGGACTCTAAGTCTGGGGATCTTACCTTTCTTGTGTGTGTCATGAACTCCATTCGGTCTGGTGAAGCCTATGAAACCCTTCTCAGACTCATGCTTTTAAATACACAAAGAGGATACCAAAGGATAAAAATTATATTAAAATCCCGGTATGATCTTTTATGAAGTTCATGGACCCGGGGTTGAGAATTCCTGATATGGCTTCACAGGAGACCACGTTTTGCACTTAGAATCAGAAAACTAAAATTTCACCTGATAATACTAGGTATAGAGACCCTATGGAAGTCACTTAACCTCTGTGGAGTTCAGTTGCTAAAACTTATCTACCAAGGGATGCAGCACAATGCAGCAGGGAAAGCAGCTGATTTCAGTTCAACGTCATTTCAATTACTCTGCGTCCTTATGTGACAATGGACAAAAGACAACCTCTCAATTTCTTCATCAGAAAAAATAAAGATGCTAGACTGGATGACTGCCAAACTCTTTCTCAACTCTAAATAGATGTTCCTATAAGTCATAGACATATTGTGATCTGCACTAAGGGAACCTCCAACACTTACTAGTTTTGTGACATTAGGTATGTCACAACCATTCTCAACCTCAGTTTCCCCATATGTCAAGTGAGCATAAGAATAGCACCCACTTCTCCAGGGTTGTTTGTAAAGACCAAATCAGATAATGTGAAGAGTTCCTTGCAACCCTTAGAATGCTACATAAATGCTAATGATTATTGTTGCTATTCTTGCACCAGGAGCTTACACACACACACACACACACACACACACACACACACACACACACTCAGTAATCCTCCTATTCGTGTTTAAGGAAGTTAGGATTACAATTTATTCAAGCTTAAAAAGTGTACTCTTCCTGCTTCTTTGCTGATGCTTTCCAAACCTGCAGATAGATAATTGAAACTATATTCTATGTTGACTGGTTCTTCTCATTTATTTATTTTTTTCTTCTTGGGAAAAATATGGTGAAGATAATGGATCAAAAGAGGTTATAGATCTTGAATTAACATGGAGCAATCCTTTAAGAGTGACACAATGGTGTTTTCATGATAACAAATTTGGATCTAAAGTCCCAATGTGGACCCAAATCCCCCAGCTGGTGGGATGAGGGGGGGTGGATGGAGAAATGAAATAGCTTGATAAAAATATGAGTCTAAAATATGAGTTGGGGCAGCTAGGTGGCACAGTGGATAGAGCACTGGCCCTGGAGTCAGGAGGATCTGAGTTCAAATCTGGACTCAGATATTTAACACTTACTAGCTATGTGACCCTGGGAAAGTCACTTAACCCCAATTGCCTCACAAAAAACAAAAAAACAAAACAATAAAATATGAGTCAACCAAAGAGACTCATAAGCACACACATAGGCACTTACACAAATCCCCTCCCCCACCATATTTGAAATACAGCTGGTGGATTTCTGTAGAATAAAAATGAGTAGAACAAGTTGGAGTATCATGTCTAAAAGTTTGCTACAATGACAAATGCTCTCTCCTTAATGAGAATGCTTCAAAATATTAAATATGTAATCTAAGAATAATCTGAACACACTACACGTTTTCATAATTAGTTCGTCACTTTTATTTACTTCATGTATAATACATAATAGCCTACATCATAAAATAAATTAACAACTAAATGTCAGACTCCCCCCCCCTCCCCTCACTTAGGCCATCTGCTTAGGTACTCAGAGTGACATCCACTGGCACCAAGAAATATATTGCCAGATAAAAATCTTACTATCACTAGAAAGTCATATCCCAAAGAATTGACCCTCTGCTCTCTTCCTCATCTTGGTTATGCCTTGCCTTCCAAAGTTAGGTTATACTCTCATCCATACATCTGGTATAGATCCCTGGTTGTGCAGGAGCTCTGGGGTGTTTGGAAGCAGTGTGAGAATTCATGAGCTTTATCATTTTCATCTTTCTTTAGGTCCAGCACAATATGCAACCTGATTCAATTACAATAAATAATCCAACATACTTTTAGTAGACAGAACAAACAATGGATCCTGTACCTGTACCTGTATCTGTACCTATATATATATATATATATATATATATTACTATTTGTCAAATGTATCCCTGTGCTTGTGTGGCAAATTAAACACAAACTCCTTAAAAAATATGTCCATGTTCATGGTAGTTTTTTTGTCATCATGGATTTCCTCAAGCCAGGGATATTAATAGTACAACCACTGTCAGTCAATAATATAAATAAGGGTGGAGTGAACAGGGATTTCCAACAGGGCTCCAAACTTGCAAGGGTGCTGATGGCACTTGAGGTTTCTCATAGAAAGAACAGAGATTGGCACTTAATTAACAAGAATAATGACTTAAGATGTTACCAGATGTTGGGTGGGTGTGGGTGTCTTCCTTTCCTTATCCTGTCTCCATCACTAGCACCAGTTTCTCAGTAATGCTTAAAAGTCCTTTCCGGAAGGAATGAAGAAAGGAAGGAAGGAAGAGACAGAGACAGAGAGAGAGAGAGAGAGAGAGAGAGAGAGAGAGAGAGAGAGAAATTTGAGAATGCTCTTTATGTCATTTGCTTTGGGCTTAGTTCATGGAGCTTACCCTAGGCACAAAAAACCCCCGGTATGGTTCTGAGATTATGTAGGGTTTATGACATTAAAATGGGGTCTTCCAATTCATAAAAGATTGGGAATCACTTTCAACTAATAATCACCTGTCTAGACATAAGAAGCTGTCTCTCACCTGAGCCTGATGTTAGTATTATCTTCTCCTTCATGATTCGAAAGTATAAAATTAATTAGCAAATCATTATCTATATAACTTTGGGATCCTAATACTTTGCTGTTTAGTCTATGAACCACATCTTTAGAAGTGAAGGTAATAGGGGTATCCTAGCCAAGTTCACTTCCCAAATGGAACTCAGAGCTAGAAGAGTTACTGGAGCCAACTGGAATACCCTTTCTTCTCACATATGCTTCTTGGAATCCCTGGTTTTATTTAAGGTTCAACCAAAGTCTGATTTTCTGCATGAAGTAGTTCCTGGTCTCCCTTCTCCCCCCATCCCCTGCCCCCACCAGCTGCTAGTGCATCTTTTCCCCAAATGAACTTATATTCACTTTGTATATATTGGGAATATATGTTTGTATATATGTCCCAGCCATTAGAAAGTAAGCTCCTTGGGGCAGCTAGGTGGCACAGTGGATAAATCACCGGCCCTGGATTCAGGAGGACTTGAGTTCTGATCCAGCCTTGGACACTTGACAATTACTAGCTGTGTGACCTTGGGGTAGTCACATAACCCCCATTGCTCTGGAAAAAAAGACAGAAAGTAAGCTCCTTGATGGCAGGGATGATTTCAAATTTGTCTTTGTATCCAGAAACTTAGCCCATTAGCTGGCACATAGTAAACACTTAATGAATGCTTGTTAACTGATTGACTGACTGATTGGAAGGTTACAATATCTTTTGCACCAAACTGGAGGAAGCCAAGTTCCTTGAAGGCAGTAATAGTCTCTACCTTGGTACACAAGAGTCTAGTGCATCATAGTGGCTTAATAAGATGCCTGTTCTACTGAATAACATTGAATTGAATGTTGGGTAAAGACAGAGTTACAATTTTCATCATTTCCGATAGGAAAACCAGAAGATGATAGATTAGGATCTGGAAAAGGTCTCAGAACATGATACCACAAACTCCACATGATGGAAGAAGGATTTTCAGGGGACCTAGACTAGAATGAAAACATCTGGGAAACAAGAATTGTTTTCTTTTTTTTTTTTAATCTTTGTGTAACTCACTTTCACCTAGCACAGTTGCTAATACAGAGTAGACATCTAGTAAATGCTTGTTGATTAATTGACACAATTCTCAGTGTACTAATATACTTATTCTTTCTCTTTTCCTTTCCTTTCTTTCCCTCTCTCTTGCTCTTCATCCCTTCTTTCACAAATACATACACACACAGACCACTAGGGATCAGTCATGCAGAGGATGTGTTAGAATGGGGAAAAGAGGTCTTAAAAACCAGAAAGGAATTATAATAGTAATAAACCAGCTAACTAACATTTATATAGGGTTTACTATGTGCTGGACACTGTTCCAAGCACTTCACAAATATTATCTCATTTGATTCTCACAACAACCTTGGGAGATAAGTACTATTTTTATCCCAATTTGACAGATGAGGAAACTAAGGTAAATAGGTTTAAGTGACTTTCCTAGGGACACACAACTAGTAGGTATTTGAGGCCAGATTTGAATTCAGGTCCTCCTAACTCCAAGTTCATCATTCTATCTTTGACATCACCTTAGCATGAGTTACAAGTAAGGAAGTCTCTATCTGGCTAGTTTTCAATCAGCCCAAGATGAACAGGGACTTACTTTGATCAATTCAAAAATGTATGACATTTGCTACTATCTCTAGCTTCCCATCATTTTCTAACCAATTTGGATGCCCTATTGAAAGCGTTTCCAAATCCAATCGATAGATTCAGTTATATTCATGTTATCACTCAAGAAGAAGAGAAGGTTACAGGGAAAAGAAAGGCTAGTTACATGATTTCCAACAAGATTTTCAGCACAGAACTCACTAGAGTCAACAAAGGAAAGTCTTTAGAGCATTTATTTTGGTAAAAAGTTAGGCCATGAACCTACCTCTCCAAAAAGTTTGTTAGGCAATGGTTTAATTCCAAACTCTAATATTAATTCCCTTTGTGATTTGGGGGAAATTATATAACCATGCCCCCACCCCCTGCTTCCTCTGCCAAAGAATAATAAAAATAATTTCTTGTCCCTATAACACACCTTTTATCACTGAAGCTCAAATGCTTATATTACTTCCCTACCTACTACTCACGCTGTGTTGTGAAAATTAATTAGCTAATGTCTGGAAAGAGCTTTCAAGATGAAAAGTACTATATAAGTGTTAAGTGCCACCCCAGAGTGCCAATGAGGACAACCCAATAGAGAACATAATAGGTCTTCTGGGAAATGAATGAATAGCCAGCTAGAAAGTGCTGGGTGACAAAATTAAAAAAAAAAAGAAATACAGTAGCCTTCTAGAGCAGATACAACAAAACCTGAACTATTTACCATGTAAACAAACACAGATGCATTTGCAAGATGAGGAGAATCAATTTTGGGGCCCAGGGTGGGGAATCATGTTGAAAAGGTAGCTCTTCTTTCTTCGGGGGGAAATTATTGTTTTAGAAATGTCATGGGGAAGTGGAGATTGGGAGTAAATTGAATGCCTGGGGGTGATGAGGTGGAGACAGAGGAAAACTGATCAGAAAAAGGTGGTCTACAGACAATAAGCTTGATGGACAGGAAGGATAATAGTTCATGAGTCATGTCAGTCAGTGACATCTCTAAGTTACCCAGCATCCCCCAAGCATTCTCCTTTAAAAGTAGAAATAAGAGAGGGGGAGGGGTTCAGATGCCCATGATTCCGATCCACTGGGCCAGGCAGAATCTGAGGGCAACCAAAATGGGCCTTAAATCCATGAGATATGAGGATTCTTTGAAGCAATAGGACATTTCTGGACTGGAGAAGAGCAGACTCAAGGAGGATATGGAAGCTGTCTTCAAGTATTTGAAGAGTTGTCACGTGGAGGATGCTTGCATGGCAGAACCTCTGAGATTAAATTACTTCCTGTTTACACTGAACATATCTTAAAACAAAAAGGTATTTAAATTTTTTACACTCTACCTCTTTAAAATATTAATTCCTTGACGGCAGAGACCATGTTTTTGCCTTTCTTCATATCTCGCACTTAATATAGTATCGCACACATAGTAAGCACTTAATAAATGTTTGTTGACTTGTTCAGTTGATTCAGTTGTGTCTGATTGCTCACGTTCCCATTTGGGGTTTTTACTTAGCAGAGACACTGGAGTGGTTTGCCATTTTCTTCTAATTTTATAGATGAAGAAACTGAGGCTAATAGGGTGAAGTGACTCACCTATGGTCACAGAGCTAGCATCTGAGACCAAATTTGAACTCAAGAAGATGAGTCTTCCTGACTTCAGGCCTAGCCCTCTATCCACTGCACCACCCAGTCGCCCTGTTGCCTTGATTGACAAAACCTCCAGCTGTGGGTAGAAACTACAAAGAGGTCCTTTTGGGCTAGATGCCAAAAAAGTGACAGGCTCCCCTTCTTTGGGGGTCTTCGGGGAAAGATCAGATGACCACTTGTCAAGGGTATTTATAGTGGAGATTTTTTCATTTGTCAGTTGAACTAGATGGTTGCCAAGTCTCTTCCAACCCTCAAAGCCATGGTTCTGATTGTACAATGTTTCCTCATCGTTAACATCATAGTGGAGCTTATAGGAGCCATGTCACTGTCTTACTCTCTTGCACATCCTCTGTTATCACTTCACTGTGATTATAGGGCACATTCTCCATACACAGCTTAGCAGCCTAAAGTCTCAGCTGCAGTCACAAGGTTTAAATGCCAAGCCTTAAATATCACTCCAAGGTTGCCATGTCCCATACATACAACTCAGCCATTTGGTCTCTCTATTCTATTTAGAACACACACTTCCACTGTACCGAGCCCCACATAATTGATCTACATTTAAGTCCATCAGAATCTTCTCATACTTGAGCTGGAAAGAGCCAGCCAACCCTGCCTCTCCTAGGTGGGGAGCCCAAAGAGGTTAGATGGCTTTCTCCAAATCGTGTAGTTATTAGAAGTGCTAGGAAGTGATCTAAGGTTTCCTAATCCTCAGACCAAATGTCCAGCTGGCTTTGCTATGCAATGGCTGCTTTGCTTAAGAAGGATGTTGCAAAACTCAGAAAGGAGCTGAACTAGAGAATCTCATAAGTTCCCATCGAACATCATGACTCCATTTCCCCCTATGTTTTCTATGGATTTTCCACAGGTATCATGTTTAACCTATCATCATACATCATAGACTTAAGGCCTTTCAGCATTTTGGTTGTTTTCAGATTCTACCTAGTCCAGTGGATCTGAATCATGGGCTTCTGAACTCTCCCCTCTGATATCTATTTCCAAAGTCGAGTGCCAGGGAATGTGCTGGGTAACTTAGGGTATTGGTTTACGTGATGCCTGAATCATCATCCCTCCTAGTCTTCAAGCTCTGACACCTTTCTGGTGGGGGGGGGGAAGCTATCGTATTCTCAGAGAAAGTACAATAATCTTAGTTTTGAATTCAGTCTATTATAGCAAATCTTACCAGATTCAAAGCCCCAGGGAAGTTGCATGGATATCTTCTCTCAAGTCAGGTTTGCTGTTGTTTCTTTTTCTTTCTTTCTTGCAGGGCAATGAGGGTTAAGTGACTTGCCCAGGGTCACACAGCTAGTAAGTGTCAAGTGTCTGAGGCCAGATTTGAAGTCAGGTCCTCCTGAATCCAGGGTCGGTGCTTTATCCACTGTGCCACCTAGCTTCCCCTTTGCTGTTGTTTCTTGTTGAAGTATCTGGATTGCAAAGTGGGAAAACATGGAGAGAGTTAAGAAATGGAGGGTGGGGGTGGGGAAGAAACTTTATATATTTTGTAGAATTTGAGCATAAGCTTTTCAACTTAACAATAATGTCTTTCATTTCAGTGGCTTCTTCTAGAAGCTGTGCCACAAGCATATTTTGATTCCTTGTCACCAACACCAATACAGATACTTGTCCCTGCCTCTCCGGAGATTAATTACAAGAGCATCATTACCCAGTATAAAACAAATCAAGACTAGATTAGGGACAGCCAGAACCTTGCTATGATACACTCTACTTCCCGGGAAGTAGGAAGAATATGCAGATCCTGGCAAGTGGAAAAACTGCACAAAAATCTATGCCAATGGAAACATCAGCCTCATTAGAATATATAAATACACACACACACACATATATTCACAAATACAGACATGCGCATGCGCACGCGCACACACACACACACACATACACACACACACACACACACACACACACGGTAGCCTTTACCTTCCCCCATTGTTTATTTTGTTTTGTTTTGATTGTTAATTATCTTTTATTATTCTAAACTTGATAAATATCAACAAATATGAATACTTCCACACAAAAAACCAACAAGAATTATAAATGAAGGGGCAGCTAGATGGCACAGTGGTTAATGCACTGGCCCTGGATTCAGGAGTACCTGAATTCAAATTTGACCTCAGACACTTGACATTTACTAGCTGTGTGACCCTGGGCAAGTCACTTAACCCCCGTTGCCTGCAAAAAAAAAAAGAATTATAAATGAAACCATAAATCTCCACCATTACTTTTATTTTGTTAAGTAGAAAATAAATTCAACTTCTTGGTTTCAGAGCTCTCCTTCCTGTTTGCCTTTTCCTCTGAACATCCATCTCTACGCATTTTTAAAAAATGTCTCATTAATTCGCTTGTTTTTGTTTAGCCATAACCACCTTCAATTCCTTTAATAGGATTTCATAATCTCAGAGTATTTGATTCTCTTTCAGCAGAGGGTGGAGTTTGGTGTTCTCAGGAAGAAGTAGTGCCCCGTGCGCTGTAGAATAGTTAGGAAGTGCCAAAGATATTATTAGAAAGAGAAATGAGGTGTAGTAATAGCAGGAGGTCATATGGCATAGTATATGGACAACTAACTTTGGAGTCAATAATATGTAAATTCAGGGCAGCTAGGTGAAGCAGTGGATAGAGCATTGGCCCTAGATTCAGGAGGACCTGAGTTCAAATGCGGCCTCAGACACTTGACACTTACTAGCTGTGTGATCCTGGGCAAGTCACTTAACCACAATTGCCTCACCAAAAAACAAACAAAATATATATGTAAATTCAAATTTTACCTCTGAACCATACTGGCTGGGGGAACCTGGGAAAATCACTTGACCTCTGATGATAATAATAATAATGATAATAACAACTAAGATTTATATAAAGCTTACTAAATGCCAAGCACTGTACTAAGAACTTTACAATTACTATCTCATTTGGTCTTCACAACAACCCTGAGAGGTAGGTGCTATTATTATAACAATTTTACTGGTAAGGAAACTGAAGTAAACAGAGGTTAATTGACTTGCCCAGGATCATACAGTCATTAAGTGTCTGAGGCTGGATTTGAACTTGGGTCTTTCTGACTCCACACCCAGCACTCTATCTACTGGGCTGCCTAGCAGCCTCAAGATACAGGTTGGAGAGCAGTTGCCAATCTGTACTGATGTAGGGAGTTTCCTATGCCTTTTCATTTCTGTCAGACACTGCAGATGCCCGGGCTGACCTCAAAAGTCCTGGCCAGGATTGGGGCAAATCTGATTTATGCACATTAAAGTGTCTATTCCAGAACAAAACAAAAGGATCATGTTGATTTTGCAGCTCTGGGATCCTCAGGGAATCTGAAACCATTTTGTTCCTGCTATGAGCTAGATTCTTCACTAGCAAATGAGAAACATTTATAACTCTGTGATGGAGAATCTCACTTCTCCATTAAGTGCGTATTACAACTAGATCCCTTTTTCTTGCTGAAGGAAAAAAAAAAGGAATTCTTTTATGAATGTCAATGTAAATGGACATTTTTGAGATGACAAATTCTTAGTGAGTCAGACGCTGGTTGACAGAAACAGGGCAATGGGATACAGGTATCTTAGGAGTGGAAGGAATTTGATTCCAGGAGATGAAGTGACTGATGCACGGTACAGAGGATGGGGAACAGGAAATACAATTGGGATTAATAAGAAACCGTAGAGATTAGTAGAAATCCTGGGCAATGAAGAAGGTGAATTCATGGAAACACCTGAGTAGCCACAGGAGCCATGGGGGAGAAGGAGGGTGCCCATCCACACTTTTCTGCATTGTCCTCAAGAATATGAGGACAGGCTTTGAAAAATATTCCAATCTAATTCCACATATTCAATATCCACAGTGTACTCTGATCTATCAGTCCAAGAAAGTTTTGGGGAAAAAAGGGAAGTACAGTCAACTTAGCTTAATTTATAGGCTCAGAGATTTGGATTTGAAAAGGCCACTAAATCCATTCTCCTCGGTTTCATACAAGGTCATTCAGGTCCCTATCTGAGCTGAGATTTGAATTCAGGTCTTTCTGATTCCAAGTCCAATGTCCTAACCATTATGGCATTCTACCTCTCAGACTGCTGTTAGCTTGGACTAATAACTATTTCGCATTTCAAATGCTTCTGATTTCTTTGATGGTGTGTTGTAAAGGGGTTTTTTTCCTCCTAGGAATCAAAGGCAAGCTCAATAATATATAATCAGAAGAAGCCAATTTTCTACCCTTTAAAAAAATCATTATAATATTGTCTTGTCTCAGAGCCTATATCATCTCTCCAGAACCATTACAGGGTAAATGGGGCTTTGTCCCAGGGTGCCAATATTTTGTGGGTACAGTTTCCCTAGGAGAGAGTGTGTCTCCAGATCCTCAAATCACAGGCCTTCACCAGTTCAGGCCACCACCTGGAGGCTATAACCTCAAGGTTCCCATTATTGAATTACCCCTTCCCAATTCCCACCACAGCTTTTGTGGGGGGAAAGATTCAGAATCTCTGGAGGCTGGCCCATACCACTTGAAACTGCTTCTGCACCTCAGTTTTATCTACCATAATCCCCAATATTCAACCAAATTTGTCACAGTACAAGAATTTCTAGTTATAACTCTATACCTCCTAGTCTTCGGAACTTTTCAAATTCAGTAACCCAGCAACCATATCTCCAAGTTCTTTCAATACCCCAGGAGTCAGTATACCATATAGGTAGGCCTAGTAATGTTAACTTATTAAGATCTAATCCACTTTTACTTTGCTTCTAGTTTTGCTACCAAAGATTCACCCTCAAACTGGGAAATACAGAGCAAAAGTAACTAGCGTGCAAACTCAGGATAAGTGATGAGATGACAAAAGGACACCTATCTGTCTTCAATGAATTCAAGTCACCAGGCCCAGATGAATGACTTAGCAGGATGGGGAAAGAGCTCTTGGATATGACTAGTAAGCCACTGCCTTTGAAAAACCCTGGAGTACAAGGTGTGGGCCACAGGACTGGAAGCTATCAGATGCACTGATTTTGGAAGGATGGAGTATTCATCAGAGCAGATCCAGAATTGGTCTGAGGGTTAACTTTTAGCAGAGAAATCACTCTGGAAGTTGCCTTGTTGTTTGAAGCCTTCCATGAGTGTGTATCAACTTTGGAAATGGATTTCAAAACTCATCATCCATCTCTTCCTTCTGATCAGGTCATCTGTAGTATGCCCAAATTCTACATACCATGCTTCTGTCCTTTTCTCAATATTTTCCCAGAGAAATATAACTGCATGTTACTTTATATTCTTTAAATTATAACCATGTAGCAGTAGAAAAATATCAATGTTAAAAGGATCTGTTTTTGAATACAGGAATTTGATTTGCTTGATGATCCATATTTGTTATAAGCATTTTTTTTCCTATAGGAAGGGGAAATAGATTTTCATTCATTAAAAAAAAAAGTTTCTAGGGGCAGCTAGGTGGCACAGTGGATAGAGCACCAGCCCTGGATTCAGGAGGACCTTAGTTCAAATCTGGCCTCAGACACTTAACACTTACTAGCTGTGTAACTCTGGGCAAGTCACTTAACCCCAACTGCCTCACCCCCCCAAAAAAAAAAGTTTCTAAAAGATTGGTCTTTATTTTTTTAAAAAAAGATAGGCCTTTAACAAAAAGATAGATTTTTATTTTTAAAAGGAAGCTTGAAGTTATTTAAAACATTGAATGATTTTTACAAAGGAACTTTACTACCCCCTTTTTAATCGAATTTGTTACTTTTCAATTAAAAAAACTTTAGGGGGCAGCTAGGTGGTACAGTGGATAAAGCACTGGTCCTGGATTCAGGAGGAACTGAGTTCAAATCCAGATTCAGACACTTGACACTTACTAGCTGCATGACCCTGGGCAAGTCACTTAAACCTCATTGCTGCCCTCCCCCCCAAAAAGCTTTCCATTGCCAAAAACCAGTTACATGTTATATCCTATGACATCTCAACAATATGTTCCATATAGTCAAATACACATTCTTGAATTAAGATTTCTAGGCCATACCTCATGTATTTCTATATAGATATCTGAGACCATGAGTATAGTTATTGGCTTTCTTTGATATTATGTTTAAATTACTGGTTTATTCCATTGATTTTTTAAAAAATCTCACTTCTCTCTGTAATAAGTGACTAAGTGAATGTTTTGTGGCAGTTTTCGCCTCCCCTTTCCTTTTTTCACTTCAAAGCTCTTAAAATTAGATTCACCTCCAGATGCTTTCATAAGTTTTATTAGATACCCTGCAGCCTGGTCTGGAGACTATCATGCCTGAATCTTAAGCCCTGGTGAAGAAATCACACTCCCTTTCCCCAACACTAATTTCTTAACCAGCTCTTCTCTTCTTATATCTGCCTTTCTCTAGTGATCCCCCTACCTTAACTCAGTCATAGTGTAGGAGGTATTAATTCTTCTCCAAAATTCTTCAGCGCCTTTTCCAGGACTTCTATTTCTAACTGTGCTTAGTCGAATCTTTCTGGCAAGATGGACCTACTTCCATATGAAGTTGGTACTGGTGGTCCTGTTTGAGAAGACCCAGGGAGGCTCTTTGTCATGTGTTACCTGGAAAATGGTTTCTTTCCTGTCTTTCCTTTTATGTCATAAGAGGGCATCATTTTTTGTTCCCATGACTAGTACTATATGCCATTTGTCTTCTTGGTAGTATCTTTGGGGTGTCGTAACTATTCCAGAGAACATGGGCTTCTCCTTCTTCCTGAGAACCTCAAACTTGACCATCCAACGAATGAGGGTCAAATCAAGTGCATAGTTCATGTTGTTTACTTGGCCTTCTTATCCCTCCCTGGGTCCCATTTTTCTAACCTTCCACCTCCTAAAAAAAGCTTTCAATTCTCCTCTGCCCTCCTGGTATTCTTCTTCTGAATTTTCCTCCTAAAACATTTCTTCTAACATTCTATTTTTTCAAGGAACGTTTTGTTTTTCCACCGAGTTAAAACCTGGGGAAGTGTTCCTTCAGCACCCCTAATTTCTCCTTTAATGGGGAGAAAAGTTGCCTTTTTGTACATGAAGCTATTACTTAGCATTCATAAAAACAGAAACACAGCATAGCCTCAGAGGGTCACAGGACCCAGAACCATTCTGCTCATCCTTTGTTCAAACCCCCTAAACATGTGGTTTTTGCTCCTCACTTTCTCTGCTAGCTGGTATAATGGTAGAGAGCCCCTGAGCAAGGATTCTTCATAGAGAATATTGTAGAAGGGAGGAGAAGTCCTTCGTTTGATAGCAACAGAAGACCATTTTTGAGCAAAGATTGCCTGTGAAGGTATGCTCCGTGACAAGTTAATAAATATTTATTGCCAGGCACTGTGCCAAGTGATGGGGATACAAATAAAAGCAAAAAAAAAGATAGTTCCTCCCCTCAAGGAAGTTACATTCCAATAGGGGAAGACAATGCATAAACATCTAGGAAGGGTTTGGAGGAAGATGAGGCATGGTGGTAAAGTATAGAAACTGTAGGATGGCTTGGCTAGGCCCTTCTTCAAGATGACAGTTTTGAGAAGAACTCAGCAATAGGAGAAGCAGGTTGCAGCGGCAGAAGGAGAAGGCAACTGAAACATGAGGGTAAAGTTTGGAGAATGAAGGATGGCTGGTAAAAATGGAGGTTCCAAGAGGAACTTACCAATGGGACAAAGGGGACACAAGGCTGGGTGGAGAAGATAGCTAATGAACAGTGGCAAAGTCCAGAGAACATTCGCTCCTCCCCATATGACCCTTTGTCCAGGTAAAAGCAAACTCTCTCAATCCAGCTGGATTGTCATTTATTCTAGCATCAGATGTTATCTATTTGCAATGTAATTTGCCTCTTGCAACTTAGCTGGACCAGTCTCTGCCACCCTCAAGGGATGCACTTATTTTTTCTGCCTTCCATCAGATTTTCCCCACCTCTTTCCAAATTATCTGACACCACCTGGGAAAGGTGGTTACTTTGCAATTGGAAAGCTGTTGCCAATGCCTAGATGCAAAGGCCAAAGGCTAAGGTCACAGGTTATAAGGGGAAAACCCATTGATTTCGCGGATGGTGGTATCAGGATGGGTCACAGGCCATAGTAAAAAGGTAACTTTTGGAGAGTGTCCTTGAGAGTAGAATTCTGCCCTCTGGAACCAAACTGTAAAAGGGTGCAGACTGGCCTGAGTCCAGGGCAATACATCCTTAGGGAAGCATGGGCTAAAGAACACTTCCAGGACTCGGTAACAATGGCTACAGGGCTGATTCACAAGACAATGAAGCAACTAGGAGTCAGAAGACAGAACTGCCCAGCCTCCCACACTCAGGGTTGGAAGGAAGCTCAGCAGCCATTTAATCTGACACCTTCATTTTGCAGATGAGGAAAATGAGGCCTCCAAAGAGAGAAGTAAATTGCCCATGGTCACACAGGTCAGTGAGATTCAAATCCACATCCTCTGACTCTACATCTAGGGTGCACTGCATCTCAAATGAAGCATAGTTTGGGAGGCTTGTAATGACTTCGAAGCCAAAACTTTTCCAAAGAGAGATGACTGATAGTCCTGGCCCACCAACTTGAGAAAAATGGAAATAAATATTTTGAGCCCAGCATCACTGGTTTCCTGATTACTTGAAGGAACCAAGGCTATTTAACCTGGAGACAGAACAGACTAAAGCAGGATGATCTTAACCTTTCTGGGCCATGGATCCTTCAGGCAGTGAGATAATCACAGAGGGAAGGTATGGGCAATAAAAGGTGTTAGGAAAGGCTTCGTGTGGAAGGTGCTGCTAAATCCCAGAGTCTATGGAGAGATAGAAGGTATAAGAATACTGAAAAGGTAGGAAAGAGCTGAGTTAGGAAGGCCTTTTAACAGCCAAATGGGGGATTTTATATTTTATACTGTAGGGAGCCATGGAAGTTTACTAAAAGGGGGCCAAGAGGTGTGGCATGGTGGGCCCTGTGTTTTAGGAAGATCACTTTGATAGCTCAGGAGAGAATGGTCTGGAATCAAGAGAGACAAGGCAAGAGGATCAACCATCAAGCTACTGCAATAGTCCGGGTGAGAGATGATGAGGGCCCATACCAGGAGAGATGTTACAAAGATAAAAGCAACAAGTTGACAAATAATTGGACATAGGGGAATATGGTAAGAGAGAGGAGTCAAGGATAACACCTGTATTGTAAGTTTATGCTCCCCCCAATCAAAGTTCAACGGACCCCTCAGGGTGCATGGATTCCAGATTGAGAATCCCTGATTGAGAGAGAAACGATAGATATTTCTGGGTATTCAAAAGTCTATGACATGAATGAGAAAAAAGACTTTTTCCACCTGGCTTTAGAGGGCAGAATCAAGAACAATGGGTATGGGGGCAGCTAGGAAGCTAGTGAATAAAGCACTGTCCCTGAATTCAGGAGTACCTGAGTTCAAATCTGGCCTCAGGCACTTGGCACTTACCAGCTGTGTGACCCTGGGCAAATCATTTAACCCTCATTGCGAAAGAAAGAAAGAAAGAGAGAAAGAAAGAGAGAAAGAAAGAGAGAAAGAAAGAGAGAGAGAGAGAGAGAGAGAGAGAGAGAGAGAGGGAGAGAGAGAGGGAGGGAGGAAGGAAGGACGAAAGAAGGAAAGAAAGAAAGAAAGAAAGAAAGAAAGAAAGAAAGAAAGAAAGAAAGAAAGAAAGAAAGAAAGAAAGAAAGAAAGAAAGAAAGAAAGAAAGAAAGAAAGAAAGAAAGAAAGAAAGAAAGAAAGAAAGAAAGAAAGAAAGGATGAAAGGACGAAAGAAGGAAAGGAAGAAAGAAAGGAAGGAAGGAAAGAACTAAAGAAAGAACAAATGAAAGAATGAAAGAACGAATGAAAGAAAGAAAGAAAGAAAGAAAGAAAGAAAGAAAGAAAGAAAGAAAGAGAGAAAGAAAGAGAGAAAGAAAGAGAAAGGAAGAGAGAAAGGAAGAGAGAAAGAAAGAGAGAAAGAGAGAGAGAAAGAGAGAAAGAGAGAGAGAGAGAGAGAGAGGGAGAGAGAGAGGGAGGGAGGGAGGGAGGGAGGGAGGAAGGAAGGAAGGAAGGAAGGAAGGAAGGAAGGAAGGAAGGAAGGAAGGAAGGAAGGAAGGACGAAAGAAGGAAAGGAAGAAAGAAAGAAAGGAAGAAAGAAAGAAAGAAAGAAAGAAAGGACGAAAGAAGGAAAGGAAGAAAGAAAGAAAGGAAGGAAGGAAAGAACTAAAGAAAGAACAAATGAAAGAATGAAAGAAAGAAAGAAAGAAAGAAAGAAAGAAAGAAAGAAAGAAAGAAAGAAAGAAAGAAAGAAAGAAAGAAAGAAAGAAAGAAAGAACAATGAGTAGAAGCTGCAGATAGACTCCATATTGAGGCGTGGGGTGGGAGAGAAACCAACTCAGTAATTAAAGTAATCCAAAATATTGAAGGAGAGGTAGTGGATTCCCTCTTGCCATAGACCTTTAAGCAAGTTGGTGACCACTTGCAAGGTGGGGAAGAGGATTCTTGATTAAGAAGGGATCATTCCAGAAGGCTCATGGGATTCCTTCCCAGTCTGAGAGTCTCCATCTCTGGGCTAGTTAACAGATCCAGTGGCAATCTTCCAATACCTGGAAAATGCAATGCTATTGGGAACAATACTTTCCTCTTTTGGAAAGTTTTCCAGAAGTAGTTCAGGGCCTTTTATACTCAGTAAAACACCAAGGCATTTGTGATCACATCTGATCTAACCAAGTTGGTAAAGCATAATCTTTAAAGAATATGGACTGAGCCTAAGTTCAGAGATGGGTTCTCCGTGGCACAAAGTTTCACCCATCTTTGTGATAAAGGTTTCATAGCCTCACACCACACACACACACACACACACACACACACACCATACCATAAGCACAAATTACAGTCTATGACAGCTACAACAGCCGTTATTATCAACTCCACATTGGTGACACACACTCTGTAGTTCCAACTCCCGCTTATGTCTGGATGTCATTTGTTCAGGTAATAATTTTTGCAATCCAATAGATCTTTTTGCATGCCACACCTGCAAATGAGCCCCTTGAGTGCTGGATGTGCACAGTAACAGGGGCTATCGGGGGTTTGAAGGCTATGGTTATTAACAGATTTTTTTTCCACCCAGAAGCATAGAGCAAAATCAATCATTCTGATAACTAGGCATGGCATGAGCTGTCTCCACTTTCATTTCAATCTGATTAATCACACATACACAGACCTTTACCTTAAAGGAGCGGCTGTTCACATTTAATCACAAAGACACGTTCGAGCGCACCCCGTCGCCCATTGCTAGATTTAACTGCAATTTATGCCTTCTGTCTTAGCAAATGCGTTTATGATAATACAGCTCTCTGGCATATGAATGTATGATTTCACTCATTTTACAAACATTAAAATTGAAGCTAAGTAAACTAATACATCGTGTTGTGGCTCATTCATCATCGGTGATTTGCAAGCGCTGAAGTTTCCATTATACACATATGTTTTATCTCACGGTTTACCCTAATAATGACTGGCTAGATGAATGACTAGGAGGATATTTTCTCTGTTAAAACTGAAACATGCTAGGGATCTGAAGCCTTCATCTAACAAGATATTTCTCTGCCTCTCACCACAATTTGGTCTTATTATTTCATGAATTACTCCAGGCTTCCTATATTTCAGGTAGGTAAATACAACTGTTGGTGTAGGGATGGATTTTCTTTTCTTTCTTTTTTTTGTTTCCCTAACACGGAATCGGAACCAAGTAGGTCTCTCGTACAGCTCTTCATTAGAGTGTTCCCAAGAAGCACGAAATTCCAGGAGGTGTATGTGTCGTAACCATAGCAACCCTGGGGAACATTCTGAAGGGGGTTATTTGCACAAGAGGGCAAGTCAGAGAATGAGAGGGTTTCGGCAGGGATGGGTGTGGATTTCTTTCAGAGAGGTGAAAGGTGCATCATCCCCTCCCCCAATCACCACCACCATCATACTCCCCAAGAACTGGAGGAGACTTTTGCTATAAGAGAACAGCACTGGGATTGGAATTCGGCTTGAGAGGCAAAAAAAAAATATGAATATAGATCAGGAGATGGGACCCTGCTTGGGAAATGAGCTCATTAGATCATTGTCCAGTGAGCAAATTATTGACCTCATCCATATATGCATCCCCAGAGCCTCGTTAGTTTTCTTGGGTTAGGGGCAAGACCCAGAATTTGTGTAGTCATTCCTTCTTTTTTGCTCAGCTCATAGGGCAGGAGAGCACCTTGGAAATTATCTCAGGGATAGAGGATGGGGAGTAGAGGAGAGAGCTCTGTGAATTCCCTAGCACAGGGAGCTCCCAGGCCAAGGAAATTTTATGCAGGTTGGGGTATTCTCTGCACCTTTTGGTCTTAAATGCAGGGTTTCTTTAACTTTGTGGGTTTGTATCTTGACTCTTTGGGGAATCTGATGAAGTCTATGAAATTCTTTTCAGAATAATGTTTTAAATGCATAAGATGACAAAGCAAATCAATTATATGAAAATAAATAACTTATGAAAATTACAATCCATCTACAGAGAAAGAACTGACGGTATCTGAAAACAGATTGAAGCATTTTTTTTTCAGATAGTTCCTTAATCTGAAGTTTTGTTTTTCTGTTTTCTTTCACAACTTGGCTAATGTGGAGATGTTTTGCATGACTACTCATGTATAACTTATATTGAATTGCTTGAGTTCTTGGGGGGTGGAGGTGGGGAAGGAGGGAGGAAGAGAAGTTGGAACACAAAGTTTTAAAAAATTGATGTCAAAATTTGTTTTTACATGTAATTTGGAAAATAAAATTCTAAACAAAAAATAAATTTAATTTAATTTAAAAATTTAAATTTTAAAAAATTAAAAAATAGCAAAATAGCAAAATATTTTCCTCATTCAAGTCTACAGACTCCCTGAAATCTATCCATGTATCACAAGGGAAGAATCTTGTCTCAGAGAGCCAGGTGAGATAAAAATGTAATTGGGAAAGATTGAACAAGATAAAGAAAAATACAATACAACATAGAAAATAAAATATTTTAAAGCTAAGTCAATATTCAGCCCCACTCTGTATGGATTAGTGGCTCCAGCTTTCATTGAGTTTGACATCACTGGGAGCTTAAGTGACTTGCCCAGGAACATGTAACTAGTGTGTATAAGAGGCAAGATTTGAATGCAGTTGTAGTCTAGCTTGTAAGGAAACTATTTCCAAACCAAGAGAAATCATCCAGTCCTTTTATAACTCAGTACCCTGTCACCTCCTGCCACTGGGTAGAAATACAGCAGACCTTTCACTATTTATCCCTGGAACAACTTTTTTAAGTAAACTTGACTGATGTTTGTTTATAATCAGTGAGTAAGCTGCTACTTTAATGCTGCTATGGAAAAGGCCCCTTCTAGGTATGCTAAATTAACCGTTGTGAATAAAAACAATGAATAAAAATACCTTGCCACTTTAATGAGAACATCAACATTTGTTTCCCTGAGTTTTCCAAGTCCCATGAGGCCTTTTAAGCCAAGAGCATGTATTTGAATTCAGATACTGAGAATATAACTTCATCTTGTCCTTGTTGGACTATGGCTTTGTTGTTGCTGCTGTTCATTCTTGATTCTCAAAGAGAACTAATGACATCACAAGAGTGATGTCTTGATTTGCTGTGGTGGGGCAGGGGGGGGTGTGGCATTTTGGATCACAGAGATTCACTGGCTCTGAAGGCAGAAAACCTGAATACGAACACTCCCTCTGATGGAATTACTATCTGTGTGTCCTAGGGCATGTCTTTAGACTTCCCATGACTCAGTTTCCCCTTATGTACATGTAGATTAAACAGCTTCTGATGTGCCTTTCTGCTCTAGAGCTATGATCTCATGGCATACTTGGGTATGTCATTAAACCTGTGGTTTCCTCATTTGCAAAAGGAGGATTCAGATGGACCCTGAAGTCCATTTTAGCCCTAAATCTATGAAACCGTGATACTCCTAAGCAAACAGGTAGATCAGTTAACCTTCCTTTGCTTCAGTTTCCTCATTTGTAAAATGAGGAGATTAGACTAAATAACCATTGAGGTCCCCTTCAGCTCTACATGCCAAATCTATCTTTTCAAGAATGAACATTCTCAGTGGTCTCAAACAACACATATATATTAGCACAGTGAAATTGCCCATTTCTCTTTCCCATTCCACCCCAATCCCAACCCCAAACTGTACTATGTCACAGAGTACAAACTGATACACTGGGTCAGATGCATCTTTCATCTAGCCTCTTATAGACCCATGGGGAAATGGGGATGTAGTTTTGTCTTCCCAGATAGTCTCAAAGGTTAGGAATAAGCTACACCTTATTGCTAGAGTACTTCATTTCACCCTGACTCTGAAACCACCTGTGTCACCTTGGGTAAGTCATTTATCACCTCTATGGACCTCAGTTTCCATCTGAAAAACACCAGCATTTGATTAGATGATCTCTAAGTTTCTTGACACTTCAAAGTCTCTTAATTCTACTGTTATAAACTCTAGTTTAAAATTCTAGTGTTCAAAATCTAGTTAATAAACTTTCTACTTATCTTGTACATAGCTTGTTTGTGTATATTTGTTTGCTAGCTGTCTCCCCCATTAGATTGAGACTTCTCTAAGGACAGGAACTATCTTTTTTTTTTTTTTTTTTTTTTTTTGGTGAGGCAATTGGGGTTAAGTGACTTGCCCTGGGTCACACAGCTAGTAAGTGTCAAGTGTCTAAGGCTGGATTTGAATTCAGGTCCTCCTGACTCCAAGGCCAGTGCTCTATCCACTGTGCCACCTAGCTGCCCCAGGAACTGTCTTTTGCCTCTTTTTCATTTTGTTTTCTTTATTTTTCTTTTCTTTTATTGCCTCTTTTTTGTATCTCCAGGACTTATATTGCTTGTCACATAGCAGGTACTTAATAAATGCTTACTGATGAACTCATTGATCCTACCTCTCTGACCTTGGGAAAATCACTGGACCTCAGTTTTCCCTTTTGTAAGAAAAAGGAGTTGGACTAAGTGATTTCTAAGGAATTTTCCCCATTTCTAAATTTATTAACCTTTTATCCTATCTGGGTCCTTAAGCAAGTCACCTCTCTGGGGTCCAGTTTCCACGAGTGAAAAAATGAGGGGATTAGATTCAATGTCTTCTGGGGTCCCCTTAAGCTCAAGATCTCTGGTCCCATGATCTCTGATTTTCTCAGTGAAAGTACTACTTCCACTAATGTAGATCTCTACTCCTTTATAATCTGGGAAATAATATTTGAGTTGTCATAGCCAAAAACTAATTAATTCCCCATTATCAAACCATTCTGAACTCAGCTTGGCTGGTCCACAGAGATCAGACTTTCTGTCCAACAGTGGGACTTGATGTTTTTCTACCTCCCATCTTGGCAGACAGAAGGCTGCCCTTGACTAGACATTTTTGATAAATTGCATCTTCTTATCTCACCCATGCTAGAAATGTATTGGCCATCCATGGGTTCAACCTCAGTCCTAGTTGGCACAGTAACTTTGACCTAGCACATTTCCAACATATGATGTTTTTCCCTTCCTTAGACATCCTGGGGGCTCCCTGCTCCCAGGGACTAGTCATATATTAGTACCAGACTTACTGCAGACATTTAATTGGCTTAGGCCTGAAGGCAGTTCAGAACTCTGATGCTTAAGCCATATACCAGTCTTGATTTCCCCCAGTAGCAGAGAATACAGGTCTGTGACACCATGCCCAGACTTTCACTAGACATTTTTTTTTAAGTGAGGCAATTGGGGTTAAGTGACTTGCCCAGGGTCACATAGCAAGTGAGTGTTAAGTGTCTGAGGCCGGATTTGAACCCAGGTACTCCTGACTCCAGGGCCGGTGCTCTATCCACTGCGCCACCTAGCTGCCCCTTTCACTAGACATTTTGAAGTGAAGAACAGAGGACCATTTCTTAGCTGACAATTATTCATGGACAGATGGGATTAAACGTCCTCTGGGGTCCTTATAAACTCTACGATTCTGTGGTCTTACAGATCTTAAACTCCACTGATATAAACTTGAGAGGAAGTATGATGTAGTGGATAGAACATTGGACTCAAAGTCAGAAAGATGATGCGTGAATCCTTCCCTGATACCTATTAGCTACATGACCACTGTCAAATCATATCATTCCCCTGAGCCTCATTGTCCTGCTCTATAATTTAGGGGAGATAATACAAGAAAAACCTATTTCATCAGGTTTGGTGAGGCTAAAATTGATCATAGAAATATAGACTGAGGGCTAAAAGGGACACTGGAAGCTATTGAGCCCACCTCCCCTCACTTTACAGATCAGAAACTGAGGCACAGAGAGCATTAATGACTTGCCTAGGTTTGTACAACTAGTATGTATCTGAGGTAGAATTCCAATCTATAGGATTTCAGGATCTATAGGATTCCAGGTCTAGTGCTCTGTTCCTAGCTTCTTAAACTGTGGATCATGACTCCATATGGGGTCATGTAACTGAATGTGGGGGTTGTGAAAAATTTGGCGATAGTAAAATATTATATATACCTATTTAAATACCTATATACATGGGTTTGCATAAAAATTTCTTGGCTGAAAAGGAGTTTCAAGTGGATCAAGTTTAAGAAGCCCTGCTCTACCTACTGAACCACCTAACTGCCTACAAATTAGATGATATGTGCAGAGGGCATTCTAAACTTCAAAGAGTTATATAACTCTCAGTTATTATTGTCATTATCAGATACCTCATGGTCAACTGCACACCACAATGAAGCATTTGAGTCAGACTTTAAAGGATTAATAATGAATGATTCTGTTGTTTAAAAAAAGTCCTAATTCTTTTGGCGTTAATTTATAATTTTTGTCTGTATCACTTTTTAGGAATATTAAGTTCCATAAGCTTACCAGATACTTTGTAAAATAGCATTTCATTTAAATTGTATAAAACCTGGCTTGTCTAAGTTTCCAGGGATCACCCTTAACTATTAATCATGACAAGAAATGGATTGTAGTTGAGTAAGCTTTGCTAGACACATTCAGCACTAGGGAGGCCAGGAATTCAAGCCTAGTTGAAAGGATGAGGCAAATAGAGAGTGTCCTAAAAGTCCGTTCACTAAGACTTCTGGGATATCCTACATATCACAGCAGAGCAAGCTATGGATCAGGAATTCAGGATATGTGGCAAGGCTGGAGAGTTCAAGGGTTAGAGAAAGGGTGAAGGGTCCACAGAGTGAGGCAAATCTTTTTTTTTTTTTTTTTGCAGGGCAATGGGGGTTAAGTGACTTGTCCAGGGTCACACAGCTAGTAAGTGTCAAGTGTCTGAGGCTGGATTTTAACTCAGAAACTCCTGAATCCAGGGCCAGTGCTCTATCCACTGTGCCACCTAGCTGCCCCGTGAGGCAAATCTTGAAGCATCAGAATACTGTTGAGTCATAGCAAGCCAAGGCCCAGAGTGTAGAAGAACAGGAAATTGAAGACAGGACATATTTGATCAGGGATACTGACAGTAAGCACACATTCTCAAAGGCCATTTGCCTTTTTCTCACAATTAATGCTTCCATATAGGCATGGGGGGGCGGGGCTGGAAACAGTTGTGTAATCACAGCCAGAGGTTACAGGCTTCCAGGTGTACCCTATAACCAAGTGCTTGGGGGGGGGGAGCAGAGAGAAATTCAGTGTGTTTATCAGGAAGTACTTAAACTTCACATAATTCAGTGGTCCAGCCAAAATGGCCTTCTTACTGCTCCTCACACAAAATATTCCATGCCTTGTCTCCAAGACTTTGCACTGCTTGTTCCCCATGCCAATGCCAAGAACTTCTTATTCACCTCTACCTCTGAGGATCCTTATTTTCCTTCAAGACTCAAATAAAGGGCCACTTTTTTCATGAAGTCATTCTTGATTCCACCCCCACCACCCGATGCTAGTACCTTCTGTTTCAAAATTACTGACTGTGTCCTCCACTATCATATTCTATCTTATACTACCCTAGCCTAGCTTGTCCTGTACTGTCCTATCCTGTTTCAACAAGCATTTGTTTCCTACCAGAAATGTGTGAAACACCATTTTTGGCACTGGAAATACAAAAACAGAAATGGAAAATGACCCAAACTTCATGGCATTTACACTGTCTTTCACTGAATCACCTTCCTCATCTGCCAAACTCTGTCACCCTTTGCTCTATACTCTACTTTTCTCCCTTGAAAATCTCCTTCAAATCCATGGTTTTGAATGTGGAGTGGTTAGGAGCCTACAAAGTTTCTACCTTTAGTTCTGACCTCTTTTGCCAAGTTCCAGCCCATATTTCTAACTGCCAAATGCGTAGCTACATCTGAATGTTGCACCAGCATCTCAAACTTCATTGACTTAACTCAAAAATCTCTCACAATCTATTCCCATTAACATTATCATTAGTCCATACCCATATTCATACTTGCTAGTATCATTGCAGTGGGCAACCAACTGGTCTCTCTAGCTCTTCTATTGATCAGTTCAACTGTTCTTTTTTTCCCTCTGACTTGTATACCCTGGAATTTTTCCAACTGACTTCACAGGATGAGCATATGGAATACTGAAAAAAAAAGATAAAAACAACTCATTTTAAATGTAAAGCAGTAATAAAATAGTTAACACAAATAATCATCTTCTAAGATGTCCTCTGTTCCTGAGTCAAGTTGACCCTGTCTCTTCATTTAAGTTCATCAATGTGATAAGTTTCTCTAACCATACTGTTTATTTGGGGCAAATAATAGGATCATAGATTTAGAACTGTAAGACAGTTTAGAAGACATAGAGCCCATCTTCCTCCTTTTGCAAAGGAGGAAAGGGAGACCTGGATGGGTTATGTACTCTTTGAAAGGTTAGTAACTCCACTCCTTCAACTCCCAAATTCTACACTCTATTCACTGCACCATTCCAACTTCTGATTACCTCTACACAGAACACCTTTGGGTGTCTAGTACTTACGTGATAAAATAATGGGGTGGGATCAGATCTCAAAGGTCATTTTCACCTCTCAGTTTCTATCAATAAATACTCATAATATTGAAAAGACAAAATGCCTCAGTACAAGCAATATGCCAACAGTTATGGCATTGATGTGAATACTCCCTACAATGATACAGGTCACAATCCATTTGTACCATTTCTTTTCTTTTCTTTTTTTTTTTTTTGCAGGGCAATGGGGGTTAAGTGACTTGCCCAGGGTCACACAGCTAGTAAGTGTCAAGTGTCTGAGGCCGGATTTGAACTCAGGTACTCCTGAATCCAGGGCCAGTGGTTTATCCACTGCGCCACCTAGCTGCCCCCCATTTGTACCATTTCTAAAGACATCCTAAAGCTATATCTTCAGCCTGATAAGCAGCTTGTGTTAATCCAATAATATGTATCCTATGATATGTTATCTACGCTCTTCTCTAAGTCCTCCTTAGAGGTTTAACTCACTGAATTGGAGGATTTCCTATAGTTTTTTTGTTTGTTTGTTTGTTTTGTTTTTTTGCGGGGCAATGGGGGTTAAGTGACTTGCCCAGGGTCACACAGCTAGTAAGAGTCAAGTGTCTGAGGCCGGATTTGAACTCAGGTACTCCTGAATCCAGGGCCGGTGCTTTATCCACTGCGCCACCTAGCCGCCCCCGGATTTCCTATAGTTTAAAAAAAATATTTCACTGGCACAAGTTTCTCACTCAAGCCACCCATCCTTTGTGTTTTCTCTGACTGTCCCATTCTCTTTTCTAATCATCTATTTCCAGGGGGATGTCTTTTATATTGATTCTTGAATTCAAATCATCATTGGAAATATGTCACAGCCAACTTATGTCATATACATACATATATATATATGTATATTATATATATATATGTATATTTTATATATATGTATATTATATAATATATATATATATATATATAACCTTTGGGTTAAAATTTTGGTTCTTTGGAGATTATGGTGTTCTGTGATATAGCAGTATAGCAGTATAATATCATTATCAGGAAATTGGTCTAAACGCAGTGAAGGGAGGGGTTGGTCACAGAGCAACTTGGAATTTTCTTCTCTGCTCTCTGGAAACATATGAAGCACACTTACAAGGTAAGTATATGAGGTCAGAACAAGATCAGGAGTCCAGGATATTAGGCAAGTCTAGAAGGCTCAGAAGTCAACAGCAGAATGGAAAAACCTATGGAGCTAGGCAAACCTTGAAAAATCCATAAGGTGCAATTTTCCAAATGCAATCTAATCAACTTTGTTTCCTCTTTTCCAACTGATGGCATATCAGCAGCATCTATACAATATATAGTATATGCTCTGATAAATGAACTTACTAGGCTGCTCCGTCTAGCTATATGCCATTATCATATGAGTAGACATTTTCATCCATTTTGTTTTTCCTATGTGAATTGTTAGGTATATTTCTTCTGACTGGCCACGAATTTCAGTGAAATGCCCAGTTGTATTCTGAAGCCTGATACAATCAACACAATGTCAACTATACACAGGATCATGTGTAGGGATTTCCCATCTTGAGTAATACCTATTTCTTTTGGACTCTATACAGAACACTTTCCATGACAATGGCAAATACCTTCCTGCATTACACCTCACTTGATACTGACAACCAAGAGGATCAGTACTCAAAGTTCTCTCTGACTCTGTCATGGCACCTTATATTTTCTTACCACATGCATGGAAGATATGGAATAAATATTTTAAGTAGAAATATTTACATGATACACAAAATTTACACATTTGCATGAATATGATGAAATAATAAATAATGCAGGTACAACTGCAACATCATATGCAAGAGATACAATTTTGATCTTCATAATTTTTAAGAAGGTAAAGAGAATCTAGAGAATAGGAACAGAAATACAGAAAGAGAAAACAATCTTGATGGGGATAATTTATAAGTGCATTTACGGGGGTGAATGAGCTAACAAGTAACAAGTTGTTACTTCTTTGATATTCAGAAAAGTGATATATTGAAACAGATTAATTATACTTTCAATGTCACATTTTCTTAAAAGGCTAAAAGGCATTGTTCTGGGGTCAGCTAGGTGGTGCAGTAGATCAAGCATCAGCCGTGGATTCAGGAGGACCTGACTACATGCCTGGCCTCAGACACTTGACACATGACCATGGGCAAGTCACTTAATCCTCATTGCTCCACAAAAAATAAATAAATAAAGATTTGGTCTAAGTACATTTTAGAGAAGTGTAATTTTGAAAAACACCATGACCAAAGAGTGAATTGAGTTAGTAAGGAAATGCATCATAGGGAAAGAGACTAGACACATGATTTCATTGGTATAATATATTCCCCAGTGAGGAGAGTATAATCTTGTACCAATAAAAGTCTGCACCTTTTCTGCAACTTATAGTCTTAGAAAGTTTCCAATGGCACTAAAAGGTTAAGTGACCCAGCTAGGGTCACAGAACCACTATGCATCAGAGGCAGGATTGGAACGTAGCTATTCATGGTTTTGAAGCTAGTTTTTTAGCCACTCGGCCACTCTATCTCTCTATATCATTCCCTCCTTCCAAATAGAGAGTTACCTATGTATTAGAACTTGGATCTGTACAACATGGGAAAAGATAGCACATTTCTTCCATCAAACTATGTGTATCATCAGTTACAACATGCTTTCTCTGAAACCCCCAAACACCAACTACCAAGATGCCCAACATCTTGTTCAATTTACAGCCATTGATGAGTAATCCCCAAGTGCAACTTTCAAAAACACTGCCTGACCCCTTGGCTTAAACCAGCTTCCTTGTCAAAATAAGATATCCCCCGAGGATAAATTAGGTGGAATTATTCTTAGCTTCTTTCCAAGAAATGGTCCCATTTCTCAAGGTGGTAACATTTTAAAATGGTTCCTCTCCCCCACAGGAAATAGGCATGTTAATGTGCTTTCACAAAGGAAGAAAGTTTCCCTTTCACAGGTCTGTTTAAAATTGGACATTTTTCCCCAAAGAGAACATTGTTTTATGGATTACCAGATTCAGAGGAAGAAGATTGCAATGGCTCTTGGGGCAAGGCTATTACTCATCAACTACTCAGGATGAGTTCTCACGGATTGGGACATCACTAAAGGCCATCAAGTCAGTTATAATGGCCCATTTATGACAAGGCCATCTATTATTTTATAGGGTGAGTTAATCCAGTTCTAGCCATGCCCTTTATAAGAAGGGTAGGGAAGCTTATCAATGTATGTGATTCATCATGAAGAATTTTTAACAAATTATGCCATCCCCCCCAGTATATCAAGACAAAGCTCATTGCCAAAGCTTCTTTTTCCAGAATTCTTTCTGTATATTCTACACCCTGAGGTGAAACAAGGGCAGCATGGACTAGGTTTTTTATGTCATTTGTTAAGGGAAATTGGGCATATGACCAGGTCATGCCACTGTGGCCTTTTCAAATTTTAGAAAAACCAACTTATGTGAGCACTTCTTAAAATTGTTTTGCTTCTCTATTTGTGTCTGTTATCATCAAATTATATTTACTGAGTTGGATTCCTCAGAGTGCTCAGCATCATAGGGATCATTACAGCACATTGTAGGGAGGAACAAATATTTATATAATCTGGAAAATTGAACCTAAATCTAACTGAAATGATAACCATGTTTTATAAATGCAATAATTTCTTCTTTTGTTTTGTTTTGGTTTTTTTGGTGAGGCAATTGGGGTTAAGCGACTTGCCCAGGGTCACACAGCTATTAAGTGTCAAATGTCTGAGGCTGGATTTGAACTCAGGTACTCCTGATTCCAGGGCCAGTGCTCAATCCACTGCGCCACCTAGCTGTCCCTAGTGCAATAATTTCTAATGGACAGCAAGGTAGTACAGTGGATAGAGTGCCATGCCTGAAGTCAGGAAGACTCATCTACATGAATTCAAAATCTGGCCTCAAACACTTATCTAGCTGTGTGACCCTGGGCAAGTCACTTTACCCTGTTTGCCTCAGTTTCCTCATCTGTAAAATGAGCTGGAGAAGGAAATGGCAAACCACTCCAGTATCTTTACCAAGAAAACCCCCCAGGGGTCACAAAGAATGAGACATGACTGAAAAATGACTGAACAACACAATCTTAATGAGAATATCTTTTCTGTTTGTGAAAAAAAAATTGGCTCAGTTTACAATAGTGGATTTATTGCTGCACAGAATTTTAAGAGGTAAAATGCAGTGTGTAATAGTAGCTAGCATACATCATCTATTCTCCATTTACATGCCTTCATGATGGGGACTTGTTCGCCCATTAAAGAATCTGGTCTACTGCTGAATGGCCCTAGGTGCTAGAAAATTCTGCCTTTTTAAACAAGTTTTTATTAATTATCTATTACAGGAAAAGCACATGGCAGAGTCATCATGGTGTTATGCACGAGTCTTAACCTGGGGGGCCATGAACTTATTTTTAAAATATTTGAAAACTAAATTTCAATGTAATTGGCTTCCTTTGCAATCCTACATATTTTATTTTATGCAATTAAAAACAGCCTACTGAGAAGTGTCCATAGGCTGCTCTTGACTGCAAAGGGGTTCACGAAAGGAAAAAAAGTAAAGAACTCCTTACACAATAAGGAGAGGAGCCTTTAAGTCAGGAAGACTTGGGTCAAACCTCTGACATAGACATTCTGTGTAACCCTTACCAAGTGACTCAGCTTCTCAGAGGCACAGACAACTATATGATTAGAAATTGCAGAGAGGGTGCAGAATTGCATTGGGAGAAATAGTTTCCCTACTGGGAGTTACCAATGAAATCGCAGGTCTGGCCCAAAGAGAATTAAATTGAAACTCACCACGCTAGAATTCAACAACCTGGAGGAACTCAGTCCAGATGATGAGATCTCTTTGAGTTGTCATTAACACTTAAAACTGAAATCCTCTTTTAAACTTTAGAAAATATAAGAGGAGAGTGATCCTATCCCTCTTCAATTCTCTACAATGTTCCAGACAGCCCCATCATAGGTTTTCAATTGATCAGTGATAAAATGGTAAGAACAAAAGAGTATTATAGTTACTTCAAAGGAGGAAGGAGCAGGAGATGATCATTTTTAAAGAAATTCGTGTTTGAGGGTCATCTCTGCGCCAAATAAAAATGGGCATCTGTTGAATGGTACTACACTTGGGCTAGTTGACAGCTGCTCATTTCTCCCCTATAATGTCAGAGATGTTCTCAACTAGTTTGTTTTTAAGAAGTAGTTGAGTAGCTTCACTTGAAGAACCTAAATTTAAATGGCAAGAGGAGCCAATTAAATCTCCATTTGTAATTCTTGACTTCCATACTTCAAGGCTCCATGATTTCATTAACATATACACTTCCTCTACCATTGCTTATTGCAACGTTTCCATGACTTGGTAGATCGTCTTCAAGAACTGCTAAGGATGAAAAAAAAAAAGCTTTCATCCTGAAGATGACTGGCTAGAGAGCTCCTATGAAATTGGAGAGGCTAAATCACAGATGAAACATGTTATCCCCATGGACCAGTATTTAAGAGGCAGCATGGCAGAATACATAGGAGTTGGATTTGCAGTCATAAAGACCTGATGTTAAATCCTGCCTCAGACATTTATGGGCTTTATCACCTAGGTAAGCCACTTAATTGATCTCTGCCTCAGTTTCCTCATTTGGAAAATGATGAGGCTGACCTTGATAGATGATTAATGAAAGGACCTCTAAAGTCCTTTTTGGTTCTCAATTTATGATCACAGTCTATACTTCCCAGGCATATATATTAGTAATCCAGGGATGACTTCTTACCAAGATGTCTACTTGAGCAAGAAACGGACCAATTTCTGGTAGAAATTTGAGCCTTTGGTAAAAATGCTTATTTTAACCAAAGGCTCACATTTTCTCCAGACTGAATAATGATCATGTCATCCAGAGAGAAAATATAGTAACTGACTTCTTTCATGTCAGAATTGCACAAAAAATCAGCTAGAAGATCATGGGACAAAAGAAAGAGGCCCCCTCCAGCAAAGCTGTAACTATTACAGAGTAGCATCCCATAGTAACCAGAGATGAAATATTTATATCCTGTCAAGCTCTTTGTCCACAAGCAAAAAATAAAAAGAGAGGAGGTAAAAAGCTCCCCTGAGAAACCCCAGGGTAGAGAGAAAGCTCCAGGGAAGGGACCTTGATAGCCCTGGGAAGGGTCAGACCCACCTCACTGATGCAGCCCTCAGACGTGCTGCAATAAAACTCAGCCCAGGCTTAGGAGCTCTGAGGTCCTCAATACTCTGTCCTGAGATATCAGAGAGGGCCTTAAAGATCCAGCAGCTAGGTCATACAGTAGACAGAACACTGGGCATGGAGTGAGGAAGACCTGAGTTAAAATGTGACCAATGATGATCCAATTCATTATGTCAGGACAGAGTATTAAGGACCTCAGAGCAGGGAATGGACAAAAGATACAGAGACAACATTTTTGGACATAACCACTGTGTGGCTTCATTTTTCTTGACCATGCTTACTTCTTCCATGGGTTCCTCTCTTTTTCAAAGTGAATGAACAAAAAAGAAAGAATAATAAGAAAAGCTAGCATTTGTATAGGACTCTAAGATTTGCAAAGTGCTTTATAATTTTCTCATTTGATCCTCAAAACAACCTTGGGAGGTGGATATTATTATTATCCTTATTCTACAGATGAGGAATTTAAGGTGGATAGTTTGTGAGTTGCTCAGGTGCAGTAGTACAACTAGAATTGTCTGAGGCTTGAGCAAAATTATAGGTCTAATGCTCTATTAAAAGAGGGAGGGAAAGAAAGAGGGAAAGGAGGAAGGGAGGGAGGTAAAAGAAAGAACCAAGAGTCACCTCTGTGCTATAATGAGGGAAGGTAGGGCATTAGTGGCTTTTTAACCTTTAGACAATAAAGTTCAATATATCACCATCTGTAACAACTTATCAGTCACTATCTTTCTTTTGGTTCCCTTCACAGCTTTTGCCCATCTATCACAGTTTTAATGTATACATCTGTGACCAATGAATACACCAATGTTCTTGTTCTCCTTTCTTCACTTCAAATAATTTCATAGTTATTTATTTTTATATCCATCATTTCTATCCTTGAGGACATTATAGTATTCGATTATGTGGTTATATGATAGCTTGGTCAACAATTGGGAAATTGATGAGCATTTCTTTTATTTTGCTTTCAGGTTTTCACAAAATTACCAGAAAACGCTGCCCTAAATATCTTTGGGAAGATTGCCTTTTCATTTTGCTTCTGATTATTCCTAACAGCCAGAGTTTTCCACTGGTACCACTGAAATATTTAGAAAAATCCAAAATATACTCCTGCATGTTAGATGGACCTTGGTCATGAAATTAGAGGACATGATCAAGAGTCACAAACAGAGGCAGACAGGGATAGGTCATGAACTGCATCTTTGGAAGGAATTTCTACATTGGTGAGACCATTGATCTTTTGGTGTAGTGAGGATTTTTATAACATCCTTAAGAAATATTTCCAATTTTACACTTTATTGGTCCAAGAACATAATAACTTTTATATATCTCAAGCTTTTTTCTGGGTTATTCTGCACAAAAAGTCCATTGATATGGTTCTGAAGAGAGCTAACCTCTCTATACAGCACTTTAAAGTTTGCAAAGTGCGTTACATAGATGATCTCATTTAGCCCCCATTTTGAGATAGGGACTATTACTACAACCACCATTTTACAGATATATTCGATACAAGTTAAATTATTTGCTCCAGGCTACACAAGTAGTAAATGTCAGAGGCAGGATTACAATTTAGGTCTTCTTGACTCTAAATGTAGGAATCTATCCACTGCATCATCTACTGCTGAAAATTCTCTTGTTTCTATTTGAGGCCACTTACTCTTGTTCTATCCGCTGGAACAGCCCTTCAAGGACTTGTTGAGAAACATCCAGTAAAATTTAGTATCCTTTTACTCTTACTCAGAGAGATGCCTTTCTCACTTTGAAGGCTAAGGTAAAATCTTCTTCAATTGTACTAAGGGTAATTCACAAACAAAGAAGTTAATAAACTGGTTTTAAGACCTGATTGGCCAATGATCTCTGAAATGCTCCAATGGGAACCATTTGGCCTAAGGTCCTGGATATAGTATGGTTGCATAAAATACCCACTCCATTAGGAATCCGGAGAAAGAGGTTCTCTTCCCTCCCCTCCAGTAATTAACCAGGTGATACTGGGGAGTCCTTCCCTTTCTCTGGGCCTCATTTTCCTTATATATAAATTAAAGGAGTTGGATTAGATGATTTCTAACATCCCTTCCAACTCAAGCAAGCTTTGAGAAATTCAAGTAGTTGAGTCTTGAACATGGACTTTGAGTTTGAAATTCTTTGCATAGGTTCTGCATTTCAAATTCCAGTAGGGTTGGAAACCAATTCCAAATAATTCAATAGTCTACCTTTTCAGTAGCAGTGATGTGATAAGAGTCCACAATAGGGTCAGATTAACTTTGGCTATTAATCCTTTGCATTAAAGCACAACCATTTTTCAGAATTAAATAGACCAAAGCAATTTTGTTTTTTTCTTAACACCATTGCTTTGGTTAAATTTACTAAAACAGCTCCATAGGCAGTTATTATATAAAAATACATCTTTATGAAAATATGGTCACAGATTAAATATATATTCAGACAGTAAGACCAAATAAAAACAAAACACCCCAAAGGTTAATATCTCACTGTTTAGAGGGTTCTTAAATCTAATTTTCTCTCATTCAAAGAAGGAACACTCAAAAGAATTTTCAATTCAAGTGGCACATTTTAAAGGAATTGGTATAATTGTCTACAGCATGAATTGGCAGAAGATAACAGCATTTACCCTTCTACACAATTAAGTCCACCCAAAGTCATATCAATCAGTCAGTCAACAGGCCTATAACAGCTTATTATGTGGCATGCTACTAATGGCACTGGTACTGTGGATTTACAGACCAAAAATAAAACTATCTATACCCTCAAGGGGTTTATATGCAGTGCATCTATAGATTAACTATCATGTTTAGTGCTAAGTGAGACAGGCATTGTACTAAGTCCTGAAGATACAAAGAACCCCTGCCCTCAAGAAGCTTAAGTTCTAATGGAGAATACAACTTATATCCAGAAAGACAAATACACAAAACAGATAATAGATGGAAGGTAACCTTAGGGAGAAAAACACTGCCTCTGGGAGACCAAAAGAAGCCTCCTTAAGGAGGTGGTTTGTGAACTTAATCTAGAAGGAAGCCCAAGAATCTAAGAGGTAAAGTGAAGAAGGGAAAGCATTCCAGGTATGAAGGGTAGTCAGTGCAAAGGCAATAGTGTTTTCTGCAGGCAAGAGCAAAGGGATCAGTCCATCTGGAAAAAAAGTGTACTAGAAGGGAAGAAGGTATAAGACTGCTAGAAAGGCAGGAAGGGGACAGGCATAGGACCAAAAAAGAACAGCTTCATTATGTTTGATTCTGGAAGCAATAAGAAGTCACTAGAATATAAGTTAGGAGCCTACAAAGTTTCTTTCATTAGTTCTGCCCTCTTTTACCAAGTTCCAGACCATATTTCAAATTGCTTGATGGGTAAAGCTTGGGATGATGCCTCTCCACCTCCAGGTGAGCCAAGGCCAACTTTGTTGTTTGCCCTTTTTTTTCAAAGATGACCAATGCCATCATAGGGTGATGTCCTGACCCTTGCATAAATCAGATTTAAGTGAGGCAGAATTGCACAAAGTCATCAGCTTCACTCTCTCTTCCAGAGTCAAAGTGCAGTAGCAAATACAAAAATCAAGAGGAGTAGAGATGGCCAGAGATGCAATGGAGGACTTTGGAACAAATTGCTCTTGTTCATCCATTCCAGTGGAGGAAGTCTTCACATGATTGGGGAAGACAACCCCCTCAAATCTACAACACATCTTAGAACTTTTGGTTACCCTCAACCTGATTTAACCCACCTGCCAAGACAATCTTACCAGGATGTGGCCATTATGCATGCCCAACTTAAACAAAAGTTTCAAAGTCAAGCTATAGGATGGAAAAAATGAGCAAACAACAACAACAACAACAACAAAGAACTTGACCATAAAAAGCTACTATGGTTTTGAGGAGGGATAGGATAAAAAGAGAAATGAAGAATAAACAGTTGAAAATAGGATGGAAGGAAAAACACAGTAATCAACTGTGAAAATGAATGGGATGAACTCACACATAAAACAAAAGTGGATAGCAGAATGGATTAGAAAACAGCATTCAAAAATATGTTGTTTATAAGAAACACTTGAAACAGAAAGACACACAGAGTTAAAATAAAGGACTAGAACAGAATCTAATGGTTTCAGCCAAAGTAAAAAAAAAAAAAAAAGTCAGGTGTAGCAATCATGTCACACAAAGAAAAAGCAAAATAGACCTAATTAAAAGAGAAAATGAGGAAAACTACATTATGCTAAAAGGTACACCATAAAATTTTTATACATACACACATAGAAACATACACATGTGTGTGAGTATGTGTGTATATAAAATTTAAGGGAAGTTTCTCTGATAAAAGCCTCATTTCTTAAATGTATTAGGTACCAAGTCAAATTTATGAAAATCAGAACCATTCCCCAACTAATAAATAGTCAAGGAATATGAACAGGCAATTTTCAGGAGAAAAATTCAAAACTATCTATAATCATATGAAAAAATTCTAAATCACTACTGATTAGAGAAATATAAATTAAAACATCTTTGAAATATCATCTCATACTATCAGAAATGACAAATGTTGGAGAAGTGGGGAAAATAGGTGCATTAGTGAATTGTTAGAGTTGTGAACTGATCTAAGCATTCTGGAGAATAATTTGGAACTATGCCCAAAGAGCTATGAAACTGATCATAACCTTTTTTTCCCCCCAGTTAATCAACAATCATTTATTAAGCACCTACTGTGTTAGTTACTATTCTTACAAATACAAAGAATGAAACAATCTCTATTCTCAATTTTATCTGTTTTATCTAGGGAGAAATATATATATATATATATATTATACATATGCAAAGAATAAATATGGACATACAGTATAGATAGGGATAGAGGGCAATGGTAGATGGGGAATCAGGAGAGGCTTTGTGGTAATTGAGTAATATTTTGAAGAAAGAGAGGGATTCTGTGAGAAGGAAGGGAGGAGGGAATACATTCTAGGCATTAGAGATAGACAAAGCAAAGGCAAAGGCATGGAAGATGGAGGAACAGAGAAGCAGCCAGTTAGAATGTGGAAAAAGAAATAGTGTATAATGAGGTTGGAAAGAGAGGTTAAGGCTAGGATTTAAAAGCCAGAGTAGTTTATATTGGGTTTGACCCAGCAATAGCACTACTAGTTTAGTTCTATATTCAAAATAGATCAAAGGAAAAAGATCTATACATCATTTTTTTTTCATTCAAGATTGTACTCAACCTTGCTGGGTAAGTTATTCTTGGATACAACTCTAGCTGTTCTGCTCTTTGAAATATAACATTCTAAGACCTTTGGTATTTTAGAGTAGAATCTGCTGGATCTTGTGAAATCCTGATTCTATTTCCATAGTTTTTAAGAAGTATCCTTTTTTGTTTTTGTTTTTGCTTTGTTTTGTTTTGTTTTTGCGGGGCAATGAGGGTTAAGTGACTTGCCCAAGGTCACACAGTTAGTAAGTGTCAAGTGTCTGAGGTCAGATTTGAACTCAGGTTCTCCTGAATCCAAGACCAGCGTTTTATCCACTGCGCCACCTAGCTGCCCCCTTCATAGTTTTTTAATTATTTTTTTCTTGTATCTTGCAATATTTTTTTCCTTAACCTGGGAGTTATTAAACTGGGATATGACATTCCTGTAAGTTTTCTTCCTGGGATTTCAGATATTTGTAACAAAAAGACCAGAACTTGATGGAAAATTCAATATAAAAGATCCAGAATAAATCTAAGAAAAACATTAGAGTATTATCATAAGGCAATCATTAAGGTCAAACTGTTTACTTATGTGATAAAATAATGGGATTTAGCAGATACTCAAAGACCCACCTGGAGATTAATCTATACTGATTGAATCAAGTGAGAGTGATTGACTGCTGATTAAGCCTACTTCAAGTTAATTGGATTGTAATCACACCTGGCTATCCCTTAAGAAGGTATTGTTCTCAGAAACTAGACTGTGAACTCAACTTGAGAACAACTTCAAAGACAATGGATTTGGATGATGCCAACCAATCACCTTGAAGCAGTGAAGCAGTGTGGAAGGACCGCCTCTGTTCCAGATCTATAAAAAAGCTTCCACAAACAGCTTGCGAGGGTGTTCCTGATTAAAGCAGGCTCATGGAGGAGGACTTCAGGAAGAATCCAACCAGGCTGGAACTCTAGGCTAGACTGGTGCTGAAGCTTCTGATTTTGGGCGACCACAATTTAGATTTTAAACATCACACTTATTATGCACACATAGACATATACGCATATATGAATGTTATCAGTATTCTTAAAACTGTCATTACTAAGGTAGTTTGAAAGGAAAGTTGGGCTGAGTTGTGTGTAATGGGGTGATTCTAAAAAGCAAAATTGGGTAGGAAGAGGTAAAAGGGAGCAATTATATTACAAAAATGGGGCATGAAAGGAAGACCTAATACAGAGGCAGCAGGTGAGGGGTAGAGGGCTGGTAATATTAGAACCTTACTCTCATGTGGGTTGAAGAGGAAACAATATATACATTCAGTAGGGTATCAAAGTCATCTGAACATTTAGAGAGGTGAAAAAAACTCAGGGATAGGGTGGCAGAAGAACTTTTGGGGGAGCATGTGGATTGGGATTGGAAGGGTTGGGAGAGAGGTTGGGTCAGATGGAAAATGGGAACATGGTAGGGAGAAGATAAGGTAATGCAGATAGAGTAAAAAGAGAGGCTGAGAAAGAAAACAATGAGTAAAAATAAGATAGAGGGAAATTTCCAAATAATAATTATACATTTGACTATGAAAGGGATGTTTCTAGTAGATCTCTTTGTGGTAGCAAGAAATGGAAATTGTAGGGATCTTCATCTTTTGGAGTGTATGGTTGTGATGGAATACTAGTGTGCTATAAGAAATGATGAGCTCAATGATCTTAGGAAGGCATAAAAAGACTTTTATGAAATGGTGAAAAGCAAAGTGAGCAGAACCAAAAGAAGATTCTATACAGTAACAACTTTGAGTGACTAAGTCATTTTGACTATTATAAATACACAAATTAAAAATAAATGACATATGAAGAAACTATCTACGGCTAGAGTATGTAGAATAATTTTACATTATATGTGTATGTATGCACACACCTATTTGTGTCTAATAGTAGCCATCTGGGGTTAGAAAAAAAGAAATTTACATGATAACTTTAGTATGTATAGATTTGCAATTTTATTTTGTTCCATAAATTAAAAATATTTTTTTAAAAAGGAAAGGAGTTTCATGTACAAAAATATGTATAGCAGCTCTTTTTTGTAGTGGCAAAGCATTAGACATTGAGGGAATGCTCTCCTTTTGGGGAATGGCTGAACAAGTTGTGGTATATCCTTGTGATAAAATACTACTGTGCCATAAGAAATGACAAGGGTAGTGGTTTCAGGGGAAAAAAACATGACAAGAGTTATATACACTGATACCATGTGAAGTGAGAAGAACCAGGAGCTCATTGCACACAGTAATAGAAATGTCCTAATGATGATCAACTGTGAAAGACTTGGTTACTCTGATCTGTTTAATCATCTAAGACAAATTCTAAGACTCATGATGGAAAAAATTCTAACCACTTACAGAATGAAAACTGATGAACTCAGTGCAAATTGAAGTATAAATTTCTCATTTTTTTTTGTTTCTTCTTTTTGTGACATGGATAATATGGAAATATATTTTGCATGACTTCACCTGTATAATTATTATCACTTTGCTTGCCTTATCAGCAGGTGGGAGAGGGGATGGAGGAAGAGAATTTGGAATTCAAAATTTAAAAAGAAAACAATGTTCAAAATAATAAATTTAAAAGAAAAAAAAGAAAAAGTGACTTTGGCAGGGGAGTGGAATAAGGATAGGAGTGGAGAAAGATCTGATGTGCAGGAAGCCCAATTAGCAGCCTATTGCAATAGTTTAAATGAGGGGGTGATAAAAGTCTGAAGCATTGTTGTGGGGTGGTTATGTGAGTGGAGGGGAGACATAAGTGTGGGTGTTACAGGGATAGAAATTAGTATACATGAGTAGATTTGATCCCTATATGTATAATGCATACATGTATGTATCTATATATACAAATGTGTCCTTTGTACCTTATACCAGAACTGTAGCACAGTGTGTGACACGCAGTGGGCACTTATGTGCTCACTACTTGAGGGCAGGGACGCTTTCCATTTTGTCCATATCCCCACCACCTAGCACAAGAGCCTGGCACACAGTAGGTATTTAACTCAATGCTTTCTGACTGATTTACCAAGAGGAAATACAAAGTAGTTTGGGCTGAGCACTAATTGCTCTATGAAGATCAGAAAGGGCTTCAGGGAGGAGGTGGTACTTGGGCCAAACTCTGAAGAAAGGAGGGATTGTGAGAGGTAAGATGTGGTATGGGTTTCATGGTGGCTCAGCCAAACTCAATAGCTTGCCTTAGCAACTCAATGAACTGTCATGGATTTCTCATGCTGGGGACTTTTCTGCTGCAAATTTGTACATTTGCATATATGATGGTATATTTTTCGCCCAACCCCTTAAACAGGACATGAGCAAAGCTATTTTTGCCTTAGGGTCCAGCAGAAGATTCTCAGTAGAAACTGGAGGTGAAAATGGAAATTAATTTCATTTTAATTAGGAGCTATTTAGATGGGCCAGTTCACACCTTGTCATGCCAGGCCTTTTGTGGAGTATAGCCTGCGTAAGCAGGGGTTTTACCAGAAGATCCCCTTCACAGGAGGGCCAGGGGCACATTCTGAATCATGACTGTTTCGGTGGGCATGGATAGTAACTTTCTCAGCCATTTACAACACTCTCTTTCCTTAAGGATTCTGAGGACTAGAAGTTTTTGACATTTAAAGAAAAAAGGCATTTTCTCAATTCGATCACACATTTTACATACACATACACACAGACATACATAGAGATACATGAACGAGATAGAAGATAGATACATAGGGAGATAAATAGACAAGAAGATAGAAGAAAGATGGATAGATAGATGAATAGACAGATGGATAGAGCATAGAATAGGTAGATACAAGATAGATCAAAGAGAGATACATAAATAGATGATAGAGATAGATAAGAGGTAGAGGGGTGATATGTAGAAAATGGATAGCTCAATAGAGCATTTATTAAGCACTTAACTATTTGCCAGACAATTTACAATATTTAAAGATACAGAAACCAGCAAACACAATTACAGGATTGGATATGTATAGCCTATATTGGATTGCTTACCATCTCAGGGAGGTGACAGGAGGGAGGGAGGGAGAGAATTTGGAACCCAATTTTTAAAAAAATGTTAAAAATTGTTTTGAAATGTAATTGGGGGAGATATTACTTAAAACAAACAAGAAAACAAGACAATCCCTATCCTCAAGGAGCTTACAAACTAATGTGGGACATAGGAAGCTCAGTGTATATGGGGACAAATGAGACATTTAGTCAGTTCAATGCAATAAGCATTTATTAAGCACCAGCTGTGCCTTAGGCTTTAGGGTAGGCCCTGAGCCTATAAAGAAAAAAAAATTAAACCAGTCTCTGCCCTCAGAGAGCTGAGGTTCTATATTTCACTGCCTCAGCACTATAAGAAAACATGAGATGGAAATACTTTCAGCTGAGGGAAATCAAGGACAGCTTCATGGAGGTAGCACTTGAGCTGGTCCATTTGAATAGAGATGTGGAGGGAACAAATTTAAGACATGGGATGGGGGTGGGGTGTCGTGATTTGTACAAATGTAGAGAGCTGGAAGAGTATAGGCAAAGAACAGAGAACATCTAGCATTCCAGTTTGGCTGGAACTTAGAATACGTGAAGGGGAGTCAAGCAAAATAAGACTAGAAAGAGGCTGGAGCCAGATTGGGCCTTGAATGCTAGAGAGAAGAGTGTGGTTTTTACTTAAGATGCAAATGGGGAACCATCAAAAATCAAAAGAGAAGGAAGGAAGGAAGGAAGGAAAGGAAGAGGGAAAGAGGGGGAGGGAAGAAGGAAGGAAAGGATGGAGAGAAGGAAGAAGGGAGAAAGGAAGGGATGAAGGGAGGGAGAAAGGGAGGGAAGAATATAGAGAGTATGGATTATTATTTATTAACTCAAACTGATCTCCCTGACCATAAGATACTGGAAAAAGTTTGTTACCAATCTGACCCCTATCCTTCCTTAAATTAATTATAGCCAGCTTTAATGAGGAGGATGCTTCCATTGATTTAGGTTATTTTAATGAACTCCTTTTGAAATCATCACCCAGCTTTCTGTTTCTGTAATTATATTTTTACTAGCATGAGAATGCTGGGCTTTAAGCCCATAAGGGAAGACTGTGGATTATTATGTATCATTTATTAATATTGTCTGAACCTAACTTTATGTGCTTAGAGACTGTGTGAATCCAGAATGTCATCCTGACCTCAGTAACTCTAGAGGAAAACCAAAGACAGCTACCAGGAACTTTGCATTCTTCCAGGTCCTGGATCCATCCAAAGTATTCTTCTTTGGGATCTCCAATCCAAGACTGTATTTGGGGTTCCTTTCAAATAATTTGTGACTCATGTGTGGATGCCTCTATCAAAATCCTATATGATGTAAACCTTCCAGAACCAGGGAAGGGAGCAACTCTTCCTTTCTGGCTCTCTCCTCTACCAAGTGACATAATAAATTTCTTTCTAAAACCATTTCAGATGCTGGGATTTGTTCTCATGAGCAAGAGTGACATATCAGAGTCATGAGTTGGGAAGAATTATCTGGGAACAGCATAGAGCATAGACTATTCAGGTACCCTATGCCCCAGATAAGACACTTGCATGTCCCCAAACATCCTATTTTCCTCTTCCTGTGGCTTGGTCCACACGCTGTTCTTTCTATCTCAGAAAGAATTCCCATGACCCCCATTCTGATCTGTACAAATCCTACCCACAGCACTTTGGTGCCTTCTCTGCAGTAAGCATTCAGTAAATATTTGTTGAAAAACCTCCTAACGGGAATGTAATTTCCCTCCACCCATTACTCAGTTGATTTTAATTTAGATCCATAATTCAGGGCTGTAACTTAGATAACATATTTAGGGGATCAAGTTTGTACGACGATTTCATTTCCATAAACAAAGTTGAGAAACACTGAAAGTTAGTACACTGCATTTGGAGTCAGGAAGACTTGCTTTCCAACTTCAGATGAGCTAGTCACCTTGGACCTCAATTTTCCTATCTGTAAAATGAAGGGGAAGAACTTAATAACCTCTAAGGTCTCTTCCAGTCCTAAATCAATCATTTCTAAACCCCTATATTTCCTGACTCAATATTTTAAATGGCTTCTGTCATAAGGAATAACTCCATTTTCTCTCTCTCTCCTATTTTAATTTCCTAATTTTGTTCATTATCATGTTTATTTACGCTTTCTAAAGCATTTGACTTAGCAACAACCATGTGAGTTAAATAGAGTAAAATTTTTTACTTATTTTACTTATGGAGAAGTCACATCATGTGGTATCTAAGTGGTACTGTAAAGCTGTGGGTCTGGATTCAGGATTTGACCCGAGTTCAAATCGATCCTCAGATGCTTACCATCTGTGTGACCCTGGGTAAGTCATTTAACCTCTAATTGCCTTCATTTACTTATATGTAAAATGGGGATAATAATAGCATCTACCTCCCAGGGTTATTGTGAGGAACAAATGAGGTAATATTTATTAAGTATTTAACACAGCATTTGACACATAGTAAGCACCATATAAATGTTACTTATTATTTTTATTAGCTATTATTAATCATTAGAGAACTAGTGTCAGAGTCAGGAAGCCCTAGGTTCTAGTCTTGACTGTAACACATACTGACTGTGTGACCCTGGGCAAGTCATTTAACCTGTTAAGTGTCCCAGGCAACTCTCTAAGACTATGAGCTAGAGTTCAGATGCTGATCTACATTGGGAAATTCAGTTTCCTCACCCAGTAATTCATGACATGAAAAATTTCCAAGCTCTCCCCAACCCCAATACAGATGAGGAAACTGAAGCACATTAAAGTGACTTACCCAGGGTCACTCAACTAGAAAGTTTTTGATCCAGGATTCAAACTCAGGACTTTTTATTCTAATATCAGTCCTTTTTCCCCAACCCCGGATTATATGTGCTGATTCCCTAGCAAACTTTCCCCACGCTTGACAGATGGGCCCTAATTTTTATTTCTTGCTGTCTCTGGGCCTATCAATTTTATTTCAGTTTCTCAATTACTTCCTTCTTCTGGGTCACATGGAATTCTTCCTTGGAAACACTCCCCTACACTTTCCTCCCTGCATTTAAACACTCTTCATGCCTCCTTAACTTGGCTAAACCAAGGCTTCCATAGATGATGCTACTTCCTTCATCACAAGAAGCAAAACACCAACATGACAGAGTGGAATGAGCACTGAACTGAAAGACAGGAAGACTTAGGTTTATATCCTATCTCTGATATTTACAAGTTGTGAGGCCATGGTTAAACCATCATATCTCTGTAAGCCCCAGGTCCTCCTCTATGAAGGAAGAAGAAAGGGAGGGAGGGAAGGAAGGAGGGATGAAGGAAGAAAGCATCTTCCAGAATCTTGATTGAGTGGCAAATATGGATTAAATGAAGCTCAGAGAAGGAGAGGTTACTGAGGGATAGAGGGAGAGGAGAGCATGGAAGTATTAATGGGGAGCAACGAATATTATAACTCTCCCATCTCAGTGAGTGAGTTAGGCCATGAGCAGAAGTGTGTCTATTGCTGGAAAGGGTTGCTGAATCATCTGGAGGGAGTCAGGCCTCAGTGAGAGCCAACACACAGAAATGAAAGGAAGTTTGATTTCTATGGAGCAGGCATTCCAGAGAACAGAAGGGTTGGGTAGCTTTAGAGTGGAGTATTGTAGGAAGGTTGAGGGGTATGGGAACAAAGGAGCTGGTTAGATAATGAGGTTTGAATGATGAAAGGTTCAGAATCACTGGGATGGAGAGGGTATGATGGGGTGTGAGGAATATATATATATATATCATATATATATATAATATATCATATATATATATGATATATATATAATATATATAATATATCATAAGGAACAGGTATCATATTCCTATTCCAAACACTCATCCCATTTTTTGCCTCATAATAAGTGTTTAATAAATGGTTTTCATTCATTTCATGCATACATGTGGTACAAAGTCCCAGAGATACAGAGGCAAACATGATAAAGCCCTGCCCTCAAGGGGCTTACATTTTTTTAAAGAAGACAACACTATCAACTGTTGATATATTCAATATATGTAGAAGTACGTGTAGAAGGTAAACAAAAGGTAACTGGGTAGAAGTAGAGAGCACTAGGAACTGAGATTGGGAAGGGCCTCATGGGAGAAGTTGAATTTGAGCTGAGTTCTGAAGGAAACTAGGGAAGACTAGGATGTGTTCTCAAATTCAGATTTTGTATATCAGTGGATTCTACAAGAAATCAGTGAAAATACTGGCATTTTTATTTCTGGGGAAGAGAGAAGGTGCTAAACTTCTGAAGGTCCTAAGAGATGACACTGGATTTTGAGGGCTTTCTCTTCAAGACCGGCATCTAGGTCTTTCTGCTGCTCATCAATTCATAGTTACCTTATAAATTGGATGAAATTATTTAAGAGAAAAAAAAATGATTAGGGGAATAGCAGCACTGGAGACTTAATTCAAGTGACCTCACATGGATAGGGGAAAAAATCTGTTATGTTGCCCAGGGTTTTCTACCTATTAAATGCAAACACCATCAAAACATTCATTCTTTTTATTTGGGCAGGGGGGGTGGGGGTGGATATGAGGGTGAAGCGACTTGCCCAAGGTCACACAGCTAGTAAGTGTCAAGTGTCTGAGGCTGGATCTGAACTCAGGTCCTCCTGAATCCAGGGCCAGTGCTTTATCCACTGCACCACCTAGCTGCCCCCACACATTAACTCTTTAAATAAAAAAAGTTCCCTATCTCATCTTGCTTGTCTCTATGAATATTTTAAAAGTAAAGAAAATATTTCCTAGGTAAGATCGGTTATACTTTTCTACCAGTTTTTTGGACTGCAAATTCAGAAGACATGAAACCCTTTCTGTCACAAGCTACATTCTTAATAAGTGAACTCTTCTTTCCAGTTGATATTACAGAAATATTGACTAATTCCCCATTTCAATAAAGTGTGCTAGAATGGGAAAAATGCCAGATGGGGAGCCAGGAAGAATTGGGTTCAAAACCCATAACGTCTACTTATTAGATGTGTGACTATTGGCAAGTCAATTAGCTTCCTTGTAGTTGTTTAATTAGCTGTAAAATGGAAGGTAGGTGGTACAGTGGATAGAGCTCCAGGCCTGGAGTCAGGAAAACTCATTTTCATGAGTTCAAATCTGGCTTCAGACACTACCAGTATGACCCCTAGGAAAGTCATTTAACATTGTTTGCTTCAGGTTCCTCATTTGTAAAATGAGCTGAAGAAGGAATGGCAAGCCAGTATAGCATCTTTGCCTAGAAAACCCCAAATGGGGTCATGAAGAGTAGGACACAACTGAAAAATGACTGAACATTACAAATTACAAATGGTCGGGGCAGCTAGGTGGTGCAGAGGATAAAACACTGGCCCTGGATTCAGGAGTACCTGAGTTCAAACCCAGACTCAGACACTTGACACTTACTAGCTGTGTGACTCTGGGCAAGTCACTTAACCCTCATTTTCCCACCAAAAAAAAAATAAAAAGATTAAAATAAAATAAAATGATTTTTTTTAAATGAAAAAAAAGGAAAAAAAGGAGGGACAGCTAGATGGCACAGTGGATAGAGCACCGGACCTGGATTCAGGAGGACCAGAGTTCAGACACTTGACACTTACTAGCTATGTATCCCTGGGCAAGTCACTTAACTCCAACTGCCTCACCAAAAGAAAAAAACAATTACAAATGGTATTTCATTTTATCATTACAGCAAACCTGGAAGTTAAGTGCTATTAGTATGGATGAGGCAAACAGAGATTAAATGACTTACCCAGGGACATACAGTAAATGTCTGTGACTAGATTTGAATTCAGTTCTTCCTGACTCCAGGTCTAGCACTTTAACAACTACACCACTTAGCTGCCTTTGATCCTATCTACAAATAATTCTATGGAAGGCAGTGTAGTACAGGGTAAATATTGCTGGATTAGGAGTCAGACTATAACGTCATATCTTGGCTCTGGCTCCTTACTCTCTGCGTCACCTTAGGCAAATCATTACTGTTCTGTATGACTGCTTCTTCATCAGTAAAAGGAGGGGGGAGGATTGGGAGATGACTGCTAAGGGACCTTCCAGTGCTAAATCCATGTTACTTTGAACCTAAATTGTTGATTCTCTAAATTTAAAATCTTTGTCCAATGGCTAACATGAAAACAAAATGTTGAAGAGATGAACCGTACTCATGTTGACATTCCCACAATAAAACTAGAATGAAGAGAGTTCAAAGGAGTTGTAATTAAATGAAAACATCAATCACAGATTTTCCTCAAAGAAGCAAAAATAAAAGGAATTTGTTTCATCATGAACCCAAAGTCAGCAGGAAATAGGATTTCATGGAACACCAGATCACCTTGGCTCCTAGCACTAAAGTTAACCATATGAAAAAAGATCACCATAGAAACAATTGATAATTATAGCTTTTGTACCAACAATGCTTATAGATGATAAAGAATTCGAGATATCCCATCGACAAAGCTTGCTATACAATGTGGAACTTGTTTTGCTTGACTATGCATATCTGTTACAAGCATTTGTCTTTCTCCCCACCCCACCCCCTCTTTGAAGGGAGGTAAGAGGTAGAGAAAATAGTTTTTTAATTAATTGAAAAAAAATCAATTAAAAATAATAACTTGCCCAAATACTCCAAAATATATTTAACATTGACTTTGACACTCAATTTATGAATGTGAATATTAAGAGGGACACAGAGAAGAATAGAGAAAGAGGGCTAAAGGTCATAGGCTTCCCAGAATCCTCAAGCCTGTTTAACATCAACAGTTCCTTCAAGAAGAGAGTTTGGTTCAGTGACAGATTGAAAGCTAGAAAGGTCTACAGAGGTCATCTAGTACAATTCCCTCATGGTATTTCTGAGGAAGGTGAGGACTAGAGATGTTTCGAAAATGACGTGGTTATCCAAAAGTCACAAAGGCAGTAAAGTGTAAGAACTGAGATTTTTATCTGGGTCCATAGCCTCCAAATTCTTCACTCTTTTCACCATGCCATATTTCCTCTCATTGGATCAGTTAGCAGATGTGATGGGCAGCAAACATCACCCAAAAAGCACAAAACTGATAACTCTCTTAGAATCTAGGAAAGGACTAGTGGCAAGGAACAGTTATTTCCACATCAGCTAGCTGTCTGTGTATAGTCAGATTATTTCCTGGTTAGAAAAAGGTCAAAATCAGTATCAAATTAGAAGAAAGAATAAAGATGAGAAGCCTTTGCAAGTGATTGAAGAAGCTCCAAACCAGCCTTTTTAAGCATGCTGCAAACTCCAAAACTGGGAAAGCTACAAAACTAAAACCATTGGCAATGATTATCACCATATCCTAGAGAAAATCAACTGACAAGAAATCATCACCATACATGGAATATTGCAGATACTGTCAAACATGGTTAATTTTTCTGAAGTGCTTTTTGTCTTTTTTCTTATTCTTTATTATAGTTTATGACTCAATGGGTAAGAGGGGGAAATATATATGAAAAAATGAAAGGGAAATAAAAATGACTCTTAAATTTTTAAAAGTCATTGCAATGAAAATGTTTTTTAAAAAAGTCCTATCTACTCCACAAAAGTAATTTACTCAGCAAATGTTCAAACCATATCCCAAGCAGAGAAACATGGCAGTCAAAAATAAGATCATCATGAGTTTATTTGTAGCAAAATAAGAAAGAAAAAGAAAACTGGGAATAATAATGCCTCACAAAACAGTAAAAGCAGTTGATGGAGCTTAGTGTGAGACTCAAGTCTGATTATCCTGAGAACAACAATAGGTAAAAGCCAGAAAGAGAACAAACTGAGATTAAATGAAACAGATCTGCTAATATATCTATGAAAAGTTCTTTTTTATTGGTATAGAGAATGGAGTTAATCAATCATTCATGAAATAAATGGTAAGTGCTTACTATATTCTAAGCACTGTGTACCAAAGGCTAAGATGAAAGTTAAAGCTAGCCCCTGCTCTCAAGAAACTTACAACATATACTTATATAAGTATATCCAGAATATTCAGAAAATGAATATAAATTAGTTTTGTAAGGTGGTGAACTAGCATCTGGGGAAATCGTAAAATGTGCAACATAGAAAGTTTTGCTTACGCTAAGTCTTGAAAGAAAACAGATACTTCAAGAGGCAACAGTGGAGAGAGAATGAGAAATGAAAGTATCACAGTACTCTTAATATGAGAATAAGTAACAATCACCCTTGAGAAGGTAAAGTCAGGAATAGGAGCTAGACATGACCAAATACAGTGAGAAGAAATCCATGCTGAGGGCAGCACAATTTTAAAGGCATTCAGATTAAAGACAAGAACATGATAAAGAACGGATGAGATTATGGATGATACCCAACCCTTCCTCCCCAGTGTGACCAAGAAGCAACCAACCATGGATTGTTTTCTACTTTCTTATTGCCATCGCATCTTTTGGAGAGACCCATGAGAACATAGAGGGTATCTTTGATGTAAACATGGCGCAGTGTTTTATTTTTTTCCCAGATAACTTTTTGCAGTACGACAGACCATGCCTTTACAATCACATGCAGAATGGAGATGCATAAAAAATATAAGAACCATGTCCATAGTTGTTTTTACAAAAAGCATTTAACTGAATAGAATAAAATACATTCTTAAAATGTCTGAAGTTTCTCTATTACAGATACTACTACTTAGAAAAATCTGTTTGGTAAGCCACTGAGTATCAAAATAAAATGATACATAAGACAAACACATATGCTAACTTAAGGTGTTTTTAAATTTCATAGATGGCTGTCCTGAATAAAGTCCAAACAGAAGAATGATTCTTTAGTGATAATAAAATTCTCAAATGTTTCTGTTTGTGGGTGACCTTATACTAATTGCTTTAGGTTTTGAAGAACTACAAAATCTCCTCAATGTAACTCACAATTAATCAAAATAAATTGGTTTATAGAGTCCACTGAAAAATATATATGGTTTATACCACAGTATGAAGTTGGACAAGTAGCGTATTGATTTGGCCCCTTTTTTTCAATTTTTATCTATTTTATTATTGAGTTATCAAGCATTTATTTTCTCTCTTACTAACCCCTCCTCCCCAGGAAAAGAAGAAAGAAAAAATCCCTTATAACTATCCTTTGCAACCCTTGACTATGCATAGTTAAGCAAAAAAAAATTCTTCATTGGCTATGCCCAAAAACACTATGTCTCTGCATACGTTGAGTTCTTTCAGAAGAGGGGAGAGTATTTCATCATTTCTCCTCTGGTACCATAGTTGGTCTTTGAATCAACCAGTTAAATCTTTCCAAATTGTCTTTACAATGTTGTTATGTAAAAATTATTCTGCTTATGCTCACTTCATTTTAAATCATGTAATACAAGTCCTCACAGATTTCTCTGAAACCATCCCTTTCATCATTTCTTTTTTTCTTTCATCATTTCTTATGAAAATATTACAGTTAGAACTATACTAGGGACTGCCTGGGCAGAGCCAAGATGGTGGAGGAAAGGCAGTGAACTCTCAAACTCATGACACATTCCCTCCAAAAAACATTGAAATAATGCTATAGGACAATGCCTGGAGCAGCAAAACCCACAGAAGAATGTGCTGAAATCATCTTCTAACCAAGAACAGCTTGGAAAGTCAAAAGGAGGGAGTTGCTGTGCTGAGACCGGAATGGAGCCCAACCCCACAATCATCCTGATACAGATACAGTCCCAAGAAGGCCTCATGAGAGAAGGAGATTCAGCTGACGTGCCAGTGTCATCTAGAACTAAGTTCACAGTCTGGTGAGAGGACTGAGCCCTTGGCATGGGAGAGACTACAGGGGTTTATGCTGGTGCTGAGGCAGAACTTGGATTTTTCATCCCTGCTGGGAAACAGTTGGGAGACTTGAATATAGCAGTGGCCAAGGTGGGGGAGGGGCACAGGCTCATTGGAGCTAACAACCACAACACACAAAGCTGGTTGATTGGCAAGTTGGTCTGGGGTCATCTAGGACCAGGAAACAGGCCAGGCGAGGGAAGAACTTGATCCTCCTTAAATCATACCACCTGGGACTTATTAAGCTTGGGATAATGTAGCCTGGCAACAGTGCTCCACTTTAAGGAGCTAAAAGTCAAGTAAAAGAAAGGCATGATGAGCAGACAGAGAAAGGTGAGGACCATAGTTCTGTCCCAAACAAAAAATAAATACTTTACAGATATCATCCCTTCATATTCAATTCACACCTGTGCTCTCTGTCTAAGTATATTCCTTTCAGCTGCCCTAATACTGAGAAAGTTCTTGTGAGTTAGAAGTATTATCTTCCCATGTAGGTATGTAAACAGTTTAACCTTTCAACACCCCTCATGATTTCTTTCCTGTATACCTTCTTATACTTCTCTAGGGTCTTGTATTTGAAGGTCAAATTTTCTATTCAATTCAGGTCTTTTCATCATGAATGCCTGAAAGTCCTTTTTTTTTTCCATTGAAGTCCCATTTTTTCCCCTGAAAGAATACTCAGTTCTGCTTGGTATGTGATTTTTGGTTGTAGTCCCAGTTCCTTTGCTCTCTGGAATATCATACTCCATGCCCTCTGGTCCTTTAATGTAGATGCTGCTAGATCTTGTGTTATCCTTACCGTAGCTCCACGGTATTTGAATTCCTCTTTTTTAGCTGCTTGTAATATTTTCTCCTTTGCTTAGGAGCTCTGGAATTTAGCTATAATATTCCTGGAAGTTTTCCTTTTGGGATCTCTTTCCAGAGGTGATAGGTAGATTCTTTCAATTTCTATTTTACCTTCTGCTTCTAGAATATCAGGGCAATTTCCCCTGACAATTTCTTGGAAGATGATGTCGAAATTCTTACTTTGATCATGGTTTTCAGGTAGTACAATTATATTCAAATTCTCTCTCCTAGATCTATTTTCCAGGTCAGCTGTTTTTCCAAGGAGTTATTTCATACTGCTCTATATTTTTTATTCATTTGGATTTGCTTTATTGTGTCTTGGTTTCTCATAAAATCACTAGCTTCCATTTGTTCAATCCTAATTCTTAGGCAATTATTTTTTTTTTCTGAGACCTTTTATATCTCCTTTTGCATTTGGCTTTTCAAGCTGTTCACTTTTTTTCATGACTCTCCTGCATCACTATCATTTCTCTTTCCATTCTTTTCTCCATCTATCTAAATCTTCCTTCTATCTCTCCTACTTTCTTTTCAAAGTCTCTTTTGAGCACTTCCATGGCCTGAGACCAATTCATATTTTTTCTTGGAAGCTTTGGATATTGGAGCTTTGACTTTGTTATGATCTTCTTCTGAGGGTGCATTCTGGTCTACCTTTCCCCCAAAGAAATTTTTGATGGTCTGCTGCTTTGTCTGACTAATCATCTCGACCATGAAGCAGATGTCTGATTGATATCTGATTCTCTATGGCCAGAAACATGGTATGCCTGTGCCCCTCCCCGCCCCCCCCCCCGGGTCACCCATCACTTGAGTCAGACCACTTATTTAGAATATGGGCACTCTGCCCCAACTCTAGCAGAGACTGTGCTCACTTAACTCCTGCCAACCACAGAACCCCCTCACCAGTCCATGATCCTAGCATCAGAAGAGGTTGCTAGTGCTGAAGACTCAGGCCCTGTAGGCTTGGTCTGTCCCTTGCTGGGTCCACAAAGTTCACTGAGCTCCTCTCTCAGCCTGAACAGCAGGTAATCCCAGTCACATAATTAAGCCATCTTTGGCTGGAAAATAGTCTCACTCTGTTCTTTTGTGGGTTAGGCTGCTCTGGGAGTTGTCTTATAGCATTATTTTTGAGTTTGTTGGGTGCTCAGGGGAGTTTCAGCCTTTCCCCTGCCATCTTGACTCCACCCTTATAAATATTTTTGTACATATTTAGCCCATATATTCTGAATGGGTCCTGCAGCTAAAGTCAGAGTTACAGAATTTCAGGGTTGGAAGGGACCTCTGAAGCTGGCTAGTCTAACCCACATCTGATCAATAATATTGTCTATAACATGTAATCTTCCAGCTTTAGTTTAAAGACACCTATTGAAATGGAATCCATTAACTCCTAAAGAAAGACTTTCCACTTGTGGACAGTTCTCAATAATAGGAAGTTGTTTTTCCTTCTATCAAGCCTAATCTCCTTCCTTTTGATTTCTAACCATTGCTTCTGTTTCTGACCTTTGTGGCCAAGAAGAACAAGTCTACCCCCTCTTCCATGGGATAGCCCTTCAAAGACTGGAAGACAAATGCCATACCCTTCTTCTACGCTCCTAGGTAGTCTCTGTTTCCAGACAAATACCCCTTGTTCTCTCAACTCATTCTCACATCCCATGATCTTGACACCCTTTACTAGCCTGTCTGTCCCACTCTGGAAGCTCCCTAGTTCAACAAAATGCTTCTAAATCCTGGTACCCAGAATAGAATGCAATACTAGAGAGGTAGTGTTATGATGGTAAGCTACAGAGGTACCGTTATCCTACTAGTCCCTTGAAACTGTGCCACACAATGCAGGCTGACTACATTAAGTGTGTTGGCCTCCATGTCACACTGTTGACAATGAACTGAGCTCAGAATTGAATTAGGCAGAAGATACCTGGCACCTGGCCCATTCCTAAGATCTATCCCCATCTTATCTGCATTTAGGTAATATCAACTCCAACATAACTAGGAAGGTGAGCCTCCTGTCTTATAAGAAGAATCATGGATCCTGGATCTTTGTTGCTGATGTTCAGTCATTTTTCAATCTTGTCCACCTCTCTGTGACCTCATTTGGGATTTTCTTGGCAAAGACATTGAAGTGGTTTGCCATTTCCTTCTCCAGCTAATTTTCTAGATGAGGAAACTGAGGCAAACAGGGCTACACAGCTAGTAAGTGTCTGAGGCCAGATGTTAAGTTGGAAAGAAGAGTCTTCCTGACTCCAGACCCAACACTTTATCCAATACACCATCTAACTCCCCCTCCACCTCCAGAGCTTTGAGAAGTAGACGATTTGCTGTTCTGAAAAATTCATGCTACTACTCTTCTCCATTCACACAGATAATTGAGAATTGACTTCAAGGGGGAGGAGAACCAAAGGGGTGTTTTAATAGCTGTACAGAAATTCCAGTGTGAAAAATTCATCTCCCAAGGCAGACTACTACCTGCTAAGCAACTTGGAGTCTTAGAGGTGGCTAGAAGTATTGAGAGATTAAGTGACTTGTCCAGAGTCATGCATGTGTCAGAAGTGGGCATCAGCAGTGGGACTTGAACACAGATCTTTCTTGATTCTCTCTCTTCTATTCCACACTTAGAATAAACTTTTATCTATGAGTAATAATGATTATGATAAAGCAGGCAATTACACAGTGGTTTAGGGTTTGCAAAGTATTTTCTGTATGTATAAAGTGATCATATTATTCTTTCACATGAACCTCACAACCCAGTGATGTAAAGTACTATGGTTCCCATTTTGACAGATGGGGAACTTGAGGCTAGGAGATGGTGTCCAGCATCACATGGCTACCAAGCACCAGAGATGGGATTCAAACCTAGTTCTTGCTGACTCTGAGTCTAGCACTGCCAGACTAAATATCTATAAAATTTACATCTGGGGTATTAGGAATAAGAGATACTCATACCTACTAAAATTGCCTCTCCTGCTATCCAAGGGTTTGGGGTACATCTAATCAAAGGCAGTGTGCAAATATGAAAAGGAATACATATTCAAAAGAATTACAGGATTCAAAATCTGCATCAGGTAAGGTCTAATGTGAGCCCACTTTAAATCTACTAGAAAGAAAAGGAATATTTCCACCCTCATGGTTTTAGATAATGTGGATCTGATCAAAGCAGTCAGCTCACATGTTCCTAGTGGAATCACAGGATAGATCCCGTTGCATTCAACATGTTTTCTTCATTTGGAAAATCGCCAAAATATCTGGAAAATAGCAGTCCTAGCATAGATACAGTATATGTTTATGAAGAAAATACTCTTTAATATCCCTATCTTTAATAGAATTTGACCATATTTGGATTTTAGCATATAGGACAGAAATGGGAGAATCACAAGGTAAATAATTCATTCATTCATTCATTCACTGAATACCTACTCTGTACAAGTTAGTGCATGGAGAAGGTAAAAATGAAGGTATTCCTTTCTGGAGGAGCATTATTATACTCTCTTCCTCTCCTTCCTGGCCTCCATCTTTATATTCTGTCCTCATCACTAGCTTTCTGCCCTTCTATTGATTCAGATGGCTTTCTAAACACCTAAATTACTCTTAGCCCTTTATATTGTCACCCTACCTTGCCTACTTATTGCCTATTTCCTTCTCCTCCTGTCTACCCAATAGCTCAAGCACCCATACTCTTGTTTAGGCACTGTCCTCTCCTTTCCTCCTTCCACTCCAAAATAAATATTAAACAAGTCATTTTTCTTAAAACATGGTTTTACATATTAGAAATTATACACAGTCCTTCTATTTCCTTTGGAGGGTGATAGAAAGGTGAACTGAATGCTTTCTTGACAAAAAGGAGGAAGAAGATTGGTAGACGTTCTCAGAGACCATGATAATAGGTCAAAAACCTAGAGAAACTGTTGAACAAGGAGATATTACTACCCTGAGAAACAGGAAAGGCTGGTCACTAGATTTGTTCAATGTCACTGGAAGCCATTTACCTCCATGTGGAGCTTATGAAATAGCTAAGATCCAAGTCTGGAACCAAAAGGCCCTCCATGAGTGACATCCACATGAACTGAGCTGAACATGTTCAGTTGAATAGATGGCTGAGTCACGTTGATTTGTTTACGGAAATGGAAAGGTTTGATTTTTTTTTTTTGGGGGGGGGGGTTACTACTGCAACTCAAGACCAGGTCTCTGATGCTGGAAGTTAAAGAAGAGCTATGCTTTTGGCTGTCATGATTACTGACTAATATGGATTGTGTAAGGCAATAGATACTGTACAAGACATTACTGCAGGCTGTAAAACATTAGAACCTGCCAAATCCCTCACAAGACATAACCAATGAGCACCAGAATTGGAGGCTAGTTGGCAATGATTTACAAACTGAAAAATAATAATCTATTTCATGTTAATTTGTAGTTTTCTAAGTCAATAAGAGGCCAGCTGAGATTCTTTCTATTTGAGTTCAACACCACCTGGCTAGACAATATAGACTTCAAAATGTCCTAGAGAAATCAACCAGTAAGCTCTACTAGAACCAGAGAATTATCACAGGCAGAACCATTCTGCACAATTGCATGGAAACAACACTGATCCATAAAAAGTAAGAACAGTGTTTTAATAGATGTTGCCTTACCACATATTCATACTGCCCAAGCTACATGAAACAATGAGCATTCAAAATAATAAATAATAACATCAAGCAGAACAAAGTAAATTTATATGGGAACAGGATTAAGTGCACACCATCCTAATCATCCTATGTGCTTTTAGAGTTGTCCTGAGAATGCTCTCAGTGAACTTATACTAGAGGAGCCTATATCCTCAATTTTTTCTTCAAATTTAAAGTTATTTTATTTTTAAATTTTGGGGGGGCGGGGCAATGAGGGTTAAGTGACTTGCCCAAGGTCACACAGCTAGTAAGTGTCAAGTGTCTGAGGTCGGATTTGAATTCAGGTCCTCCTGAATCCATGGCTGGTGCTTTATCCACTGTGCCACCTAGCTGCCCTCAAGTTATTTTATTTTATTTATTTATTTATTTATTTTTTTTTTTGGTGAGGCAATTGGGGTTAAGTGACTTGCCCAGGGTCACACAGCTAGTAAGTGTTAAGTGTCTGAGGCCAGATTTGAACTCAGGTACTCCTGACTCCAGGGGCGGTGCTCTATCCACTGTGCCACCTAGCTGCCCCAAATTATTTTATTTTGAAGTTATGTTTCTTCAAATGCAAAGTTATTTTATAAGTTAAGCTACTTTTCTTGAAATTCAAGGTTATTTTAAATTTGTTTTTCTTCAAATACAGTTACTTTATTTTTAAGTTAAGCCATTTTTGTCAAAGACAAAGTTATTTTATTTTTAAGTTATTTTGGTCAAGTTGTTTTTCTTCAAATACAAGTTATTTTATCCTATATCTGCAGTAGTCAGTAGAATTTAATTAGTAAAAAAATAATAGGACACTAATACCTAGGCTATTTCTATCTGAACTCTATCCCACATGAGTCAAACTAAATAATTACAATGATCATAAAGAGGATAAATAAGGAGAGGAGATGAAAATAACCCTAAAGATAATGATGATAGATATTGATATTCAGTATGAGAACCCTCTCTGAATTCAGAAGGTACGAGGTTAAAATGCTATCTCTGATATTTCCAATCCATGAGCTCTTGGGGAAATCATTTAACTTCCTTTGGCTTCCATTTCATCTTTTGTAAAATGAGAGTAAAGTTGTATTTGATGGCTTCTAAGAATTCTTCCAACTCAAGGTTAACCCTGTCATCCTAAATGGGTTTCCAAGTTGTGAAAAGTATCTTATTTACATGGTCTCATTTGATCTACAAAAAAGCCTGTGAGATAGATACTGTAGATATTATTACTCCCACTTTATAGATTAGGAAACTGAGATTCAGAGAAGTTCAATGTGGCACATAGTCACATAAATATCAGAGGCAGAATTTGAACTCAGGTCTTCCTAACTCTAAGTACAGTATTAAGTCTCCTACATCTTGCTACTTCAGAAATTACAGATCTTTATGGGAAAGGGCAAGGGGCAGAGTAATAGAGTTCCAGAGTGAGGAAGATATCTTCCTGAGTTCAAATCCTGCCTCAAACACTTGACACTTAATAGCTGTGTGACCCTGGGCAAGTCATTTCACCCTGTTAGCCACAGTTTTCTCATCTGTAAAAGGAGTTTGAAAAGGAAATGGAAAATCATTTCAGTATCCTTGCCAAGAAAACCCAAAATGGGGTCACAGGACTCAACAATGACTGAAAGATGGCTGAACGACAAAAACAGGAAAGGAATTCTTTAAAAATATGGGCCTTATCTCTCTCCAGAATGCATCTAGCCCCTAATATCCCCACCCCCTTTTTTAAATCAGTGCTTCAAAACCTGGAGGTCACAGAAAGAAAACTTCCTCCCCTGGCAAAATATTTTAAGTGGAAGGAGCAAGTGAAAAAAATGCAAAGGACATTTAAAAATATATGTTAGACAAAGAAGTGGAGGCTCCCTGGCACTAGGAGGGAGAGAGCGATGACCTAGCAGGTCTTTTCCAGTCCTCATTTCTCTGATTCTCCCCGCTCTGTGATGTTTCTCCGCTCCCTGCTGCGTACATCTGCTGTCTGTCTCACTCTCCCACCCCCTCCTCCTGCTGAGGACATTCTCTGCTTTCGACTCCCTCTCTCCCCGATGTGTCTGCCATCTTTCTCCCCCCGCTGTGTGCACATACCATGTCTCTACATCCCCCTCCCTGTGCATTCACCATGACTTTCCTCTCTTCTCTCCTGCTGTTCCCATGTCCACCAGCGCTCTCCCTTCCCGTGTGTCATCATCCCGGCTCCTCCTGGGAGCTGAACACTTATTCTTTCACTCTCCTGTCTGGATTTTCTGACTTCCCTTTTTTTCTCTTTTGGAATAGGCTTGCCTCTCTGCCCTACATGCCTCCCCTGCCTCCCATATGTTTTCCTCTTCTTCCTCCTCCATAATGCTTTCCAAACGCCTGCCCTTGGTGTCTTCATTCTAAGCCATTCTTCATATTTGCAGGAGAGGGAAAGGAATTAAAATATGATACCAGATCTAGAATTGCAAGGGACTTTAGTGGTAATCAACCCCAAATCCTGTTTTCAGAGGAGGAAACTGAATACCAGAGAGGTTAAATGATTTGTCTATGGTCACACAACTGATTTAGTGACAGAGGCAATACTTGAACCCAGGTCCTTGGACTCCAAAACCCAGTGATCTTAGGATATGTTTCTCTGACAGCCTTCTAACATTCTTCAAACAGACATGTCCAAGTCAAGATACAGAGGGAGAAGACTTCTGACATTTTAATAGAATGCAAATCTTCTATTTACATCTGCTCTATGAGTTTCTTTACTCATACGCAATGATAGCAGAGTATAAGGCTTCAATTCTAGGTCCTCAGTTGATTCATACATGACCCAGACCAGAGGTGTAAAAACTGAGTATGCAGCATGGGAACCAGGTTAAAATGGGATTGGTAAATGTTTAACAAAATAAATAAAAATGCAATACAACCTAGGAAATGTTAATTTGTGATTTTCTAAGTTGAAATGAGGCCAGCAGGAATCCATTTTTATTTGGGTTCAACACCACTGACTCAGACAATTAATTTTGCATAAAAAAATGTCTAGGAAAATACTACTAGAAATAGAGGAATAGTAATTTGCTATTGCCTCCTGATGTCCACTTGCAGGAAATTATAACAATTATGTGGATGACTTTCCTTCCCTCAGTGCAGCATTTCTCCTTTGTATCAGGCTACTTCTCTGAGAGAAGAGAAGGACAGTGGAAAGAATTCTGGATTTGAAGTCAGAAAACCTAGGTTTAAACCCCAGCTCTGCTCTACCTCTACAACCTTGGACAAATCACTTCTCTATGGACCTCAGTTTCCTCATCTATAAAATGAGGTGTTGGATGAGATAACTTCTCATAACCATTCTAGTTTGTTGTTGGTGGTGGTGGTGTTGGTGAGGCAATTGGGGTTAAGTGACTTGCCCAGGGTCACACAGGTAGTAAGTGTTAAAGTATCTGAGGCCAGTACTCTATCCACTGTGCCACCTAGCTGCCCCTCCCTTCTAGTTTTAAATCAATAATCCTGTGAAAGCTGTTTTCCATATTTAGGATCACAACATCACTATAACTAGGGCAGGGCAACTTAGAGCCTTGCCTTAGGGCATTAAAATGTAGAAGGTTATGACGACATGCTTACTTCCTTAATGGTAGACTGAGGAACCTAGTTAATAAGAGTCATTCATTGGCTAAGGTAGGAAACTGCCAGATTGTTTGCTCAAAGACCCTTCCTTCTGCCTCCTTCCCCCAGAAGAAGGTCTACCTAGATGTGGCCCCACTACAGCCCTAGGTCTCTATCTCCTCCACAAAGACAGTGCTTCAGGGGACTTATCTCTACACTGAGTTTTGGTTCTCAGATCCAAAGCTGGAATTCTTATCCCTGCCCACCTACCTCTTTACACATGAATTTGTTTATTTGAGATCATCGATATGTTCATAATATTTGCCTTGGGGTATACTTCATGATGCTTCCCCTAGCATTTCCTAGGGAGAACACCTAGCCATAGCTTAGATTAGATGCCATTACAGTCAGAGGTCCATCTTCCATCTTTGGGCACCTGTATTGTCTGTCTCCCACACCTGGAATGCTTCTCTCTTCATCCATACTTGGCATCTCTAGCTTGTTTTAAGACTAAGTCTAAGTACCATCTTCATAGGAATCTTCTCCCCCATCCCACTCCTCCCCAAAGCCCAGGTCCAGGTGTCACCCCCTCTAATATACATAATTTATGTATATTGTAAGTACCTACATAATTACATATTGTCTCCCCCAATAAAATGTAAGTTCTTTGAGGGCCAGTTCTGGTTTTCTTTTATCTTGTCCTTAGAAGTCATAAGCACAGCACCAGGAACATAGTAAAGGCTTAATAAATGCTTGTTAATTGACTGATTATTCAGGATATTATAACTGATAATTTATTATTGTTCAGTCACTTCCAACTGGGAGAAGTGATAACAGGGAACTAGAAGCATCAATGCTTTCTTTGGGTTCCCAGCTCACAGACCTCCTCGATTCCCACCCAAAGGTGGGAAACAAGGCTATTCCTTCTCTCCTAGGATCACTTTAAGAGATAGCATCTAAGAAACACAAGTCAAATGCCTTGTGCCCAAGACTTTCCTTACTGATCCCTACCTTATTTTAAGTGATGTGATTTACATGCATCCTTGCTCCTGTATTCTGGAGAAGGCCCATGGGGTCACCAGCCTCTCACTCTTCTCACATCTCCAGGCTCATTTATGCTGTGGTAAGTTTCTCATCCACCCCAACACACACACACACACACACACACACACACACACACACACACACACATCCAGCATTAACTTGAAGGATGTGTAAGTCTCACATGGTCTTGCTCAGCAGTTCTTTACCTTTTGTATGCCATGGACCCCACTGTCAATCTAGAGAAGTCTATGGATCCTTTGTAGGTATCATATTTCTAAGCAATCAAAGGAAATGCTGGATTTCAGTTAGAATCTAGTGAGAATAATAATGCCTTTTTCCCATCTATGTTCATGGACCACCTGACACCCACCGTGTCCAACGGCTCTGTGGACTGCAGTTTAAGAACCCTCCTTCTAGGGTCATCTCAGCTTTCCAGATTTGATTGTTTCTATATTGCTTTCCTTAGTCCATCAAATGGATGGCACCATTTTCCTTAGCTGTGGGAGAAAAATCGTTTTGCTCAGGATATGAGCAGTTAAGACAGGCAACTCCAGTATCAGCTTCAGAGGGCACTATGTGGGGAAGGGGCAGGGGAGAGAGGAAAGATGGAAAGCCCTTTCTACACATAGCAAAGAGCCTTATTTTCCATCTTTCTTGAATTGAAATGAATGAAAGCTTTTACTTGAGCAAGAGGGTGAAAGCCGATACAAAGATTTGGGGGGAAATGAATTAGCCATGAGTCCTGTTAGCATGAGTGTGGGGGACCCAATTGTTCATAAAGGAGAGGGAAGGGGCATTGGCCATCATGCCACCCTTCTGATTGCACTGCCCCCCCTCCTCCTTCAGCAGTGTTGCCACACTAATGAGATCTGTGATTGTTTTCCTATACTTTCTCATCTCAGTTGTGTCTAAATATGTATCTCATCAGCTAACCCAATCAAAATATTTCTCCCACCACTAGCTGATTCTCTTTCCATCCACCACCTCTGCTGCTTAAAGGCAGAGAACCACTCAGGGGACAGGTGCTGTTACCTTGGGGAGAAGTGTCATTTGGAACAGTGGGTGCCATGAAGCAGCCAGAGGCCCTTCCTCAAAGAGCAAGGTAGTCTGAAGTCCACACAGATGCTCACTCTCAAGTTCAAGGAAAAATTTACTTCCCTGCAGAAACCCTGCCCTGAAGGGGGGAAGCTAGGTGGTGCAGTGGATAAAGCACCGGCCCTGGATTCAGGAGGACCTGAGTTCAAATCTAGCCTCAGACACTTGACACTTACTAGCTGTGTGACCCTGGGCAAGTCACTTAATCTTCATTGCCCTGCAGAAAGGAAGAAAGGAAGAAAGAAAGAAAGGAAGGAAGGAAGGAAGGAAGGAAGGAAGGAAGGAAGAAAGAAAGAAAGAAAGAAAGAAAGAAAGAAAGAAAGAAAGAAAGAAAGAAAGAAAGAAAGAAAGAAAGAAAGAAAGAAAGAAAGAAAGAAAGAAAGAAAGAAAGAAAGAAAGAAAGAAAGAAAGAAAGAAAGAAAGAAAGAAAGAAAGAAAGAAAGAAAGAAAGAAAGAAAGAAAGAAAGCCCTGAAAGCTAATAAGGACATCTAGAAGTTGAGTTCAATTTTATTACACACACACACACACACACACACACACACACACCCTACCTTTGTTGCTGTGTCGACAATCACCACAGCCTCTAGACATTTTAAAAAAGAAAATAAAACAAAGCCTAAGATGTAGAAGGATTATATAGCTGAATATGCATCATACATCCAATATAAAGCATAGAAAAAAGGTGCATATGTGCATACACACCATTTCAATTATCCACTACAATAAGGGCATAAAAGGGGAGAGAGAAACAAAGAGACACAGAGAGAGACAGGGGAGAGAGAGAGACAGGGGAGAGAGAGAGAATGAGAGAGAGAGAGAGAGAGAGAGAGAGAATGAGAAAGACAGAGGGGAGGGGAAGAGGAAAGAGGGAGGAAAGAAGGGAGGGAAAGACAGAGACAGAGAGAGACAGAGAGACAGAGACAGAAATGGAGAGAGAGACAGCAAAGAGAAAAAATACAGAAAGGAAGAGACAGAGAAAGACAAAGAGAGGGAGAGGGAGAGCACAGGAAAGGAGAGTTGAACAGGGGACCATGGAAGAGAGTGAAAAACAAGATCAACAGAGAGGCAAGGAAAAACCTTCTGGCTTGGTAAGTCCTTTCATTGACAGATCAGATGGCTATCAAGAGCATGTTGATTTCTTTTTTTTTTCTTTTTTGGTTTGTTTGTCTGTTTTTTGGTTGGGCAATGAGGGTTAAGTGACTTGCCCAGGGTCACACAGCTAGTTAAGTGTCAAGTGTCTGAGGCTGGATTTGAACTCAGTTCCTCCTGAATACAGGGCTGGTGCTTTATCCACTGCACCACCTAGCTGCCCCCAGAGCATATTGGTTTCTAATGCACATCAGACCAGCACCCTCTCTCACCCGTCATCAAAATTCTGGCCATGGCTAAAAAAAGAGTTCGAGCTACAATAATGAACTCTTGCCAAGATCCATCTATGTCCCATTAATTTCCTGCTGATATTTACATGGTGGTCATCTCTTTCCATGTCCAAGAGGCAGCTTGGCTCAATGGCCAGACAGTTGCCACCAATTCTGGAATTTCCAGGTCCAACTCCCACCTCTGCCATGCAGCAGCTGGGTGACTCTGGTCATTGACTTTAAAGTGTTCTTTTTGCACTTCACCATGCTGCCTTATGTGAACTTGGGCCAGTCATTTACTATCATGCAAACAGGTTTAACAATACTTGCCTGGGTTATTTTGAGGTTGAAAAGATGTAGCTAGAATTTTTTTTCAAGCAGTGAATTTGAAGTCGAAGCTCTAAGTATAGATCCTGGCTTGGCTTGCAAACTACCCATGTGAACTATCCTTCTCCAACTAGAAAATGAGAGGCTTGGATTAAATTATCTTTAAAGTTATTTATGGGGGTAGAAACAAGGTGAAACAGAAAGAACACTGGATTTGGTGTCAGAGGAAGTACATTAAAATAGTGCCTCGGTCGCTATGTGACCTGAGACAAGTAGCTTCATCTTTCTGGGCCTCAGTTTCCTCATCTGTAAAAGAGAGAGGTTAGACTAGAGGTCCCCTAAGTTTATTTTGTTATTTGTTTTCCATCATGTCCAACTCTTTGTGACCCCATTTGGGGTTTTCTTGGCAGACATATAGGAGTAATTTGCCATTTCCTTCACCAGCTTATTTTACAGATGAAGAAACTGAGCCAAACAGGCTTAAATGACTTGCTAGTAAATATCTGAGGTCACATTTGAACTCAGGTCCTCTTGATTTCAGACCAGGTTCTATATCCACTGTGCCACCTACCTGCCCCAGCCTCCCTAAGGTAATAGGGACTTCCAAAAATAATGGAGTAGGAGGAAGCAATAAAGATTGTCTCTGTCCCACAATGATTCCAACAAAGATTAAAAGAGTACAAAAGAAACCATCTTACTGAGTTTGAGTTGGGAAATTCAAAGAGAAGCTATATTCACTTATTTTCTAGCCCAGTTAAATATAGACAACCAGAAGCATTCAGGTAGTGGAGAGAGAGGTCAAGGCAGGAAAATTGGAACAGGGGCCTGTGAAGACTACCAGGCTTCTGTTGTCTACAAGGACAAGGACTGGTGTCAGGATTCACTGAGGGTGGGCCTGAAGCTATGTATCAGGGCAAGGAACTGTCTCAAATGCATCCCACAGATGCCAGTGGGGCCCTTTGTAGCTAAGTAACTAGAGCAAGGATGTCGGGAGTCTACAATTCTCTCACTCTGAAGCTCAGAAACTTCCAACCAAATGATAATGGCTGGGGCCAAAGGAGTCTACTGGAGTTCCAACAAAGGTAAAGTCTGCAGTTGCATCTCCCAGATTGGTCTTCCAAGCTTTTGAGTTTGCTAACTCACATCAAGAAGGCAATAATCAGATTTCACCTAAGTTAAATTGCTTAGAATATGTTGAAAGTTCTCAGGTATCAGGCCCAAACTGGCCTTGGAAATGGCTTAATATGTTTTGATTATCTCAGAAAAAGAAATAATAGGGAAGGGGAAAGGAATATACCAGAGAAGAAAGGGGAAAAGAGAAAGAGCTTAATTATTTCATCTAATCTGGTTGTATAAGTAGAATAACATAGATACATAGAGGAGGAGGTGGGGAAAGGAGGTATCACTTGAGCCACTGGGACAGACACTTAGAGTTTTGTATATAAATTTAACTCAATGGGAAAATATGACAGAACTGGTGAAATAAGAGAAAGGGTAAATTTAGGGAAGGATTAATCATAAGCGAAACAAATCCCAACCTTGGAAGATGAATCTTAACTGGATTTTTAAATCTTGACTGGGTTTAAAAGTAGAGAGAGAAAATGCAAGAACTTGTGTTTGGATAGGACAAAGAAAAGAACAGGTTTAATAGAATAGGTTGAAGGAGAATAGACAATTAGTGATCATACTTGTGAATGTGAATGGTATCATCTCACCCATGAAATGGAAGAGGATAGCAAAATAAACTAGAAGAAAAATATCTATGGTTGGAAGATGAGTTCATGAGTAAACAAGAAACAGAATGGAGTATGGAAAATAAATGCATTTTTCTTAAATTTTTACAAAGTTTTGCATAAACCTAATCAGTCCAGCAAAAAACAGAAACAAAATTGCTAACTGGAAAACTGAACTTAACTTTCATCTACTCTCAATATCTCTTGTATACATGTCTTCCCCAATAGACTGAGAACTCCTTGAGAACATGGAATGTTTTTGCTTTTTTGCAAATCCCAAGTACCTACCACAATGTTTGGCACATTGTAGGAACATAATAAATGCTTAATGACTTGACTACTCAATTTGCCATGATGTTCATAAATCCTAGAAAGGGAATTAAAAGGATGAAGGATTTAAATTAATCGCTAAAATGGAATCAAATTTATGTCATCATTGGAGACTGCAAGAAAAAGGAGAAGATGAAGACAAAGTGAAAAAGTGATGAATGAATACACATGCTTTGAATGGCACTGATCAACTGTTTTAAGGTTGAATCTGCACTAGGTTGGGGTAGCTGGGGCTTTGCCCCAGGGCATGGAAATAAAGAGTCTGGAAGCACTGATCATCCTTCAGCAGTGCAGGAACAACTGAACTTGGCACCTAATTAGCAAAATGAATTAGTTAAACTAGAAAGCTACCAGACGCCTATTCCTCCCTTGGCAACTGCACCCCCATTGAGCTGCTCCCCAGCCAAGGCACCCTTCCCCCTCCCTTACCCATGGGTTCTATGTCTTTATGTTTTCTAAGAAGAGCTGATTTCAGGGAGCATTTTAAAACCCTTGAACTCTTTCATAAGGGATAGAAAAAGAAGAACAAAGGATTGCTGAACAACCCATAGTTTGCAATGGTGATTTAACAGCCCTTTGGGGTCTTCACTTGATTTTCTTCTACCCTGCAAAATTCCATTTTATAGCATAAAATCTTATTACTGGGTGTCCCATAAGGCATTTGTGGTTGACATTTAAAAAGGCATTTGTGGTTGGAAGCCTTGTATATAGTGAAAAGAGCACTGGGCTTAAACTCAGGAGAGTTGGGTTTGAATCCCACCTTAGACACTGACTAGCCATGTGACCACAGGCAAGTTATCCAACCTCCCTAAAACTGTTTCCAATGTTCATCTGTCTCCAGTCACACAGCTGCCCCCCAGTACAAGACCTCAATACTACTCACCTGGATTATTTCAATAAGCTGCCTGATTGGTCTCCTCATGCCTCATGCCTCATGACTCATGCCTCTTCCCTATCAAATGCCTCCTTCATACAGATATTAAAATGATTTTCCTAAAGCACATATTTGACCATGTCACTCACACACACGCACACACACACACACACACACACACACACACACACACACACCCCACTCAAGAAGGTCAAATGGCTACCTATTTCCTCTAGGATCATATACAAACTATGCTGCTTGATATTTCAAGTGCTTCATGCCCTGGTTCTAGGTTTATTATAAATTATCCCCATTCATGCATTCTGTATCTTATTCATGCAAATTAGCCATCTTTCTGTTCCTTACATGCATGGGGGCAGCTAGATACTGCAGTGGATATATAGCTCTGGGCCTGGAATCAGAATGACCTGAGTTCAAATTTGGCCTCAGACATTTACTAACTAGGTGACCCTGAGCAAGTCACTTAACCCTGTTTGCCATAGTTTCCTCATCCATGAAATCAGCTGGAGAAAGAAATGGAAAACCATTCCATTATTTTTCCTGGTAAAACTCCAAATGGAGTCACAAAGAACTGAACATAACTGAACAACAATAACAACATGCATTATTGCATCCTCTATCTCCATGCCTTTGTCCAGACTATTCCCCCACAGCCTTGTTACACGCACCTTTAAGAATTAAGAGTTTTCTTTAAAAACAAAAAAAACAAAAACAAAAACAAAAAACCGGGGGCAGCTAGGTGGCGCAGTGGATAGAGCACTGGCCCTGGATTCAGGAGTACCCGAATTCAAATCCAGCCTCAGACACTTGACACTTACTAGCTGTGTGACCCTGGGCAAGTCACTTAACCCCCATTGCCCCACAAAAACAAAAAAAAAAACAAAAACAAAAAAGAGTTTTCTTTATCATAGCTAATCTTTATACAGCACTTACCAGGTGCTAAGCATTTTTACAAATATTATTTCATTTGATCCTCACAAAAACACCAGAGATTGATGCTGTTATTATCTCCATTTTGCATATAAGTAAACTGAGGCACACCAAGGTGCAGTAACTTGCCCAAAGTCACACAACTAATAAGTATATGAAGCAGGGTTTGTACAAAGGAAGATGAATCTTTTTTTCTGGCTTAATAGGATTTTTTAGGGGGCAATGAGGGTTAAGTGACTTGCCCAGGGTCACAAAGCTAGTAAATGTCAAGTGTCTGAGGCCGGATTTGAACTCAGGTCCTCCTGAATCCAGGGCCAGTACTTTATCCACTGTGCCACCTAGTTGACCCCTTAATGGAATTTTTAATGAAGAATGTGGGTTATGAGAGCAATCATTTTAAACCACCCTCATCAGAACCACCATGAACACCTATTAAAAGTACATCCTAACAACCCGGCTGACCCTATAGGTCACAGAAGATGAGTCTTTCTAACTCCAGGCCCTGTACTCTAACTACTGTGCTTCCTCTTTGCCTGTCACCACCTAAGTGCCTGTACTTAACCTATAGAAAACATTGTACTTGCTGTTTGTGAGTTTGGAAGTTACCAATCACAATAGGTTGTCTAATTTAGCATGGTCAGCTCATGGATTTAAAGCTGGGAGGGAACCTATGAAGGTAGCTAGGAGCCCAGGGTAAGGAAGACCTGAGTTCAAATCCAATTTCAGTTCCTGGCTTGTGACCTGGGTCAAGTCAATCAACCTCTATTTATCTCTGTTTCTGTCTCTGCAAAATGGAGAACATAATAGCACCTATCTCCCAGGATTACTGTGGAGATCTGGTGCTATAATATTTGTAGAAGTGTTTGGCACAGAGCCTGGCACATGGTAGGTGCTTACCAAACACCCATTTCCTTCTACCCTCCCCCATATAAATCATCTCATCCAGCCATGCTTATTTTAGAAATGAGGAAACTGGGGACAGCTAGGTGGCACAGTGGATAGAGCACCAGCCCTGGATTCAGGAGGACCTGAGTTCAAATCCAGCCTCAGATACTTAATGATTACTAGCTGTGTGACCATGGGCAAGTCACTTAACCCCAATTGCCTCACCAAAAAAAAAAAAAAAAAAGGAACTAAGCTAAATTTTTAGCCTATTACCACCTCCCAAAAAAACTGAGATGGTATGTGGAAGAGTATTGGGGGAAAATATTATATATTTCATCTTATATTTTTGAAAGAATATCCCTTTTTAAAGATTATTTGATGATGACTCTATGGAATTTTCCAAGTATATCATCATATTGGTTTGTTTTTGTTTTTGTTTTTAGTGAGGCAATTGGGGTTAAGTGACTTGCCCAGGGTCACACAGCTAGTGTTAAGTGTCTGAGGCTGGATTTGAACTCAGGTACTCCTGATTCCAGGGCCAGTGCTCTATCCACTGTGCCACCTAGATGCCCCCATCATATTGTTTTAAGAACAACTTTGAGTGAATAAGTTATTTTGACTGTTATAAATACCTAAATTAACTATAGGGCATATGAAGAAAGATGCTATCTGCATTCAGAGAAAAAACTGAAAAGTAGAAGTATGTATAGAATAATTTTACATATATATGTGTATGTATATATGTGTGTGTCTGTATACACACATACACATATACACACATATACACACCTATCTGTGAATAATGGTAGCCATATCTAGAGGAGAGGGAGAGGAGGGAGGAAATAAAAAGAAATTTACATGATAATTTTGTTTTATATTTTAAAGGAATAGAAAGTTGTGCATAGTTGATTTGAAGTTTCATGTGCAATCATCTTTTTATTGCACTGTTATAGAAATTTTTGTCTTATTTCATAAATAAAAAATAAAATTTAAATAAATATATAAATTGGCAGAAAAAATTTAATTGATGTTAAGTGGTTAAAAGGAGATGATATGCTAGTCACTGTATCCCTAATAAATAGCAGGGACATAGCCAGTGGGGGCTCAAGCTGATAGCAGTGGAAGAAGAGAAGCAGCCACAAGCCCCTCAGGGTCTCCCAAAAACCTAAGGAAAGATGTTAGCAGGCCTGACTCTGAGACAGTGGGAGCAGACTGTCCATACTGCCTTAAGATAAACTCTGACTTTAGGGAGTTTACATTCTACTAGGGGATTTAGGGAAATGACATATACTCTTGCAAGGCCAATCTAAAAGGAAGAGTACTCAAACGTGGGGGTGGGGTCAAGACCCTAGTTGAGCCTTGAAGGAAGCCAAGTCTTCTGAGAAGTAAAGATAAGGAAATTGCTACTCAAAGGGTCTCCAGGGGAACTAGCAAAAATAGATAATAAGGGTATAATCCTCTCTCCCCACACACGTCATAAGCTAAGAGGTCTTGATTTTGTAGATATAAAATTTAGGCTAAATGGAAGAAATTTTCAAATTCCAATTATAAAAGCCTGTTTGTAGACGACTTTTGAACAATAATAAAGTGTATGGACCAAGATGCCATTTTGACAACCAAACTATGAAGGGGGAAAAATCCAATTTGCCTTCTCAGAGCAGATAACAAGCCACTAGAATGCATTTTTTATCTCAGGAATCAAAAATGATTTGACTAAAACTATATCATTTTCTTCCTCTCGTATAATTCTGATAGCCTATTCATTTTGTGCACTTTTTAAAGAAAATTAATCTCCAGTCAGGTGTTGATGTAGTTTGGATTCTGGACAGCAGAGGTCACTCTTAGCAGCCACAGTAACAATGGAGAGAGGTGGGGGGGAAAGGAAGGAAGGAAGGAAGGGAGGGACGGAGGGAGAGAAGGAGGGAGGGGAGAGAGAAAAGGAAGAAGGAAGGAAATAGGGAGGGAAGGAAGAAAATAAATAAGGAAAGAGAAAGAGAATAGAAGGAAGAAAGAGAAAAAAGAAAGAGGAAAGTGAAAGGGGGAGAGAGGGAGAGAGGGAAGGAGAATAAAGAAAACCTTGGGTTGGAAGGAAGCAGTTTTACCTGGATTTTATACTCTATGGCCATAGACTAGACAGGGCTGTCTCCCTTTGGGAAGTTCCCTGAACACGGATGAACAACCTGCCCAGAGAGCCGGAAAGCACACATTCCAAACTTATACCTCTGGGAAGAAGGCAAAAGACAGAAGGAAAGCATGGAAGAGAACCCCAGTAGTATCTGTCCCCCAATGCTTTGCTGGAGAGTTCAAATCTTTTATCAGCAAAAAGTTAGTTAATTCTCTAGGGAATAAGAAACAGGAGAATATTTCATCTTCAGCTCACTATAAAACGTGGGCGTGAGCACCAGAATCTCATTAGACAAGAGCTATCGATCCAGCTGTCCTGTGCCTGCCTAGGAGCTCAATCCTATTTGAACTTTCTTGCCTTTTGGTTGTACAAGCCCAGCTATCTATTAGAAGCTTCAAATCCCGGATGAGAGAAATAATTAAGGGGAGAGAATTCGACTAAGTCAAATGGCTTTAGTAGCTTAGGGTTGTTATGTTGATGTATACCTCATGGCTTGGGTTTGATTCACTGCTCAACCAAGATCTGGACAGCCATTTTGTGATCTGGCTAATCTGACTGGGTGGGGCACTGAGAAAATCCAAACTCTGAGGCTGGCACCAGTGGAACAGAGCACAAACTGGAGAAGCCGTCCTTCTGACAACAGCTCATAGATGTAGAACAAGAGGGGACTTTAGGGCCCATCTGGTCCAATCTCCTCATTTTATGGATAAGAAAACTGAGATGCAGTGAAATGACTTCACCAGTTTCACACAGTTAGAAACTGAAAAGTGAGCTCAAGAGGTGTGGTGGGGAAAGTGCTTTGTGAAATCTAAGAAGAAAGGTCACTATCAACCAAGGGGATCCAAGAAAACTTGGAGCAAAGCTCAGAACTGGTTGGAGTTTTCTGGCTACTATATAGCAGTGTGGCAGGTAGGAGGTGCAATGGATAGAGTTCTGGGCATAGAATCAGGAAGACTGATCTGGAGCTCAAATCTGGCCCCAGGCACATAGTAGCTGTGTGACCCTAGGCAAGTCACCTTACCCTGTTTGCCTCAGTTTCCTCACCTGTAAGTTGAGCTGGAGAAAGATAAGGCAAAACACTCTAGTATCTTTGCCAAGAAAACCCCAAATGGTGTGACAAAGAGTCAGACACAAATGTAAAAATGACTGCACCAACAACATATAACATTATTGATACATATTGACACTGAAGTGGACTAAAATTTCCAGATCTTTGTTCTTTTTCTTCAAATGAAATGCCACTGAGATATGCCTCTCCCATCTTACAAAGATGATCTTTAAAACTATTTATGTTTCTATATCTATATGGGCAGCTCGGGGGAACAGCCTTGGATCAGGAAGATCTGACTTTCAATTCAACCTCAGATACTTAATAGCTGAGTTACTCCAGGCACGTCCCTTAAGCCTGTTTGCCTCAGTTTCCTCATCTGTAAAATGAGATGGAAAAGGAAAGGACAGACCACCCAAGTATTTCTGCCAAGAAAATGCAAATGGAGTCATGAAGAGTAGGACACAACTGAAAAATGACAACAAAATGACAACAAAAATACATGTATAGGGGCAGCTAGGTAGCACAGTGGATAGAGCACCAGCCCTGGATTCAGGAGGACCTGAGTTCAAATTCAGCTTCAGACCCTTGACACTTACTAGCTGTTTGACCCTGGGCAAGTCATTTAACCCTCATTGCCCTGACCCCCCAAATACATGCATAACTATACATATACATATATGACTGTACATTCATCCCTGTCTCTAGGGATCCTTCCAACTATAAACCCTGCGCTCTTAATTCATAGAAGACAGTCAACTAAATAATGTCCCTGACCCAGCAATCTACAGTTCCAACTTTTGACCACAGCCACCCTGCCTCTGCTCTTAAATACAATGGGTCAGCTCAAACCAGTGGACCAGGCTATTTGCTAAGGCACGGGCCAGCACGGTGTCTTTTAGTGCACTCAAGAAATAACCCACTCTCTTTCTCACAGGTGGGAGTGAATGAAAATAAGAAATTACAATGGAAATCACACTGCAATCTTCACTGTGGGTTAGGTTACATTGAACAATATAATAATGCATAATAAATATGCAACAGTCTGTGCCTGGGAGTAGACAGACCTCCCCTCTGCAAGCACATGGGTGCGTATCCATCATAGCATGTACAAAAGGCCAACTCCTCCACCTTCCAAAGAGCAGCAGGCTTGCCAATAATTACAGGCACCAGAACTTCCTTCGCACTGAGGGAGGGCCAGGTAAGAGTTGCTTTAAAAACTCAGGGCCAAATGCCCATTTTGGTATGCATAAATGGCCTGTTATGACACTGTCACCCTTGCCTTTTTGGTAATGAATATTTATACAGAAACTTCTGGAGCGACGGCCTCCTTTTATAACCTGATGGAAGGCAGTAAGTTGAAATCACAGGGTCATATATTTAAGCTAGAAGGGCTTTTAGGGGTCATTTAGCTAAAGGATCATAGACTTAGAGCTAGAAGGAATCTCAGGGAACATCTAGTCCAACCCCTTCGTTTTATAAATGACAAAACCAAACCAAACAGGGTCCTGGAGAGGCCAACTGACTTTCTGGTATAGTTACAGGTATACACAGTGTAAGGAATGATAAAGCCTCATTTTACTCATTTTTCAGATGAGGGAAATAAGGCCTAGAACACTGAAATTGTTTGCCTGAGGTCATACAGGAAGTTAGTAGCAGGACCAGAATTTGAAAAAACTGGACTTTGAGTGGATTCTTTCATGACGAGGTTATGGTTTTCTTGGCTAAGATCGCAGCCATTTATTTTATAGTACATGAATACCCAAAGCATTTCAACAGTGCAGGGAAATACTGGTGGTGGAATCCATCATCTATGACTTGATAGTTGAGTCCTATGGAGTTGCCAAAAGAACAGAGATGTTCAGTTTTTCTTTGCCCAGCAACACAACCAGTAAATGTAATTGGCCTGATTTGAGTCAGGTCTTCCTGACTCCAAGCCTGGCACTCTATCCATTATATCAAGTTCTGCCACGGAACTTTTAATTTTTTAAATACTATTTTATGAATTCATACCGCTTGGGGACTTCTTTGAAGGGGGAGAAATTTGCATCTTCGCCAACTCTGACTGTGATCAATATCAGCAATGGATGTGCTTGCCCCCATTAGTGGCTAAAAGAAAAAAAAAAGAAAGAAAGAAAGCCTTGAGAAAGTCTCCTCCCCTGGATTTGGGGTAACCTGTCATCTTGGCTGTAGTCTAGGTAATTGCTCTGTCTTGTTGGCAGCTTGTCTCCAAGCACAGAGCATATGGCATCCTCCGAGGATTCGATATCATTTTTGTTTCTTTAAAATGTGCAAGTCATTTGGTCACTGCGGCATCTCTATGGGATAATTCCAACAGCTGATCCCACCTGCCTTGGAGGTGAGCAAGCTGGTTTGTCTTGCTTCAGATGCCATTGGCTTCCTTGTGTCATACACTGAGCTGCAACGCTGAGCTTATGATTAATTTAATGCTACATAGTTAATCTACAGGACTGTCAACGACAAAAAGCATCTGATAGTTTATTCTGGCCACAGCATGCCCCAAACCACAGGAGGGGGAGTGGGTCTTATTTAAGGAAAACTAGAAGAGCATCTTCCACGATTAGGCATTTCATATATTTTTCCACTAAGGAAAAAGTTGGAAAAAAAATCGAGAAGTACATAGATAAAAGACTATATGTGTGTCCATATACTTACATATATAGCAAATATTAGTACTACATTTTATATCTGTTCTTAAATACACACTATATTATATATGTGCATATACTTACATATATAATATTTGCCCATGTATATATACATACACACATACAAAAATATATAATGTATATGTTATATAGTTAAGTGTATATATACTTAGAAGCAGCTAGGGGGCACAGTGAATAGAGCTGGGCCTGAAGCCAGGAAGATGCATCTTACTGAGTTGAAATCTGGTCTCAGACACTTACTAGCTGTGTGACCCTGGGCAAGTCACTCTACCCTATTTGCCTCAGTTTCCTCATCTGTGAAATGAACTGGAGAAGGAAATGGCACACCACTCTAGTATCTCTTTCAAGAAAATGCCAAATGGGGTCACTAAGAGTCACAGATGACTCAAAAAATGACCAAACAAAATATATATACTTACATATCTGTGTGTATACAATATGTATTATATGTATATAGATACATACTCACATACAGATATATAAAAACATACATACACACATATTTATATACCTATAATTTCATTGCTTTAAGTAATTTCCAATAAGAAAATTTCCTCCTACTTGAGGTTATTTTATAATTAATATTCTTAGATAACTGCTTTAGGGGTTTGAGAGGTCAAATAATTTGCCCAAGAACAAATGGTATGTGTTAGAATTAGAACTCGAACCCTGATCTTCCTGGGTTCTGAGGGTAGTTATCATGCAGCCTCCTTCCTCTCTCCCCTTCCTCCTCTTCTCACATGTAGAATATATATGTATGTGTATATATACACACCTATACATATAAGCACAAAGATATAATAGACATGTGTATACATATGAGAGGTGAAAAGAACTGTGATATGGGTTTTATATATTTTAATTTTATTAAGACAATAACAATTTGCCTTCAAAAAGTACATTCGGGTTCACAGGATTACTCCACTACTCCAAAACCATTGGGTGATTTTCCAAACTGCCTGTTTTTCCTTTCTGTCCTCTAACTACAACCAAGTGTTTCACAAAGGACCCAGGAAACTTAGAGTCTTAGAGTGATTGGATTTTACTGAAAAACTTACATTTTAGCTGATCTAGTTTTAGTGATTTACAGAACACTATTTTTGAGATCTATTTGGGGTCAGTTCAGTGTCTGCTGAAATGTGTCCTGCCCGTGTACCTCTCTGGTCCCTTAACATGAAGCAGGGTCCTGAATTTCCACCTTCTCTGAGTTCTTCTCTGTCACGGTTCACAGAGCCCATCTCTCCCCTGATCATCATGGTAGCTCCCAAATTGAATCTGTTTTTCTCTCCTTTCTCTCACCCAGACCAACTACTTCATTCTGGATCAAGAGATTAATGAAATTGTGATGAAAGCAAAAAAGAAGCTAGTGAACCAAAGGATGATAAATGAGTAAATAAGTCTGCTGGGGTGGGGGTGAAGCACTAAACAATAAAGTTAAATGTGAACAGGAGGTGAACTGAACATAAATATGCATCTTCAAATAATAGACTAATGATAAAAATAATACTCTCAAATTTGCATATTGTTCAAAGGTCATCAGATAATAGATGAGAGCTGAGGAGAACTTCAGGGACTATGCTGTCCTATTTCCTTGTTTTATAGATGAAGAAACTGAGGCCCATGGTAGTTGAGTGACCTGCACAATTAGTAAGCCTCAGTGGTGGGATAGGAACCCATGTCTTACGACTCCAGAGAAGGTTTTCATTCCATCTTAACATGCTTACAAAATGCTTTCCTTACAACCAACCTGGGATAAGGAGAGTGGAAGTCTTATCATTTCTCCCATTTGGTAAATGAAAAAATTGAGTTTCTGAAAGGTCAAATTCCTTGCCAACAGCTACTAAGTGTCAGGATGGGGACTCCAGTACAACTCTCCAAGTTTTCTGCTCATTCCATAAAAACACACTGTGCCACCTGCGTGCATTTCTCATTTTAAAATTGAGGTTTTTTGTTTTGTTCTGTTTTTGGTGAGGCAATTGGGGTTAAGTGACTTGCCCAAGGTCACACAGCTAGTAAGTGTCAAGTGTCTGAGGCCAGATTTAAACTCAGGTCCTCCTGACTCCAGGGCCGGTGCTCTATCTACTGCACCACCTAGCTGCCCCCTAAAATTGAGTTTTAATTTGGGAATTCCAAAATACCTTGAGCTTTCACTGGGTGATTTTCAATTTACATATTTCCTCTCAGCAGAATGTAAGTTTCTTGAGGTCAAGGACTTTTTCCTTTTTTGTGGTTCTATCCCCAAAGCCTGGCCCAATACCTGGCATAAAGTAGCTGCTTAATTAACATTCGTTGAGATAAAGAGGTTGGAATGTGAGCATCATTAGTTCCCTTTTGTATATTTCCAAGAATATGTAAGTTTATTCAATGTGGGGGCTCCATTCACTGATGAAGACCGCAATCCTAACCACCATGCAATGATGTAGATAGTCTTTGAGATTTTTTTCTAACTGGAAAATTCATCCTGTGGCTGTCATCCTGGTGATGTGCTTATCCAGGTTGTTCCTGAGACCATTGATAAGTATACAGCCTGAGTCTAGGTCTATATGTTATGGGTAACAGAAAAGGAAAAAAATAACAATCACAGAGATGGTGTTGTCCCCAAAGGAATCTTCCTTATGCCACATCTTCAGAGAAGGCATTCGACATTTACCAAGTTGAATACTTCTGAGCTCTCACAATTATGTAATTAGAATTACACTGTCACTGACAGATTTTGGATTGGGTTCCTGCTGGGAAAGTTAAAACTTGAGGCACATTGCGGGAGGGGGATGGCAAAATCAAACTCAACTCAACAATGAGGAACATCCCTAGTCTGGCACAAGGGCTTCAGTTTCATTAAAATGAACCAATCAAGTAAAAAAAAAAGGACATTATCTAGCATGACACCAATGAAAAACCATAACATTTTTCATAATTATCCAGCTGCTTCTGAAAAGCTCTCATTGGCCAAGCCACATCCCCTCTTCCAACAGTTCTTTCATACCCCATTGTTTAGACTGCCAAACATACCAGGACTGTCTGAGGTTTTTACAGGGTGTCCCTCAAGTAACTAGACATCCCTGTTTAATGAGACACACGCATGCACACGCGCACGCACAAGCACAGAATTGGTGATAGTTCTGTAGTCTGTTTTCTCTTCTGGCTCCCCCATAGCAATGTCTCTGCATGCTTCAAGCAGATGTGCCCCTTTCCCCCCACCCCACCCCATGCTTAATCAGCCATCTTGCAGCTACCCTCAGAGAAACAGAAGACACATCTGCTCCAGCTGAGAAGCAAAGGGAAAAATGGAGGAGGAGGGATGACAAGAGAGCAGAGGGACATTTTAATGACAATGGGAAAAGGAAAGGGGGGAGAAGTGAAAATGGGGCAAGAGTGAAAGCCAGTGCTCATCTCTAGACAGAAGGGAAAGGATGCAGTCATTTCAGAGATTGGGGTAATAGATGGCAAGAAAATAATGCATCACTAAGAGATCATCATTGCCCCTTTCTAACATGGACCAGAAATCTCATGATGGGATATACCTTGAACTCTACAGCCAGAATCGCTGTAGCAAAGGGCATGACCTGGTTGGGAAAGCATCCACCTCTAACAAAAAAAGATTTTAAGGTTCTTCAAAGAATCTATTCTTTCAATGGGTGGAAACGCTTGCACTGTCCAAATACAGCTTTCATGAATTGAACAGTAGGGATGAGTGTGATCTAGGACAGAGGTGTCTAACACATAACCCATAACACTGGAGTGCAGTCCAAATTATATTAAAATGTAATTGAGAAATATTTGATAAAATACATAAAATGCAATACAACATAGATAATGTTAATATGTGTTTTTCTAAGTCAATATATGCCCTTAGGGATCCTTATGTATGGTTTTGTGGCCCCCTGTTTCTATTTGAATTTGATCCCATTGATCTAGAAAACTACTGAGACCCCATAACTTTAAGTAATGGGGTCATAGAATCATGGATTTAAAGTGGAAAGGGACATTAATGATCATCTTATTCCACCTTGTTTAACACATGTGAAATGAAATAATTTCTCTAAACTCATGGGCAAGCCATTAGCAGAGGTGATATTATTACTCAAGTCCCCTTCCAATGCACCACAATACTTTATATATATATATATATATATATGCTACAGGTGTAATACACATGAAGCAAAATAATGTAAATTATGATGAAACTTTGCAAAGTAAAAAAAATACAGAAATATAAATTATTAATATCATGTCAGAGTAATATGTGTACCAGCAATTCATCAAAACAAATGCATAATTTGCATAATTTCTCAAATGTAATCCAACCTATTCTTTTTTCCTGTTAAATTCTGGGCCAACTCAGTGTATCATATTGCATGTCTCTGTCCGAAATGTAAGTGTTGATATACTAGAGTTCAGTGTGGGGGGTGGGGGCAGGGTCCATCCAGTTGCATGTCATTATCGGGAAAATAAGCCATTTTCATAGATCTCATTATTCTTGTGTGGAACCTGGAGAGTCAGCATAGTGTAGTATAGTATAGCGTAGTGTAGCTAGAGGAATGGACTAAGACTAAGAAAAACCTGCATTCAAAACTCACCTCTGACATTTCCTAGCTAGGTGACTATGGGCAAACGGACACTCTAACCCTTAGTTTCCTAATCTGGCAAAGGAAGAAGTCAGACAAGATCACCTGTAAGGTCTCTTTCCACTCTAAATCTATTCTCCAATAGACTGTTAGGCCATTCTCTTTCAAGTGGTCATGGAACTCAGTAAGAACGCCTTTCAGTATTGAAGCATTCAGAAAGCAGAAGGACCTAGTAGACTCTGACCCACTCTGGATATGTCATTTGACTTCTCCCAATTCTAATATTTATCTATAAAATGAGGAGGTTGAAACTGATGGCCTCTGATGGCCTTTCAGTTTGAAGAGACCCCTTTGCTGTTTGTTCCTCAGTGCAGGACAACTTCCATGATAGCAATAATGGCTAGCATGCATCTCCTTGTTTCAAGCCTTGCTTGGTATTGATGCTTAAAGTGTTAAATAAAATTACATCTTTTTAGCCCCAATATTCCTCTGGTCATAATACCTCTCTGTGAATGATGAGGCATCATACTCTTCCAAGGAATAAAATTGTAGGCACCCAGGGGGCCATAAAGAAATGCATAGTTGTTTTACATAATTGCACATGTATAACCTACATCCGATTGCTTACCACCTCAGAGAGGGGGGAGGGGAGGGAGGGAGGGAATGAGAGAGGGATAGAATTTGGAACTCAAAACTTTAAGAAAGAAAGAAATACATGGTGAGAATAAGCAGAATAAAATATATTACCAATAATCATTTTCTGATCTTAAAGAGCTCATCCAGGAAATTCAGGAACAGAAAAGGAGGAGGGTCAGTCAAACAGCAAGAGAGAAGGACAGCTCCAGTACCTAGTACCCAATACTCCAGTACCCATGGACAGAATCTGTACCCAGAATATGTGCTAGATAAAAGGCAAGTCTTTAGGGTATCAGGTGGATTCAGTCTGTAGGAGTTGTACAAAGGGATAGACCTGAATGAGAAAGTGTAGGAGATCATGATCACAATGGTGGGAATATGCCCATCAAAGAAATCAGGATTCCATTATCTTGTGATATCTTATTATAATCATGATTATTTGATCCTATTTAAAAGAAGAAGTAGTGTTATAAAAGAGAGGCAATATGGCACAGTGAATAGAGAACTGCCCTCAAGGTCAGGAGTTCCTGGGCTCCAGTCCTATCTTGGACACATTCTAGACATTGTGGCCCTGAGCAGTTTACTAACCTACCCACTATCCGCCAATATGCATTAATAAAGGGAATATTCTCAATAGGAGTTCTCTAGGCCAATGAAATAATAAGGCCTAGACACAGCTAAGTGGCGTGATAGATATAGTTATAGGCCTTGAATAAGGAAGACTTGAATTCAAAATTAACCTCAGACACTGCATGTCCTTGATCAAATCATTTAACATCTGCTGGCATCAATTTGTTGTTCCTTAGTCTGATTTTTAGTCACATTCAACCCAGTCATATGGGGTTTCCTTGGCAAAGATACTGGAATGGTCTGTCATTCTTTCTCCAGCTCATTTAATAAATGAGGAAACTGAGGCAAACAGGGTTAAGTGACTTGCCCAGGGTCACACAGATAGTAAGTGTCTAAAATCAGATTTGAACTCATGAAGATGAGTCTTCCTCACTCCAGGCCCAGCATTCTATTCACCATACCACCTAGCTGCATCAGTTTACTCAATTATAAAATGGAACTAACAACAGCATCTATCCAGCAGGGTTGTTGTGAGGATCAAATGTGAAAATATTTGTAAAAGAGCTTAGCACAGTCCCTGGCACAGAGTAGGCACTATATAAATGCTTATCCCCTTCCCCGTTCCCTACTGGCCATAACAGTTACAATATCATTGGAGTCAGTTCCTGTACTTGACAGTTGTATGAACCTGGCAAAGTCACCTAAGCTTTCTCTGAGCCTCAGTTTCCTTCTAGAAAATGAGAACATAAAAGACTTACATTATCTACTTCATTTGGTTTATTGGGAAGAAAAGGATATGGACCCTTTAAGGTCTATAGAAATATGAGTTATTGTTGCTATTATTGTCATTAGCATTGCTGTCATCGTTACATTTTTATTATTACAGATCTTGTTCTGAAATATAGCTGTGATTTCTTATGCTCCATTTATTAAATAATATATGTTATCTTTGGGATGGAGTAGTCACAAAAATAATTCAAAGTCAGGAAGCATCCTGGTTCGTTTAAAATAATAATAATAATAATTCAAATTTGGAATCTGCATGTGAGAAGTGAGAACAGCTACAAAGAAAGACGCCATAAGCTCTAACTTGAAATCAGGCTATTCATATACTGCTTGAACAGGGCCATATTCCAGGCACCAGAGGCCTTAGGGCTGGAAGAGAGAGGAGAGGACATTTAAATCATCTCCTCATTTTGCAGATAAGAAAACTGATGTCTACAGTGGGGAAGCGCTTTGCTAAAAGTCACACAAGTAATGATTTATAGAAATAAGATCTGAATCCAATTTTTCTGGCTCTAAACCCCCTGCATGTTCACTCTACAGCTCTGATTCTCTTTAAAACTGAAGTCAAACACAAAAGGAATGGGGTCACTCTCTTCATCACCATTGCCATCATCACAACAAGAACTCATCTTCCAGATACAAAAAGAACACTGTTGACCCATCGTGGGTAGGATGTGTGCTCCAACTTGTGCACCCCACACATGCCTAAGACTGAGCATTAGTGACCTTGAGTCATTCCCATCCCATTACCCAGACCCCATTATGAACCTGCCAGCAAATACCTTTATGATTATAGGCCGGGTTTGAGGGTGCAATTTATTAGTTTATTGTCTGTGACACATATAAAAAGTGGAATTATTTTGTTCTTGTTCTCATTCGTTCTCTCTCTCTCTCTCTCTCTCTCTCTCTCTCTCTCTCTCTCTCTCTCTCTCTCTCTCTCTTTCTCCTAGATATCAATGTCGATGTCCATATCAGCTAAGTGGTGGCACTGTGGATAGAGTGTTCACCCCGGAGTCAGGAAGACCTAAATTCAGATCCATCCAATCTTACTAGCTATGTGACCTTGGGTAAGTCACTTAAATCTGGTTGCCTTAGTTTTTTCATCTGTAAAATGAGCTGGAAAAGAAAATAGCAAACCACTGGAGTATCTTTACCAAGAAAAGCCCACATGGGGTCACAAAGAGTCAGACAAGACTGAAAAATGAAACATACACACACACATGTGTATGTATACTTATATGTCTCTGTACATCTATCTGTCTCTCTTTCTCCCCTTTCCTCCTTCCCCAGTCCTTCCCTTCCTTTTTTTTTTTTTTTTTTTTTTTTTTTTTTTTTTTTTTTTTTAGTGAGGCAATTGGGTTATGTGACTTGCCCAGGGTCACACACCCTGTAAGTGTTAAGTGTCTGAGGCTGGATTTGAATTCAGGTACTCCTGACTCCAGGGCTGGTGCTCTATCCACTGTGCCATCTAGCTGCCCCTCCTTCCGTCTTACTCTGAAGATAACTGTATCCAACCTATTGCTGAAGCACCATAGAAAGAGAATGTTTCTTCGAGGACATTAATTTATGTCACTGATACAGAGTCAGAGAGAACAAAGACCAGCGAAGGAACATGTAGGAATTGGGCCCGTGGTCACTGGGAAGAGTCATGTGTTCCCTACAGTAGGCCTAATCTATGAGCTGTAAAAATAAGCCCTTCATAGTAAATGTTCTTTTCTTAGTAGCTTCTTGAGTGATGTGGTATCATAGATCCCAGAATTTGGGGTTGGGGAGGTAATGCCAATAGCAATTTAACCCTTCCCATCCATTAAAAGGAAACATCACTACTGTATTCCTGACAAATAGTCAGGTGGGCTCTGCTTAGAGATGTCCAATGAGGGGGACCTAGTTGAGTCACCTATTGTGACTTTGGAGAACTCTAATAGTAACAATGTTCCATCCTCAGATCAAGCCTAATCAAGATCTTTGGCACTCCCACACTCCATTCTTGGCATTGCCATCTGAAACCAAACCAGTCTATTTTCTCATTCATATGACAGATGACTTTCAAAAATTCAAACCCAGCTATTATTCCCTTGCCCCCCAAGTCTTTCTTTCTCTAAGCTAAACATTTCCAACTCCTTCACCTAATGGCTATGGAATACTGATGGCAGAGACCTAAAGAGAAGAGGTTACTTAGGGTCCCCAAACTCCCAGATAAGGCGAAAAATTTGATAAGCTGAGGTTTATCCTCTTGGCCTCCCTGGGGTGGGGCTGCTAATGAGCAGTGTCAAAGGGTTTAAAAAAAAAGAGCAAGAAGAAAAATCAGGGAATACTCATAACACTGGCTAATTAATTACCAGCTCCTCAGGTGTTTACTGTAATTTATAAAGTCTCATTTGTTCATTAGCACCCTGAAATGATGAAAATCTAGCTTCATGGTTCTTTCTTCTTCTAAAATCATAATGTAAAGACAACTAGACTAAGAATGAAATGGCTTCTATACAAGTTCAGCTCCACTCAGAAAAGCTATGTGACCTTGGTCTAGTCACTTGACTCAGTTCAATTAGACAAGCATACACTAAATCACAGTTATGAGATGATTTCTGACAAGATGGGGGGAACAAGCTTGTGCTTTTCAGCAAAATTTCCACCCTTACCATCGAAAATCAATACGAAAGACAATTAATTCAGTCATTAAAATTATAAGAGAAGATAGGAAACACTTCCATACAAGGGAAAGGCTTCTGAAATTACAGGAGAATCTGAAAAACCTACTTCCTCTAGCCATGCCCTGTCTGGCACCCAGTCAAAGTGATTAACTGTTCCCATGGGGAAATGATGCAGTTTGAAACACCATAGTCTGTAACACACACACTTTAATGGGGAGGAATAGGGATGATGAAGCAATGAATAGGTGTGGACATCTCCAATTTCTATAAAGCAAGGCTCTCGTTGAAGTAGTAGGCTTCCACCAGTCGCGGACAACCATGTATCCGCACCTTGAAGAGCCACAGGCCACAGTCTGGCTGTGCAGTCCAATACAGGAGCGGCAGCTCCTGCTTCAATGAGGACATCAGAAAAGTGCGCTATTACGTAATAAAAGCAAGGCTGCCTAGCCTTGGTGCTCAGTGGTTGGGTGGCCCCAGGGCAGGAGAAAAAAAAAAAAAACAGGGAGAAGTGGATAGAAGAGGGATTGTAGAGTTGAGGAGGCCTGACACAAAACTATTTGGAATAGAATAAAAAGGGCAGAAGGAAAAAAAAAAAAAGTAGGGTTGGAGTTAAGTCTGGCTTCCAAACAGAAAACTCAGAAGTGGCATTTATAATTGTTGTAAAAAATATGAAAGTTTTTTAACAGTCGGTTAGGATAACTGAAAGACGCCAGTTTTTCTTTAAGGACTACCCTTTTGGGGAGGAGACCAATGGCATGAGCTACGCACGCCAGTGTGCCTGCTGCGCATGTCAGACTGCCTGCTATGCACTCGACTTCCGGGGTGCGAGCTGAAAAGGAAGGAGAGAATGGAAGTGGAGCTTTTTCCTGCTCCGCTGGTCTCCTGGCTGCGCTGCACAGATAGACGCGGACTGGAGTTTGGCTCGGCCCGGCTCTCGGTTAACAGCACGAGCTTGACTCGGTCTCTCTCCCCAAGAGTGGCCTTGGGTTTTGGTGAGTTTAATACAGAATATAGACTAAGCCTAGACTTAAGACGATTTGTATTGTATTTCTACTTTCCTATCCTTCTAATCAACATCACCTTGTGACTACCATACAATAAAGGCTCTATCTAGAAAACCAGAAGCTTCTTCCATTTACTAGTCTGGGAGATAAATTAAGGGAAAGGTTAAGTAGGGGAGATTTATGATCTAACATCCAATTTTAATCTCACATAATGAAGTCAAAATGAGAAGATAATCTGGAAAATCATATAGAGTAGATAAAGCACTGACCCTAGATTCAGGAGGACCTGAGTTCAAATTTGACCTCAGACACTTGACACTTGCTAGCTATGTGCTGGGCAAGTCACTTAACTCATTGTCCCACCAAAAAAAAAAACAGAAAAGAAAAGGAAAAGGAAAAAAGAGAGAGAAAAAAAGAAAATCATATAACACAATGACTATCATGCATTGAAGGAAAGCAACACCCCCGTGCCAACAAAAGAAAGAATAAATTCTATAAGAATTCCAGAAACAATGGAATAGTAGCAACAAAAATTCCTAGAGTTGTTGAGAAGATGGGGGGAAAAGTTTTCAAAGAAATTAAGATAAAAATCAGGATAGCAGAGTTCCCAAAGGAGATATTCATAAGATGAACAAAATTGTAGAACATTTTAAATGCAAGAAAGTAAACTTTCCTAATAAGTAGGGACTCTGAAAATTGGGAGCAAGTATGCATCTCCAAAATTCAAAAGTAGGGAAAAAAATGACAGAAAGTATCAAATAAAACCATGGAAGCATACATGAGTGTGGTATAAGCCAAGCAATTCACCTTAAATGTATGATATGCAAAGGTAATTTAACTATCATAGATATCCAAGAAAAAAATGAAGATTCAGCCAAAATAAACTGAATGAGCATCTAATATCATCAAATTAAGTGATGGATGTATATTTGGAAGTACCATATTCAAAAGCAAATATCACCATTACATTTACCTCAAACCATGATTTTCTCCAGATATACATGTAATATACTGAGAATCACTTCAGACTTCAAAGAATTCATCCCACTTTGATGTCATTCAATTTCTTCATATGCTTTAGACCCCCGTGATTGCCACATACTAATCTTCTTTCTGCCTAGATTATTTTGGCACCAAGATCGTAGCATTCTAAGATTCACAGTCATGGAGTATCACCAGCAGAACTTTTATCTTAAAAAGAGGGTCCTTTGTAGAGGAGATCGTATTGGGACCACTAAAAGCAGTAGGTATTCCAGCTCTATCCTTCTCCTGTTTGATTCTGTGCCTAAGTTATTGTTCATCTGCAGATCACCTTTGACAGAATCTCATACTGATGTATTAACTCAATAGACTGGGAATCTAAAAGTATGTTATAAATTGGAAAATAGGCAGTTCATTGTTCTGGAATGACAAGACAGATTGATCTCTTTTAAGTAACTATGGCTCTCATTGAAGAGGCACTGTAATGTGCTGGGGCATGGTGCAAAAAAACCCAGTATCACCCACCAACAAAAGCAAGCATCTGAAAAACTTCACCATCTACAGTGAAAGTGCACATAATGGGTCAATGTGCTTAGAAGTAAATTCAAATCATTCAGATTGCTGGAGGGGAGGGGATGGTGAAAGGCATGACAGCATGCCAAAAAGGCAGCAATTGACATGGAAGTCATACACCATCTACCTCCCAGGATACCTGTGACAAATGAGCTAACATCAATGGTCTTGTCACCATAAACACATATTGAAGGTTAAAGCATAGAAAGAATTATGCTAGATGAGAAGGATCCCAGATTTTGGCCTAACAATTTTCCCATAGTAGATATTTAAGAAATGTTTATAGAATAGAATTGACTCATGAGTGACCTACTAGGGCAGAGCCCATGGTGATGACAAACAGAGAAGTGAAAAATCAGGGCTTACTAGGATTTGGGGAATTAGGGGATAAAGGCTGAAGAACTATTGAGAACAAAAGCAGAGTTGACAGTTTGATGATAAGTAGAAAAGGAGTTGACTGGCTATCTGGAGAAGTAAAAAAAAAAACAATCTTTCTTTTAAAAAGAGGAAGCACATGAATAAATATTAAGATAACAATGGACCAACAAGTATTTATTAATTCCCTAATATGTTACAAGCACTGTATAGTGCTGGGCATTGAAATACCTTTGTATTTCAATCTCGACTCAGGGGGAGCTTACATATATACCATACATTTGTATTCAATTGAACAAGTATTTGTAAATCTTTTAAGTACTATGTATTGACTGGATACCACACCAGGTCCTGGGGATAGAAAGACAAAGATACAACTGTATCTGCCCATGCAGAGCTTATATTCTCTTATATAGTACAACCAAGAAGTTTATAATTTTTAAAGCTTTTTCACCATTGAATCAAAGAATACTTATTAAGCTCTAACTATATGTCAGACACAGAGTATGCAGAGATTCAAATCAGAAAGACCCTGCTCTTATTTGGAACAATGCCCAAAGGGCAATCAAATAGATAAGATAGATCGATAGATTGATAGATAGATAGATAGGTTCTTCCCCCCTTTTATGATCTCTTTGAGATACAGACCTAGCAATAGAATTGCTGTTCCACTGGTAGGTCTGTACCCCAAAGAGATCATAAAAAGTGGGGAAGGAACTATCTATACAAAAATATTTATAAATGTTCTTTTTGTGGTAGCAAGAACTAGAAACTGAGGGGATGTCCACCAGTTAGGGAATGGCTGAACAAGTTGTGGTATATGAATGTAATGGTATATTATTTTGCTATAAGAAATGATTGAGCACATGGATTTCAGAAAAATCTGGAAAGACTTAGATGAACTGATGCTGAGTGATATGAGCAGAACCAGGAGAACATTATAAACAGTAATAGTAAGACTATGTGATGAGCAGCTCTTCTTAGCAATACATGATCCAAAACAATTCCAAAAGATTCATGATGGAAAATGCTGTCTACCTTCAGAGAAAGAACCGATGGAGTCTGGCTGCAGATTGAAGCATACTAATTTAACTTTTATCCATTGTTTCTCCCTTTTATTCCATTTCTTCTTTCACCACATGATGGATGTGGAAATATGTTTAACATGATCATACATGTATATTCTAAATCATATTGTTTGCTATCTTGGGGAGGAGAGAGAGGAATGAGACAGGGAGAAAAATTTGGAACTCAAAATCTTTCAAAAAAATGAATGCTGATGATTCCCCAGTTGCTTGCTGACATACATTCTATCTTCTTAATAGTATTAGAAGAAGCACGGGGGCGGCTAGGTGGAGCAGTGGATAGAGCACCAGCCCTGGAGTCAGACAAAAGTGAAATGGTCCAAGTTTCCAAAGGACTATATTCCAGGCTTGGTAAATGTTAGTAGGTTAAGGCATATTGCTAATGATAACTCACATGAGACAAGTGGTATGTAAAGTATTATTATTATTAATATTTTATAGTATTTGCTATGTGTTAGGTATGTAAGGGACAAATTTAGTATGGGGAGAGTTAATTGGGCAGCTAGCCATAATATTGGGGTAAGAGAGGAGATTAACAGCCTCTTTTCAATAAACAAAACAGGGTTTATTAATGGGAACAAATTTAAAACACAAGTGAGGTTAATAGAGCTAGGGACAATGAAAAAGGGAACTGGGAAAGAAAAAAGTACAACCTGCAGACTCACTACCACCTGGAATCCACAGTTCCAAAGAGAACCAGCTGCACAGTGTCTCTCTCCCTTGCCAGAGTGAGCTCTCCCCTCCCTGGCTCTCTCCCAAAAGCCCCCTCTCCCACAGGAAACAGGGCCATCCACACACTCAGCCACAAGCTAATTGACTGGCAGCCCTGATTGACAGAATTAACAGGTGGCTTTACAAATGCAACCTGGCCAGCTTCCGGATGCCGAAGACTACCTGACTTGTCCTCACTAGGCTTCTTGTCATGCCGGGCATTCCCTACAGTATCTCTCCAGCAGGGGGAGGTATTCCAATTCACACAGGTACTGTGCTAAACTCTTTGTAATTTTCTCATTTGATCTTACCAACACTGGCAAATGGATGCTATTACTAGCCCCAATTTACATATGTGGAAACTGAGCCAAACATCAGTTAAGTGACTTGCCCAGGTTCACACAGTTAGTCAGACTCTGAAGCAAGACTTTATCTCAGGTCTTCCTGATACTGGGCCCATTGCTCTTTCCACTGTACCACCCTGCCTGGATTATTTTATTACTATACTAGCATTAATGTGATTATATGATTAGAAAAAGATATGGCATGGTCACACATCAAGAACTAGTCAACAGCCCAAACAACATTTTGGTACACACAAAATATTTTTAAAAGATGAGTAAAATTTCAACACTATGCATAGCTCAATAAAAAATACCATGGAAGTTATAGTAAAGAATCACAGAGTAATACATTATGGAAGCAATGTGACCAAAATCAATGGAAAGATTCCTCACATAAGATCAAGGATTCTGTGAAATATTGATGCAAGTCTAGTTATAAAGCAGTTTACATACATTATCTCATCTGTAATAGCCCTATAAGAGAGGTTAATAACCGGAGGAGGAGCAAGGAGAATGAACAACCACTGACCCACACCAGTAGTTTGATATTATGTGGGGTAGAGAGGTAGGTAGAATGATCCAGTAGAAAGAGATCTGGGCTTTAAATTCAGAACATCTCACTTTGTTCCGGATCTTACACTGTATTCGGTACATAACCTTAGGTATTTTCCTAACCTTCTCTGGAACTGAGGCACATCTGTAATCATGAAACCATGATTAGAGAGATCCAGTCCTCTAATGCAGTGAATGCTGCAATGAATTTAAAATTAAAGCCTTAGAAAGCAATATGAATTGGGGAATGATGAAACGAATGTAGAGAAAAGGTGAAAAAAATAGGATAACAGCTGGCAAAGAATTTTTTACAGATAATGTTTTACATAAAACAATATTAATTATATTCATTGATGGATAGCCCAGGCTTGTGCCTGCATAGGAATGGAGGTTCAGTCTGATGGGTAACAAAAACTTTTGTATTGACAATGTGTGCATCTATGGTGGTGGTAAATCCCACTGACATCATTTCTATACTCTTGTCAGCTGAAATCTGCCTTTGCCTGTTTATTTCCTAATAATATATTTCATCCATATGTCTTCTGTGTCAGATAGAGGCTGATGTTATGATGTCAAGACCAATCATCCACTCACAAACACCAAAGAAGTACTGGATCTCCTAACCTCCAAGCAAGGCATGTTGCTGATTTGCACATCCAAGTGTATGTGACATCTGTGGACTAGAACTTAACAAGAACCACTAATGGGCCAAGGCCATAATGTCTTACTGGAGCCACCATTTCAGTTCAGTTCAGTTTGTCAAACATCTGCTGTGTACAGACCTCTATGACAGATGCTGAGAGAAAAAAAACAAGTTTAGATAACTCCCTGCCCTGATGGAAATTGGGATCCATTAGAGGATTACAATACAAGGAACTATGAGAAGCAATGTGGTGTGGTCGACAGGGAGCTCGTTTTAGGGCCATGAAGACAACAACCCCATAATGTAGAAGATACTATTATATCCATTTCACAGATGAGGGAAGTGAAAATTACAGAGATTTAAGTTACTTGCCTAGAGCTACACAGTATATGTACCGGGTGGGATTTGAATACAAGTCTTCCTGAATTTGAGTACAGTACTTTATCAGTTATACCATTCAGCCTTGGGGTAGAAAAATCTAATGGGAGCCTTCACATGTTGTGATTTTATTTATACCACATGTTTATGGTGGTAAAGTGACTAGAGAACTGGTCTGAGAGGTCCTCTAACACATACTGGGTGTATGGTTCACAATCTCTCTGAACAAATTTCTATGGCTTTAAATGGCAAAGAAGGTGCTGACCTGTATTGGTAAAGGGAGTTTCCTACATCAGTTCCAGATCCTAATACACAACGTATATGCATGAACATATATGTGTGTATATATACACACAGGTATATAAATTATATGTATACATATACATACATATGCAATGTGTTACATATACATATATATAATATACATATGCGTATTTACTTAATATACATTAAATTACTATTTAATATTATTAATTGTCAATATTATTAAATTAAATGTATTATGTATACATTATAGACATGTTAAATACATTGTATTTATTCATAAACATATATATGTGCATATGTAAGTGTGTGTTTATAACCTATTGCATTTAACAAACTGGAGGAGAATTAGTAAGGAGTAAGAGATTGGAAAACTGATAAAAAAATTAATGCATAGAGAAAAATACAAAGAAGTATAGGATGGGACTAATGCCCACCCCACCCCACCCCATTTTATCTTGACCTTTCCTGCTTCTTTGCATTTGAACAGGCCATCCCTCTTGACTTGAATTCCTTCCTTCTTCATCTCTGCCTAGTGAAGTCCTCTTTAACCAAGATTCAGCTCATTGACTTCTCTTCCCATGAAGCTTCCCTGATATTTCCAAGCTAAAGGAAATTACTCCCTCTTCCAATTTCCTTATGGTGCTTTGGATTTTTTTTTTCCTCTGCCTTTACCACATTCTAGTTCATACCCTAAGAAAAATGACAGTAGGGCAGTTAGGTGGTGCAGTGGATAAAGCACCGGCCCTGGATTCAGGAGGACCTGAGTTCAAATCCGGCCTCAGTCACTTGACACTTACTAGCTGTGTGACCCTGGGCAAGTCACTTAACCCCCATAGCCCTGAAAAAAAAAAAAAGAAAAAGAAAAAGAAAAAGAAAAAGAAAAATGACTGTATATCAGAAGAGGTGGCCTCCAACCCTAGCTCTGGGTTTTAGCAGCTCATTTAGCACTCCTGGATCAGTGTTTCCTCCTCTGTGGGAACTAGAAGAGATGACCTCAAAGGATTCTTCCAGCCTTAACTTGTGTTTTATCTCATGATCTGTGCACCTGTCTCAGATGATAAGCTCTTTGAAGGCAAGAACTTGGCCACAAGATCAGAGTTGGAAGTTACTTTAGCGATCACTTAGTCTGGCCCGCTTATTTTACAGATGAGGAGAGTCAGACCAAGAGAGGGCAAGTAATTTGACCAAGGTCAAATAAGGAGTAAGCGAGGATGTCAGGGCTTGAACACAGGTTCAATGTCTTTCCATTGCCCCCTTCATATTTCTTTCAAAGATTCCCAACATCAGGGTTGCACACATGGCTGTGGATGTACTTAATCAACATTTGTCCAACTGTTCAAGTAAACTTAAACTTGGGTTTGGGTTTTAACGATCCAGCCAGGAAACTTCAGCAACCAAGTAGCTTGACTCTACTTCCTTAAATGTAATCCCTGATCCAGGTTTGGGGGAAAGATGTTTGGGTCAATGGGTAGGCAAGCAATAAAGATGGTGCTTCCCAATGTATCCATTGGAAGAGATTCAAAGGGAAAGTTGACAAAATTCAGTTTGCAAGAGCAGCCTTGGGCCTGCAGGATTTCTTTCACTCCTGCCCTCCTTGCATCTAGTGTATGTGTGTCTCCATCCACCCACTTAGTTAAGGTGAGAGACAGAGAATTATTTCCTCAGTCTGTATTTTTGTCAGGTAGATAAGGATGATTTGAGTTATAATAGATTCAGGACTTTGAGGGCATTACTGCTGCTCTGAAGAGGAAGCCTACCACTAATGAGGAGGGACTACAGCTAGAGAAACAGGATGAAAGAGCAAGCAACACGTCGCTTTATTCCTACAGGAAATAATTGCCAAGAAATTGCATAAGCCTTCCCAAGTTGAAAAAGAATATGGCACTTGAAATTCTCTCTTAAGTTGATGATCTAGTGACCATGCTTTTACCAAGAGAAGATATATTTAGCAGGGTAAATACCATTATGATTAAAACCAATATAATATTCCTATCTCAGGAACCCTATGAGGCAAGTGCTGGCTTTTATGAGTGGGTTTTGGAGCATCTGAGGCAGCATAAGTTCCGAGGAATGGAGAGGCTACCTTGAAGAGAGACCAAAGGAAACATCTGCTTCTATCCTCAAAAATGGATAAAGTTTCAAGGGATCAGGAATTCTGCTGAAATGCTATAGGAAATGAGACACCAGCTAGAGAAGGAGTCTTCTCTCTGGCCTCCTATGTTCCAGGCACTGTGGCAATCCCTGGGGATAAAGATAAATGTAAAAGACAATCCCTGCTCTTTTTTGTGAGGCAATTGGGGTTAAGTTACTTCCCTAGAGTCACACAGCTAGGAAGTATTAAGTGTCTGAGGCAGAATTTGAACTCAGGTCCTCCTGACTCCAGGGCCGGTGCTCTATCCATTGTGCCACCTAGCTGCTCCTGACAGCCCCTGTTCTTAAGGAGCTCATAGGCTAATGGGGTAGACAACACATAAAAAACTAGGTCCCCGTAAGAAATATACGGGATATGCTGGAGATAATTAAGAGAGGGTAGGCAATAGCATTAAGGGGGAATGGGAAAGGCTTCTTGTGGTAGGTGAGCTTGAAGTTAGGAGATGGAGAAGAGTGAGAAAATTCCAGGCATGCAGTACAGGTTCAATAAGTGAACCTGTGGTATCAGGAAATGGAGTGTCTTCTGTGAGGAATAGCAAGGAAGTACCAGTGTGGCATCAGACAAGCCCTGAATGCCAGGGGAATCTGAACTTAAACTCAGTAGATCACAGAAAATATTTAAGCAGAAACAAATCATGGGACTTTGAATGTGATGAGCTCCTGGTACATTGTAAGTAGATGAACAAGAAGAATTCAGAGAAGTACAAGTAGATTCCTATGCTATGATCAAAGTGAAAGAAGCAGAACCAGGAAGACAACATGCACAAGAACTTCCACAATGGAAAATGGAAAGAACAAATAAACTGAAGTGAAATTCTGTGTAATTATAAAGCCCAGGCTTGTTTCTCATCTATTCTAAAAGAAGAGATTCTTCTATTCTATGCATGTACAGGAGGCCATTGGCATGGAACGCTACATATCAGACTCACTTGGTCTGGTTGTTTTTCTGAGATGATTTTCCCCACTTTAAAATATATATATATATATATATATGTATATATATATATATATACACACACACACACACACACACACACACACACACACATATATATATATGGGCAGCTAGATGGCGCAGTGGATAAAGCACTGGCCCTGGAGTCAGAAGTACCTGAGTTCAAATCCAGCCTCAGACACTTAACACTTACTAGCTGTGAGACCCTGGGCAAGTCACTTAACCCCAATTGCCTCTCTAAAAAAATTTAAAACATTTAAAAATTTAGAAAAATATATGGGATTACCTGAGTGAGGAGGAATATATTTAGAATTGAAGATGATGTAAGACAAACCCTTATTATCTGTTCTCCCTAGGTCTCATTGTACTCAAAAGCCCTCTCCTAGATTCTCATGTCTCTCTATGCTTTCTCACTTAATGACATCATCAGTTTCCATTGCTTGAATTGTAATCTCAATTCAGATGATTCCCAGCTTTAGTCTCTCTCTCCTGAGATCAGTCATTCATATCTAACTTACCGGATATTTCAAAACAAATGTTCAAAATGTATCTCACACTCAACTTGTATAAATCTTGTACTCTTTGTTTTCTCCCCATCATACTTCTTAATCTCTGTTGGGGGCATTACTATCCTTCCAGTCACACAGGTTCAAAAGCTTGGAGTTATATTCCACTGCTTACTCTGCTTCACTCAATCCAGACTCAAATTTGGGATGTGAGACTAATTTTTCCAATCCTATCTACTTCTCTTAGAGTATAGCCCTTTTTTCTCTGAGTAGAGATTTCTATCAGCCCTTTTCCTGTTTAGCTGGTCCCTGGTCCTGATATAAACATTATTATATCAACAAACATTTATTCAATTCTTCCTAGGTACCAGGCATTGTGCTAGATGCTGAGGATACAAAGCAGGCAAAATCAATCCCTGTCCTCAGGGAGCTCATCTTCTAATGGGAGGGACAACATTTAAGGCCTGGTACCTTCAGAGTGAAAGAATTAGGGTTTCGCAGCATACCTAATGTCAAAATGTGGTCACTCAAATTACATGAATGATTTGGTTAAAGCAGGGGTTTTAAACCATTTCTTGGGTCATGGACCTTTTTAGCCATATTCTGAGGCCTAAGGACCTCTTTCCAGAATAACGTTTAAAACAAAATTCATAGGTTTACAAAGGAAATGAATCAGACTGAAATATTTATCAAAATATTTTTTTGAAAAGTTCATTCCCTTCCCACCCCCAGTCAAGAATTCCTGGAATTAGAGACCTACAGGACATGTTTATTTGTCTGGTTTTAACAGACTCTCAACTTTAATTGGGCTGGGTTGTTGAAAACACAGGTAATGAAGGGGCTTGGGTACTGTGCAGAGCAGAAGAGAGACCTTTTTTTTTTTTTTTTGCAAAAGAACTGCATCACATCCAAATGTTTATTTCACAGGAAACAATGTGGGATTAACCCTATTTCACCATTCACTGCTATTGGCATCCAGCTAATTTGGCTTTGTCGTGTATTTTGGATACTGCGGGCCCTCCATCCACAATGGTGGACCCAATAAAAGAAACCTAATCTTACCTGGGCTAGAGGCCAGCTACACTGCAACAAGAAACCTAAATAGAAAGGATTGAGGATCAAAAGAGGGGGGAGGACAAACAATGGCTCGAACTGCCCCCAGCCTCCCTCAATAGGCCTTTGATGGAAACTGAAAGCAGAATGTGTCTGGGCATATGCTGTTGAGCCAGCCCAGTCTCATTCAGGGAAAGACCCAGAAGAGAATGCAGCTGCCTGCATTTCCCCAGAGGCCCGGCCCAGAAGGGAAAATGGACAAGCCAGGCCCCAGCAAGGCAGCCGGCAGAAGGCTGTTTCCCTAGAGTTTTAATGAGGCAGTTAGAGGACCAAAGAGCTAGTTATAAAGACAAACAGCCATCAGCCCACCCACCAGAGAGCCAGGAGTGGAGGGGATGGAAGGGAGGGGAAGCAGGGTAAACAAAAGAAGAACTAAGAAAGCCATTCGGCCTCAGCCTCAGAAAACCAGACAATTAGGGGAGGACTATATGCTTTATTAAGAAGTGGGGGGAATGAGGCCTACTGAAGAGCTGGACTTGGAGAGAGACAAGGCCTGAATTCCTTCCTAGTTACATAAGCCGGCAAGATGAGCAAATCATTCAACCTCCCTGAGCCTCCATTTTCTCATCCATAAAAATGAATAAAATAACAGGATAATATGAAAATTAATAAGGTCTGTGGTATTACCATCGAAGGATGGGTGATTGAATAAATGAAAAAGCACTTATTAAGTGCTTACTGTGTGTAAAGTACTGTGCTAAATGTTGGGGATCAAAATATTTCAGAAGTGGGGACAGTCGTTCTCAAGGAACTTAGGAGGGGCAGCTAGGTGGTTCAGTGGATATAGCACTAGGCCTGGCGTCCGGATAGTGTGAAGTCAAATCTGGCCACAGACACGGACTAGCTGTTTGACCCTGTTTGCCTCCGTTTCCTCCCGGGTATGTTGTAATAATCAAATGATAAAATAATAGTAAAGCATTTAGCACAGGAATAGCCTGGCAGGTAGTAAGCACTATATAAATGTTAGGCATTTGTTGTCATTGTTGTTGTTGTTTTATTTTTATTTTTATTACTATTATGATTATTATCATTATCATTATTATTATAACAAGGGGGAGACAACACATAAAGAAGTTTTTGGCTACAAGTGAGGTAGAAAGAACCAGTAGTCTTTAGGGTATAATAGCAAAGCAAATGGCAACATATAACCTTTAATATCATGGTAGTAGTGGAAGCAGCAGCAGAAGAGGAGGAGGAGGAGGAGGAAGAGGAAGAAGAAACAATAATAATAATAATACTTATGTGTTGTTCAGTTGATTTTTTTCAGGTGTTTGACTCTTCATGACTCCATTTGGGGTTTTCTTGGCAAATATACTGTAGTAATGTCCCTTTTCTTTCTCTGGCTCATTTAACAGATGAGGAAACTGAGGCAAACAGAATTAAGTGACTTGGCCAGAGTCATACAGCTATTAAGTGTCTGAGGCTGGATTTAAACTCAAGAAGATGAGTCTTCCTGACTACAAGTCTAGTGCCGTGTGTTATGGCGCTACTTAGATGTCAGTAAGATCTATATGATACTTTCAAGTTTACAAAGCCATTTACACATGACCTCACTCACATCTGAGCCTCCCAGGAACTCTGAGAGGCAGGTGCTACTGGCATTATAGTCCGCATTTTAGAGATGGGGCAAATAAGATTCAGAGAACTTTCAGGACACGGCCATGGTCACAGAGCTAATGAGCAGCAGGGTCAGGATTGAAATTCAGGTCTTCCCAACCTCAAGTCCATCCTTTTCTCTACCACCTTCCTCACAGGTAGATGTCAACTGAGATGGTGATGTAAAGTATTGGTCCAACCTTCAAGCACTAGATAAAGGAGGAGGAAGAAGACGAGGAAGAAGAGGAAAAGGAAGAAGGAGAGGGAGAGGAGGAAGGAGAGAAGGAAAAGAAGAAAAGGACTTGAGTAGATAACATCTGTGGGTCTCCGTTTCCTTCTCAGTAAAACATAGGTAATTTTTGATAATCTCTAAATTCTCTTCCAACTGTAGTGCCAATGACTCTTGATACTTATCTAATTAACCTTTGGTTATCAACCATCATGACAAAGACCAGAAGTAGGATTTGGGACCTGGGATCTAAAGAGTTGCTCTAACCCCATCAATCCAGGGCTCAAGAAGCTACTTACCACCTCTGTAACAAAATGGCATTTGAAATATTTGACAATGTGGCTCCAATATACCTTTCTAGATGGATTCTATACTACTTATCGTCATTCACTACACATAACAACAATAATGATGATGATGATGATGATGATAATAATAATAATAATAATAAGTGCTTAGGTGGCGCAGTAGACACAGGGCTGGACTTAGTCAAGAATATCTGAATTCAAATTGTGCCACAAACATTAACTGTGGGGCTCTAAGCAAGTAACCTTAATGTCCCAGCATCAATGTCCTCATCTATAACATGAAAATACTAATGATATTTTTTCTTGTTGTGAGGATCAAACGAAATCTAACTATTCACAATTCACAATTATAGTTTGATGATTAAAATTAATGTCATTTAAATAGCACCTTAGGTTTTACAAAGTGCTCAATATATGTTAACTCATTTTACCAAACCAAACTATTGCTTGTAGATGACCTTCAATTTCCCACCTCTTTTGTCTTTGCATGAGCTATCCCTCATGTCTAGAACACTTTTTTTTTTCCAAGGACTAAAATTAAAATTCCAAGCTTCCTTTTGGATTCAGCTAGGATTATCTCCTACATGAGGTTCTACCTGTTTCTCTCAGTGGCTGGTACCTTCTCTAGGAAAATGATTTTACATCTCTCTAAATCTCTCTCATATTACATATATATGTATGTGTCTGTAAATATGTATGTGTGTATATATACATACATAAATACGGATATTGTAAATATAGTTGGTAAAATATATTTACTAAGTATATGTACATATTTATATTTTATAAATATATATGGGTTTTGGGGGGTTGGTTTGGGGTGTTTTGTGGGGCAATATGGGTTAAGTGACTTGCCCAGGGTCACACAGCTACTAAGAGTCAAGTGACTAAGGCCACATTTGAACTCATGTCCTCCTGAATCCAGGGCCAGTGTCTTATCCACTGTACCATCTAGCTGCCCCTATATGTATGTTTAATAAGTCTGTATGTTTGGAAAATATATACTTAGTAAAATGTATACATATGTACATATATGTTATGTGTGTATATGTGTGTGTTTGTTGTTGTTCAGTCATTTTTCAGTTGTGTCCAATTGTTCATGACCCCATTTGGAGTTTTCTTGGCAATGATACTGGAGCAGTTTGCTATTTCCTTCCCCATCCCATTTTATATATGGGGAAACTGAGGCAAACAGTGTTAAATGACTTGCCCATGGTCACACAGCTAATAAGTATCTGAGGCTACATCTGAACTCTGGTCTTCCTGACTCCAGGCCTGGGGCTCTATCCACTGTACCACCTAGCTGCCTACCTGCCTTTCTATCTATCTATTTTGACTTAATACTATACCTGCTGTTTCTCCCTAGGAGAGTTTAAGCTTTTGTTTAATTTAATTTTTGTTTTGTATCTTCCATCTATCTAGCAGAGTACCTGGCACCTAGCTAGCTATTTTGCTACCACTAATTGAATTAGACAGCTAAAGAGGAAGCCCAGAGGTATATAAAAAAAATTGGGAGTCAAAGTCTTTGGAAAAAGCCAGGGAAGTCATGCAGTTATCACAATAACTGCCACTGTATCATGCTGTTGTGTTTATAAGAAGGTATACATGCATAATTTCGGTTTTGTTCTCATTTCACAGATAAAAAGATTGAGGGTCAGAGAAGTTAAGAGACTTGACCAGAGTTATAAAAGAAGAGTCTGAGGTGAAGTTTGAATACAGGCTTTCCTGACTACATGTCTAGTACTCTTAAATTTGCCATTCTGCTTTAAGGAAGATACTCTGAGTTCCCAGATGCAGTGGTTTTATTCATATATTTATGTAGCATCTGCTCATGATGCAGTAGAGCATTATCCTTAGGAACTCCTGAGTTCAAATCCCATTTCTGAATCCAGTGGTGTGCCACTAAGTATTTAATGGGGTGCAGGGGTATATGCATGACAGATTTAAAAAGTTTAATCAGCATTATTAACATTTTCTCCATCATGTTATTGTGTAGACAATCAAAGAACAAGAAACTGATTTGTAGTGTTTGCCAACTTCTGAATGCTCACACTGAAACTTTAGTGATTGGTGCTCTTGAGCCTGGATGAACAAGTCATGCTAGTTGTTTGACTCTGGGTAAATCACTTAAACTCTCAATATCCTAGACCAGAGCTTCTTAAACTGTGAGTTGGGACCCCATACAGGGTCAACTGAATGTGGGGGTTGTGAAGAATTTGGCAGTGTGCAATTTGTATACTTATTTTTATATACCTTTATACCCAGGGTCACATAAAAATTTCTTGGGCAAAAAGGAATTGCAAGTGGAAAAAGTTTAGGAACCTCTGTTCTAGACAACTACTTAAGATTGCAAAGTATGGAAAAGATGCCCAATAGCATGAACAAGAGTTTCCTCACCTGGGAGTTTCCTATACCAACAAAATCACAAGACCAATTCCTCTCCTCCCTATGATGGTTGTATTCAAAGACCTGACATTATTTGTCTCTTCTTTAAAGAAGCCTTTTATAGGGACACTCGGGAGATATTCAGCCTGGAGAAAGTGAGGGGGAGAAGCCCTGGGAAATGTTAGGAGCCCCTGCTCTCCTCAAGGACAATAAAATCCAGGAGGCGACTAAGGCCACATAATGAATGCTTCCCTTATTAACCAGGAACAAGCCTTTCTAATCTGCTAACAAAAAGACCAGGAAGAAGGAGCCTGCTGCTCACCACCCTTCTGCCTCCACTGTAAGGAAAAAAAACCCAACAACACTAAATGCATCTCAGACTCACAGAGCCTGCAGAGACAACGCAACCCACTCTCAACTCTTCCATGAGCCCTGATGATTGGGGCACTTGTGAAATTGAATTGCTTATTACAGAAACAAAGACTCAGATCTGGAAGGAACCTTGGAAATCACTTAGGACCCCAGGATGGAAGGTCCAGAGTTAGAAGGGACCTTAGCAATCAAGTCCAGCTCCCATATGTCATAGATGAAGGGAAACTGAGGCACAAAGAAGGAAAATCCTGAGAACACCCATGTAGCATCTATGAAGGGAAAGCTATAATAGGTAATATTTAAACAAGTCTTCAAAGTCCTTCAAGTCCAAGCTAATAACTTACCTTCCATAAGATGCTTTTCCTGATCCCCCTTAATGCTAGTGCCTTCCTGTGGTTGATTATCTCCTATTTATTCTGCATATAGCTTTTCTGTACATAGCTCTCTGCATGTTATCTCCCCCATTAGACTGTAGGTTTCTTGAGTGGGAAGACCTTTCTTTTTTGCTTTTCTTTGTATTCCCAGTTCTTAATAAAGTGCCTGACATACAGTTGGTGTGTAATAAATGCTTGTTAACTTGACAGAGTGTCATATTACATATTATCTGGAATACATATTACATTATATTTACATACATTTATAGCTCTATATAATGACGTATACTATATATGCTATTATATATCATTGATTGATAATTGTCCCTTTGATAGCTCCAAGAAACATTCATTCCCTCTTCAACTGAAAGCCTCTGGTGATAAGTAAGGTATTGTTATTACTAGGAAAAAAGTAATGCAAGGGAAGTGACAGAAAGCATAGCACCAAAGAAAGGCATGGCCTGAAATGTATAAGGGGGAAATGAGCATGTAGGGAAGCAAGAGATAATGGATCAAAATCCTCACATGCTCCAGTGGTTTCCACACAACATCATATTATAACATGTAACTGTTGCTTGCTTGTTTTCAGTTGTGTCCAACACTGAGATTTAAATGGCTTGCCACTTCCTTCTCCAGCTCGTTTTTCAGATGAGGAAACTGAGGCAAATGGGGTTAAGTGACTCACTTACCACGGTCACATGGGTGGTAAGTATGTGAGGCCTGATTTGAAGTCATGAAGATAAGTCAGTGTATTATCTACTGTGCCACCTAGTTGCCCTCAGATTTATTCTCATTTATGTGTGTGTATGTATGTATCTATGTGTATATGTATGTACTATGAGCAAACATGTATATATGTATATATACTTTCTCTATATATGAATACATATATGTTGCTATATTGTAATAAAATATATTCTCAATGTATCCCCACTAAAAAAAAATTTTAAAAACCACCCAACCCTGTGAGGCAAGTGCTTTATGATTATATGGGGAATCTGAGTAAATGAGATATTTAGGTAACCTGGAAGGGTCACCCACCAGTGAATGTCAGAAGCAGGATTAGAGTTCGGGTCTTCCAGATGAAGTATGGCATGCTATGCACTGAATATGCTTCATTCTATGCCATACTTCTTTCCTGGTGAATTCAGCCTTAAAATGTTCTGCAATTCTCCTGCCTGATCTTTGTTGTTAGATGAGAAAAGGCATTCAGCAATGTAGAGCCTGACAAAGTAATGCTTCCACACTCAGACAAAAGGTTAATCTGACATGATTCTTCCATTTTTGAAGGATCTGGGATCTCATCCATTTGGGTACTCCTAGTGAAAGACACTTCAGCCCAACTATGCTGCTCATCCTGGGGGATTCTTGTCCATGTCCTTCCTTCAGGCTACCCAATGGGCTCAAGATACTGTGTAGAGATAATTTGAGCTTTTCTACCAATCATCCACATGACTAGTCCCTTCCATACATTTCAGGACACAGGTCCCTTTGGTGACATCCTTTCTGCCCCTTCATTTGCATAAGTCTTTTATAAGGAATGACAACACCCAAATGAATGGACATTCAGGTTCATACTGAATGCTCACAACTTGGAGATGTTCAATGGGCAATTCTTAGTTCTATTTGAGTTCCACCAGATAGAAGAAACCGTTTTGTATAAATTTTCTATTTGCTTATTTAAGCTCATGTTTTCTTCATTAGCATGTACACTCCTAAAGTACTATGCCTTTGGAGTCATTACGTTTTACAATGTCTGGGACACAGGAGATACTATATAAGTAAATGTTTGTTGACTGATTTGATTGACACAGTAGGTGTTTAATAAACATTTAGAGAACTGGATTGCCTCTGAAGTTCCTACTGACCCTAGTATCCTGAAACTCTATGATTCAACTTCCAAAGCCTTGAGAAAAATGCAAATCACATTTCTTCTATCCATTTCCTCTCCTTTGAAACACACTCCATTGCTTTCCTGATGTTTGCTATCATTCACTTCCTATTCACAGACAAGTGACTGAATACACCAAAACAGATTCTCTCCACAAGGTAATTTTCCAGAAAACCTTACAATGGGATCGAGTCATTCAAATATGCAAACGAAGCTAATGTGGACTACACATGTGTTCTTGGCGGTTGCTTTTTAAATAGTGCCTCTTTCTATAATTGTTTCCATGTAGCATGTTGACTCTTTTGCATTTCTGGGAACTGTTTTTTCTAATTTTAACTGTTTATTCTTTTTTTTCTTTTTAGTAAAGCAATTGGGGTTAAGTGACTTGCCCAGGGTCACGCAGCTAGTAAGTGTTAAGTGTCTGAGGCCAGATTTGAACTCAGGTCCTCCTGAATCCAGGGCCAGTGCTTTATCCACTGTGCCACCTAGCTGCCCCTAACTGTTTATTCTTTAAGAAAAAAAAGACTATATAAGAGAAACTATGTCTCTAAATAATCTCCTAGTGGTTTGTGCAAATTAATTGACAAAAAGCAAACAAGAATAATTTCTAAGTAATGTCTAATATTTGGTTAAGTGACAAAGTTGATCAATATTTCTTGGTCCTTTTGAGCCCTTTCATGCCTTCTGGAAACCTAGTGAGTCATTCAAAAGCTTGAAGGCTGAAAGTTTTCCATCTTGAGATATCCAGAGTCACATCAATTTCAACCCCAGGCTCAGTCTACTCAGAGCCACATATATCAACTCTTTCATCTTTTTCAACCCACAAAAATTCCATCTTTAATGACTCAAAAGTGAGAAAAAGAATATTATACCTTAGTTACATCAAAGATGCTCTAGAAGTAAGAAGCTAGGATGGGCCTTCCCCCCCTCCCCCCCCCCACACACAGGGCACAAGCTAAGCAGTCAATTTAAGAAGGAGATAGATTACCATGAGGGAATAGAAACTCCCCTCATGTGGCTGTGTAGAAACTGAGGTAGACAGGTTTCATCTGTAACAGCAACACAGGTTCACATGTCTGTCATGAGTGAATGCATCATGAAAGACAAGCAGTGATTATATTATTATCTCCATTTTACAGAAAGTGGAATGAGGATGGAGAGGTAAACTGACCGGTTGCCCCTCCACACAGCTAGTAAGAGAAGACTCCACATCCAATATTCTTGGATTTAATTCAACTCAAACCCACATCTCCTAATTCCCAGGCCACACTTTATGCTCTGACTTCAATTCAGCAAGAATTCATTAAGTAGTTCCCATGTTCTAAGCACTGTACCAGTCTTCAAAGAAACAAAGACACCAAAAAATGAGAGTTTCTGTCCTAAAGGAACTTATTGTTTATCAGGGCTGAGAAAGGGATAGATATTTCAGGTACAGAGACAAGTAAACACAAAATATATACATGAATTCACAAAGTATAAGCATGTAAATACAAAGTAGAGGCAGCTAAATGGGATATCAGATAAAGCATTGATCTTGGTGTCAGGAAGATCTAAGTTCAAATTTGCCATCAGATACTTAATAGTTTTGTGGCCCTGGGCAAGTTATTTGACATCTGTCTGCCTCAGTTTCCCCTTTTTCAGGGCAATGAGGGTTGTGAATTTCCCAGGGTCACACAGCTTGTAATTGTCAAGTGTCTGAGGCTTGTAAATAATTGTTATTTGAGGTTTTATGAACCCATCTTTTGGCTACAATTTTTTTAAAAAACCTTGGCATGCACTGGTCTGGGGCTCTGCAAACCACACGGTGCTCTACCCACTGGTTGTAGCTGTTATCACCATTCGCTGACACCTACATGCGCCTGGCAAAATTATAATGTTTGGAAGCCTAGTGAGGGCAGTTATGTGACTGTCAGAGCGGCCAGCCAATTGTCTGGGGGCTGTCTGGGGTCTGCTGGGAAGAAGGGAGTTTTGGGGTTTTGTTTTGTTTTTCCGGCATTCTAGCTGGAAGCTGGAAGGTGCTCGAAGATGCTGCTGTGTATTTTCAGATGATTCCTGAGCAGTGGTGTTATCCAGGTTGTATAATTTCCCTTTCCCTATTTTATTTCCTTTCCCTTAATCCTACTGATCCTGTTCGTGTTTTTTAAGTTTGTTCTTGTTAAAGAAATCCTGCTCTGTTTTGAGGGAGGCTGTCGGTCTCCTTCCTTGCCCCAATATTGCAGCAAGCCACTTATCTAACACTCCTCAACTAAAAATTGGTCCCCACAGGCTGAATTTGTACACAGGTCCTCCTGAATCCAGGGCTGGTGCTTTATCCACTGTGGCACCTAGCTACCCCAGTTTCCTCTTTTATAAAACAGAGATAATAATGGCACCTATTTCCCAAGGTTGTTGTGAAGATCAAATGAGATAGTATTTGTAGAGTTCTTTGTAATCCTTAAAGAGCTACTACATAAATGCTAGTCAGTACTACTACTACTACTACTACTACTACTACTACTACACTTTCTACTACTTCTACTACTACTACTACTACTAATGTGGTACATTAATATAACACAAAGTGTAATAAAGTCCACTGCTCTATTGAATACTCCATGCTACCAAGAAACTAGAAGCAAGCTGAAGTTATAATCTTGCTTATGTTTCCTTGGATGAAGAAAAGGTGCAGTCTTCCTCTACCTCCTAGAAAAATTCAGAGGGATTCCACATGTCTCTTCTTTCTCATCATCTCCTCCAATCCCAGGAAGGAAAATTAAGTATAGCAATTACTTCTCAACCTTTATTTATTCTATTTTATTATTTATTTTATTGGGGGGGGGCAATGAGGGTTAAGTGACTTGCCCAGGGTCACACAGCTAGTAAGTGTCAAGTGTCTGAGGTTGGGCTTGAAGTCAATCCTCCTGAATCCAGGGCTGGTGCTTTATCCACTGTGCCACCTAGCTTCCTGCCTGCTCCCCTTTTAAAGATAAAACCTGGTCTGTGGGAAATCTCATAGTTTTTCAAAAGTGAAGCCAAGTTGTTTGGCCCAATACCAGTTGTTCTGTTCATTAGAAACAACAATCTACTACGGTGTGTTTGAACACCAGATGAGATGATGGGGGGAGCAGGTGAACTGTACTTTATACTTTTAGGACCACCTACCAATGCATTTCCAAATGCCTTCTGTATGTAAGAAAAGAATTTTTTTTCCCCTATGCCTGGAATAATTTCTTATTTATACATTATCAAGACTTTGATACTTATGTTTTAAAAAACCAGGAAATGGATTTCAATTTATAGGAAATGGCTGCAACAACAACAAAAATGAAACCTCCTCCTTTAGTGGCATTGAAAAATGTTAAGAACATCCATCATCCATTGGTAAGACTCAATCAGTCAGTCAGCCAGCCATTTGATAGGGAAAAACAGTTGCTAAAATATGCAATCCCAGGAATATCTCAATGATCCTTTACCCAAGATAATAACTTAATAAACACCCATATCTATATTTCTCATGATGTTATAGACATTTCCTACATTCCTATCATTCTTGGGTCCCTAACATTAGCCCAGAATGAAACCATATGCCACAAACTAGGATCGTTTTAAGCCAGTAGTTACGTTCCACATAATGGGACTTGTTTTCAATGTTATCCTGAATACCCTAGCTCCCTGAAGCCAGAGCTAAATATCTTTATTAGCTAATTAGTAATGAGATATTTTGAGCATTTGGACGATTTATTGCAGGTTGTCAGAGGGACAGATTTTGCATTTCCCCAGAACGTACATTTGGATTCAATGCCTTCTGTCATCATATGCTTAAAAAATAAATGTTTACATGTCACCACATTTTTTAGAAAATCTCCCCACCCATTTGTGTGAACTCTTGAGAAACTTTGTTAGTTTATTGCATGTACATTGACATATTACATTGGAAAGAGTATGATCTCCTGAGTCAGAGAACTGGGATTTGAATTCTGATATTTACTACCCTTGTGACCTTAGGAAAGTCTCCCTCCCTCTCTCTCTCTTCCCCTCTTCCCCTCTCCTTTCCTGTTGAATGAGAGGATTGGACTAAAGTCCCTTTCTTCTATGGATCCAGGATCAGTTAGTCTTATGATAGTTAAAAGCAAAAGAAAATCTATTTATCTGCCATCATCATACCCACTTTACTGAGGTTCAGTGAGGAAATTTCCACCTCTTTGCTTTCCCTCCCCATGTCAACCTTTGATTCATATCCTCCTTGAAGACAAGTCATTATCCTGAGCACCACTTCGATTCACATCTGCTGGTCCTGCTGATATTGATGGACGTGTGTGTACTCATTGTCTCCTCTGATTGAAGGCAAACTCTTTGAAAGTAGGGACTGCTTCATGTTTGTCCCCCAGCTCCTAGTTCCCTTCTATCCCCATATTACTGTGTAGTCATGTTGTGTGTGTGTGTGTGTGTGTGTGTGTATAAAATGTGCATACATATATTTATGTAACTGTATATATACATATGTGTTTACATGTTATATATAGATATACACACAAAGTAGAGAAACAAAGAGATAAAGGGGGTATGAAAAGGGGGGGAGACAGAAAAGGAGAGAGAAGGAGGGAAAGGGAGAAAGAGAGGGAGCAGGAGGAGGAAGATGAAGAAAAAGACAAAGATGAAATTTCCGCATAGTAGCTATAGTTTGCCTGTATCTGGGGTTTGAATCCTGGTGCTGGTGCTGGTCCAGTGGGGTTAGGGGAAATTTTTTTAAAGATAGGAAAGAATATGGGAATACTTATTGAACGGAGGCTGCTGAGCTTGTTCTTGTCCTGAACCCTTGGGCAGTCTGGTGAAGCCAATGGACTCCTTAAAAACATGTTTTTAAATTCATAAAATAAAAATACATAAGATTTTCAAGGAAACCAATTATAATGAAATATAGTTATCAAAAAAGTTTTAAGGTAATGGACTCCAGAATGAAGATCTCTGCTCTAGAAGAATCAGCTGTTCTGGCTCCTTCATCTCCAGCTCTAAAAGTCTTTCAATTTGCAAGCAACCACCTCTTCCACTAAACTTGTCAATGACTGCATGACAAAGGAAGTCAATTAGCTCAAAGAAGATATGGCAATGCTTGCTGACTATCTGCTATTTTCAAACAATATCAGTAACAGTAACAAGTTCCAAAAGAAGGGGCATCCAAGGGAACAGAGAAGGCAGTCTTACCCTGGAGCCATTGACAACAGGGAAACATTGGGAATCCAGGGAATCAGGTCCAGTGCAGAGCATAGCTCTTAGGGCCATGAAGCCACCCTATGTGAAAGGTAAGGAAAACCCTGGCACTAGGGATTTGAAGAGATCCATCTTTCTGATTCTGTAGGGCACATTGCCTACCACAGATGCATTCCATTTGGATCACTCCATATCCATTGGGATAAACTCTGGTCCTTATGACTGTCTCCATGCAGTCTCAGGACCAATTTCATCATTGGTGAGATGATATTTGTGAGAGGATAACTCAGAAAACCTTGAGAGTCAGCATGTTGTCATGGATAGAACAATAGAACAATGGACTTGGACTCAAGAAAACCCCAGGCTTAACAGTTACTGTGTAACCCTGGGAATGCCATTCCACTTCTCTGAACCTCAGTTTCCTTATCAGGAAACAGTGTTAGACTCTATGGTATCTAAGGTCCCTTCTAACTAAATCTAGGCTATATAGTTAAAAAACTGTATGTATGTGTATATGTGCATATATATTTATATAGTTCTATATCTAGCTAAATCCATGTGTGTATACATATATGTGTGTGTGTGTGTGTGTGTATATATATATATATATATATATATATATATATATATATATAATATGTATACACACACACATACCCCATTTCTTTGCATGTGCACACACAGTGGGATAGCAAAAGAGAGAAGCAAATAACTTTCCACTACAAACTATTTCACAATAAGAACAGATTGCTGGGAGTTAATTGTCTTTTCCTTGGGGACTAAACAGTTGCAATCTTAAATCTAGATTACTTTAATAGGTCTGTTCCTCAAATAGGACCCTTACATTCTCTGCTGAAAAGAAACCAGAGAGCCTCAACTTTCAAACACTGGCAAGATTTTTCAGATGAAGGGAAAGTTGACAAAAGGGAGAGATACAATACGGATCTTTCTTTGTTGGTGTTTTAGGGATATCAAATTGGGGGCACAGGAAGCCAGGAATACTTAAGCAGAGATATGGCTGCAACATAAAACAGCTAAAACTTACAAACTCTGTTTTCAGCAGAGCCACACTTTGTAAGGATTTGTGAATCAGAAGGAATAGTCATTTAAATGATTGATGATGAAGATGATGTGAATAATAGAGCATGTTAAAGTTTGCAAAACACTTTACAAATATTATCTAATTTTATTCCTACAATCCTGGGAGGTAAATGCTATCATCGTCATTCCCCATTTTATAGATAAGTGAGGCAGACAAAAGTTAAATTACTTGTCCAAGGACACACAGATAATAAATGTTTGAGGCTAAATTTTAAGTCAAGTCTTCCTGACTCCAGGTTCAGTACTCCATCTACCCTAGCACCTAGATATTCTATATGGACAACAGAGAGGGATATCACCCATAATCAGAGGTAACTGAATTTTCTCTTTAGGCTAATCCATAGCAATCAGAGGACAACTAAAGTTAAAACAAGTTCTCCAGGGTTCCTGATAGGATTTAATGACATTGAACATAGATTGAAATGTAACATGACCAATGTGTGTATAAATATTGCATCTCCCCAATGGATTGTGTGATGAGTAAAATCTAATGTGTGTGTCCTTACCTGCCCCTCAGTGTGGGGGGAAACTAGCTAGGATTTACTTATAAATTCAGCAACCGTTTAGGCTTTTAAGTATTTATTAAAGTATATTAGAAGTTAGTAAAGAGAATGGAAAAACCCTAGCTCAGATCTATGCTACAGAGAGAGAAAGAGCTCCTTCACCTAGTTGCTCACACTTCCCAAGAGAAAGAGTCCCAGTCAGTTCCCCCGGAAGTCCCCTGTAGAACAGGAAAAGGGGCGGTCTCCACACACAGCTCCAAGCCAATTGGCTGGTAGCATTCAAGTTCATTGATTGACATGACTTAAAGGTGGTCCATGATTTGTGACATGACTTCCAGGACACCAATTTGACCTTAGAAACCTCAGAGAAGTCACCTCATGCTTTCTCGTTAGGGGGTGATGCCCCTGGTTCTCACAAATGCAAACTCTTTGATTGCAGAGACTGGTTTATATTCTTTGTCTTTGTGTTCCAGACCTTAGCATAGTCCTTTGCACACACTGGGTATTTTAATTAATACTTGTTGAATGGATGCATGACTTAAATAACTTAAAAAAAATACTGTTGCTCAGATTGGTTTTTGTTCTAGACCTATGCTTTCATTGGTGATGGGTAATCTCAATGAGAGAGTGGCTTCTACTAATGTGTTTAAGCAATTAGCCCTTCACACATGACCTGAGACACTGAGAAACAGACACAAAGAGGATCAAGCAGACGGCATGTATCAGAGGCTAACTTGAACTCGGTTCATTCTGAATCCGAGACCAGCTCTGTATCCACTAAACTACCTTTCTTCTGATGTAGCTTTGTATGTCTGTGATAATTATGTGAAAATAAAATGTGTACAACTACAACATTCTAACAAACATCAGCTAGTTATGAACCCAAAACAAGAAAGAACACTTCCAAGCAATAACAAATTCCACTCAATATTTATGAAGAAACTACTGCATATTGAGTACTGTGTTATAATCAATGCTGGTGGGGAGTAGTGGGCTACAGAGTCTAGATAAGGTGTAATCCATGCCCTCATAGAGTTTGGAGATTAATAGTTGGCTAAGACCAAACACATGAAATCAACAACCAGTTATATGTATAAGAAAGATTAGTCTGGGAGCAGTCGGAAGACAGAACACTGTGCTTGTCAGGAAGACCCAAGTTCAAATCAGACCTCATATATTTATAGGTAGATGATCCTGGACAAGTTACTTAATCTCTGTTTGCCACAGACTGTTTTCCTCAACTGGAAAATGGGGATAATAACAGCACCGACCTTGTACAGTTGTTGTAAGGATTGAATGAGATAATATCTTTACAAATGTTGAACACAGTGCCTGGCACTTAGTAGGCACTGTGTAAATGCTTAGTCCCTTTCCTTCCTAACTTCTCCCTGATAGAAAAAAGTAGGAGCTGGAAGCCCTTTTTAAAAGTCTATTGAGGGGCAGCTAGATGGCGCAGTGGATAGAGCACCGGCCCTGGAGTCAGGAGTACCTGAGTTCAAATCCGGCCTCAGACACTTAACTCTTACTAGCTGTGTGACTCTGGGCAAGTCACTTAACCCCAATTGCCTCACTAAAAAAAAAAGTCTATTGAAATAGTCCAAGCTGATGATAATGAGGATTGGTACTGGGGTGGTGGAAATAAGTATGAGAAATGGCAGGGGAAAAAAAGATTCAGCAGGATTTGTTAACGAATTAGATATCAAAGATAAGTACAATTATAGACTTCCAGTTATTTAGTCCAACCCCTTTACTTCACAAGAAGAGGAATTTGAGGCTGGAAGTCAAACATAACCTATGATTTCTTTTTGTTTGTTTGTTTTGGTTTTGTTTTGTTTTGTGTTTTGTTTTGTTCTGTGGGGCAGTGAGGGTTCAGTGACTTGCCCAGGGTCGCACAGCTAGTAAGTGTGTCAAGTGTCTGAATCCGGATTTGAACTCAGGTCCTGAATCGAGGAACAGCGCTTTATCCACTGCGCCACCTAGCTGGCCCCTATAACCTACAATTTCAAATATGAGACTAAATAAAATGATAAAACCAAAAAGGAAAAAAGATAATAGGCTTAGTTTTCTCTCCCTCTCTCTGTGTATCTATCATCTATCATCTACTTCCTCTATCATTTATCTATCTCATCCATCCATCTATCTATCTATGTATCATCTATCTATCTTAAGTTCCATGGTGAGTGGATAAGTGGACATGTCCTAAAAGCAGTTGAACATGTAGTTCTAAAACTCAGGAAAGTGGACAGAGCTGCAGATATTGAAGGGTAGTTTGTTTAGTGGTAGTTCAATCCATTGAAGCGAATGAGACTGTTGAGAGAGAGGGAGAAGGAAAGGAGAAAAGATCATGATGAAGAGCAGGACCTTGGAGAGCACTTACCTGTGCTATCAGGATGAGATCCAAAATCCAATGAAGACAGAGAATTCATTAGAATAGTACAAGTAACAGGAGAACGTAATGTTTATGAAGATAAGGGAAGAGAGACTGCGTAGTAGGGAAAGGTGGTATGGAATAGCAGGTGTCAGACTCAAATAGAAACCAGACCAATTAATCCATACCTACCTACAGCAGCATATTGTTGCTGTTTAGTCATTTTTAGCTGCATCTAACTCTTCATGATCCCCTCTGGGCTTTTCTTGGAAAAGACACTAGAATGGTTTGCCATTTCCTTCTCCAGCGCAAATGACAGATGAGGAAACTGAGGCAAACAGGGTGAAGTGACATGCCCAGGGTCACACAGCTAGTAAATATCTGAGGTCATATTTGAACTCAGGCAGATGAGTCATCCTGACTCCAGGTCTGGTGCTCTATTTACTGTACTACCTAACTACCCACCAACACCATACTGACTTAGTTTTAAAATATAATGTTTTCTATGATTTGTTGTATTTATATTTGTTATGTTAAACATTTCCCAATTAGATTTAGCTCTGGTTCTAACCACACTAAATGATGTTGTGGGCCACATATGACACGTGTTTGACACCTCTGGAGTAGAGCAACAAATAGTATACAAAACAAGTTAAGGGACATATTCTGGAGTAGAGCAACAAATACTGCAGGAAGGTCAAGAAGATTCTTATATGTAAAAAGATAGCCATCACAGGATTTAGAGCTTAAAGATTGCCTGTTCTAAGGTCCCCATTTTAAAGATGAGAAAACTGAGGTCCAATATGTTAGGTTAGGGTATGTGAGGAAACTATACAAAGCTTTGCAATGTTGCTGTAACTACAATATTTATTTATCTATCTATTTATTTATTAACTCATTCCTTTGCTCATTCATTTATTTATTCATTCATTCATTCGTCTATCGATTTGTTTATCTAGTTATCTATTCATTCATTCATTTATTTTTCTAATAATTATTTATTTGTTTATTCATTCATTCATTTAACTTTGCTTATTTAAAAGTGGGGTCTTTCTCTCTGGACCAGGCTGGATGTAAAGTGGCCACTCCCAGTGTTGACTGGCCCAGGAGATCTGTTTTGTTTTCAACTTGTTCTTGTTTGCCCTTTCTTCAATTGCCTAATGGCTCCCTACTCTCAGGGGGTCACCATACTGGTACCATACTTGGTTGGTATAGGCATCCAAACAACTTTCACCTAACTGCAATTCAGAACTCCTGAACTCAAGCAATCCACCAGCTTTAGCTATCCCAGAATCAGGATTATGAGTATGCACTACCATGCCCAGCCTGGAGTTTACTGATAATAGTATACAAAACAACTTAAGGGACATATTCACTCATACGAGGGAGGTGCAAAAATGTTTGTCATTTAACAGATTTGTCTTGGTTGAGAAAAATTAAGCCACAAAAATAGAGTCGACCAGTCCAATAGGGCCTCTCACATGTTGGGGGGGGGCACATAATTTTATACTGCTGTATACTGCTATAGAAAAGGAAACAAACCTCTGACTAAAAGGGTAGGCCAATGTCAAGTAGTTTGGAACATGTTTACCACGAGTATGTCAAAGAAGAATGAAGATCAGGATGTTGAGAATTGTTTTTGGTGGTGGCAGGGAGAACAGAAGTCAGGTCCTATATTCACAAATATTCATAAGATAATCTAGCTGTCTCCCTTGACCTTCACCCCTAATCTTACCTAAGCCACCAATATTAGCCAGAAAAGGGAAGTGATTTGCTCAAGATTACATTGATAATAACTGTCAGAGCTAACACTTGAATCCAGGTGTTCTGGCTTTAAATCCAGTGCTGTATACAACATAGCACAGTGCCTCTCTTGATTATATGAAAATATGCCAAGCTCACGTTAGTCAGTTACTAACCTCTGCCTTCTCTAATTGCCTTTCCTAGCACTACCATTTTTATTTATAGACACCCTCTACACAAAATAATAGAAACTTGGAAGTCAAACATTTTATGAAATAATAAATAGCATTACTGGGTTAAAATATGGCTTTTTATATAAAACATTTTTTCCCAAGAAGCAAAGGTCTCAAATTGGGAAAATATCAAATAAAGAAAACAAGTCTAGAATATGATAGGGAAAATCATACAAGACAGCATGGCACATTATTATCATTTTAACCCAATCCTTATATGATGAGCAAAATGAGAGCTCCAAAAGAACTGAAAATAAGTTATGTAATCAAAATAAGCATGGCTGGCACCATGTTGGTCTTGGTATATGACATTTGACACTCCTAAAGATCAAATTCAGTTTCATACTATTTAGAAAGAAAAAAGTTGTTGAACAAAGAATAACAACAATTTGAATCAGTACTATTTAAACCATTGAAGAGAAAAAAAATATGTTTCAGAATTTATTACCACCTATTATTGCCAATTTCCTAAGGGTATTTCCACTTGAATGGTTTTGAAATCTGGGTGTCATCTTCTATGACAATGTCACATTCATTGCCTATAGTTTCTTTGCAATGAAACCTTGGTAATTTTTCCATTCAACCAAAGATTCTTAACCTTTCTTGGGTTCTGGACTCTTGGCAATCTGGTGATGTTTATGGACCCCTTTTCAAAATCACATTTATATATAAAAATAAATATCTATATTATACATATTATATATCATAAATATAATACATAGAATGATGAGGAAAACCAATTATATTTAATTACAGTTATCAAAATATTTAAAAACCCAAGTTCATGGGCTTGGGAAGTCCAGCTTTAAAAATCCTTCCGATTGAGCTCTTCAAAGGTTTCTGCAATGGTTATCCAACAAAATCTCAACTTCTTACTATTGAATTTAAGGCTTTCCTTATCCAATCTAATCTCTCCAACTATATCCTAATCAACATAAATAGCTCCATTCTAGCAAGAAATCTCTTCCCTATGCACTTCTCTCTTTCTTTGTTTACACTGTTACTCCTACGCGAAGTGCCATTCCCACTACTCTATACCTCAAATCCCAACAACCTTCAAGGCCCAGCCATCTCGAATTCAATATCCTTTAGGAACCCCCTCCCCCCAGTAACTCCAGCTACCATCGACCTCTCCCTTTCTTTTCTGCCTCTACTGGGTGTATGATAACTTTTGGTACTTAAAATATTCAATTTAGAATTGTATCATAGACTGCCATGTATTCTAGTCAAATGGTTACATGTGTATGGCTTCAGTTACCATATAGATTATAAGCTCATTGATTGAAAAGCCCATGCTCTGTATGCCTTATTAATGCTTCCTCCAAATCACAAGTATGCCAACACTTGTCCATGTTGTCAATGTTCAATAAAGTCAATGTGGAATAAATATTTTCTGAATTGTTGCATTGAAACAATGTGTTAATTACAAATTGCATGTGCATTCAAGTGCTTTATACTTTTTCATAGGATCATGGGTTTAGAGCAGGAAGGGCTCTTGGAGACCACTGAGTTCAACCCCTTCATTTTACAGATGGGAAACTGAGGCTGAGGGAGGCTAAGTGACTTGTCCAAAGGGATACAACTAGTAAGTGTCTGAAGTGGCGTATATCATATATATACTCAGTTCTTCTTGACTCCAACACTAGAGCTTTATCCATTCTATCACCTAGTGATTAATTGATTGATTGCTTGATTGATTAAAGATGGTCACCAATGCTTTGCTGCAATTCAAGATAACCTACAAACGGTTGAGCCAGGAAAGGGAATTATTAATGTGTACCTATCATTCCAATTTTAGACAGGATGTACCACGCTAACTTCCTCTTTAAAAATTTGCCAAGAATGAAATCACAGTCCCCTCTGCATAGCATAACTTGGCTTAACTGGTCATGCATAATACACATCCCTTCTCTGTGGATATGGTCTGAAAAGAAAAATGATGGACTGTTATGTTTTGTTGGAGAGGGGCAATCTTTGGTGGATGTACTTCCCTTTTTTCTATCACTCCTACAGAGACTGCTCACTTGTGTCCCAAATCTGTTGGTGGCTCATGCTTTTACATTTTTGAGATATTAGATATCACAATGCCTAGAAGCTAAAGCCAATAAAAAGAAAGAGACAATTTTGCTCAAGAGAGATGTTGATTGGGGACTCTATCACATGGACTATCAAGGGAAATTATTAACTCAACAATGAATACATAAATCTACTTTCAATTGAGAACTCTCTCTCCCCTCATCTACACCTCCTGGGTTCCTTCCAGTCTCAGTCAGAGTACCATATCCTGCAAGAATCCTTTCCTGGTTCCCCTTAACCATTGTGCCTTCCCTATGAGATCATCTCTGATTTATCCTGTACATATCTTATTATTAATTAGTTATTTGCATGTTGTTTTTCCCACTATACTGTAGGATCCCTGGGAGCAGGGAGAATTTGTTGCCTATCTTTGCATCAAAAGCATTTAGCACGGTGCCTGGCACATAGTAGGTACTCAATAAATATTTGGACACTTGATTTGACCTGACACAAGACAATACAGTGTCCTCACCACTTGCAGAAAAGGCTTGTCAGTATCCAGGACAAAATGACTCCTTCCCAATCCTGCAGGTATGTTAGTATTGGGTTTCTAGAGGGAATGTTTGTATTCTCTGTGCCAGGTAATAACTGGGGCCATCACAAGTCTTCTCTGGAATTAGCAGTCGTTTGTGTTTTCTCAGGGCACTTGGGTCCTGGTATTCTTCTAGTTCCCAGGATCTCACCTATGCCTGAAAGCCAGTCTCATTCTTGGTTTTCATACCTTAGTGAATTTCTGATAACCACACCACCACCACCACCACCCCCAATCCCATATGATATGCTTCCATTTCTAGAGCAATAGCTGGTCCAGGAAGGGAGCTATAGTTTTGCACTCACATCTTTAGTGATCTCTGAAGACATTTGGTTCATAGATCTTTGCCTGAGATAACGCAATCCCTCTAATTCAGAATATATGGGATGTAAGATTTTGCAGACAGAATGGAAGCTTAAGAGTTCATTCTGATTCACTAAATCCACAGTAACGACACTCGCCAGAACGATCAGTCAGTGAGGCAGCAGATAGAACACCAGGCCTGAAGTTAAAAAGTTGTTGTTCTTGTTGTTGTTGTTCAGTCATTTCAGTCATGTCCAACTCTTCCTGACGCCATTTTGGGGGGGGCGGGGTTCTTGGCAAAGATACTGGAGTAGTTTGCCATTTTATTCTTTAGTTCATTTTACAGGGAAGGAAACTGAGACAAACAGGGTTGAAATGACTTGTTTAGGATCACACAGCTAGTAAGAATCTGAGACAAGATTTGAACTTGGGAAGATGAAGATTCCTGCCTCCAGGCCCGGCATTCTATCCATTGTGCTATTGTGCTACCTGGCTGCCCAAGAGTTATGAAGACCTGAATTCAAACTTGGTCTCTGACACTTACTAGCTGTGTGACCCTGGGCAAATTCCTTAATTTCTCTTTGTCTCAATTTAACACTTACCTCCCAGAGTTGTTGTGAGCATCAAATAAAATAATAACAGTAAAGTGCTTGGCACATTGCCTAGTACACAGTAAATGTTAGTATATTATAGTATAATATAAAAGTTATTATTATTATTATCAGTTAGTATTACAGTCACCAAAGAGGCAAGTAGATGCTACAATAGGTATAGCACTGGGCATGGATTCAGGAAGACCCGAGTTCAAATTTCTCTCAGACACTAGCTATGTGATCCCAGGCAATTAATTTAATCTAATTTTACCTTAGCTTTCTATTCTATAGAAATAAGGAGGTTGGACACAGTGGCCTCTAGGGCCCCTTTTCAGTTCCAAATCTATGATCAAATATAATCCTTAGATAGCCGGAGTTGAGGATTGGAGGGCCACACTCTCAATCAAAATGATGAAGAATTGGCACTTCCCTCTTGCATCAATGGAGTGAACTGTCTTAAGCATCACAGTTACCATGGGACTTGGTCAGCTTCTGAACTTTCTGGATGAATAGGTTCAGTCCAGTGGCTATTAGAGCCACCTGGAAGCCAAGTATGGGATGATGGAATCACTCTCCTCTGGAAAAGATGGAATGTGCTCAACTGTATACAATGTTTTACTCTTGGCATGAAAACAATAAAAACAATAAAGAATATTTTTAAATACTCTAACAATTTGATATACATTGTAATCTCTGACTTCAAGGAGCTTACAGTCTATTGTGAGTGAGGGGGTTGAAATAAGACATGTCCATTAACAATAATACTATAATACAGAATCTTCTAAGTTATATGTTTCAAAGTGCGCTGAGTCCAGATGGCAGAAGCACCCTGTTTTCTTCCAAGAAGGGAGAACATCACTTGAGGTTATATTATCAATGTCTGAAGAAGTTAAAGAAGGATATATCTTGATTTTCTTTTCCATGGCTGGCATTAAGATAGACCCATCAAAAGAACTCCCCTGCCAAGGTGTTGTTTATAGGAGTCTCAGAGAAAATTCAATGGAGTGTTCTTATGTCATGAAGAATGACTCAGTCATGCTAGATAAGGAAATTTCTCAGATGACCTAATGTGACATATGGTGGCAGCTTCAGAGCAAAGCTATCCACCATAGGGAAAAAAAGTCATTTTAGCTCTTGCTTTAAAAACTTGTTATTTTCTGTTAAAATGTGTTTTTAAAGGTAAGCTCTGGTGTTGTTTGGGATTTTAGTAACTTCCAACCCCTTAGGCAGGAAGAAAAATCTGTGTTGTACCTGTCAGAGGCCAGATAGAAAATCTCAATGAAGGAAAGCTTCTAAAAGAAATGATTAATAATTAAAAGTTGGAATTATATTTGGTGTTAATTAATGAGTAAACATCAGGCAACCAGCTACCTGATTGGGAGAGAAGGAAAAGGGAAAGAGAGAAGGAAGTGAGGGAAAGAGCATCCCATGGTCTTCATGTTGTTGATTGCTTTATCACTGCCCCACCTCACACCCTTTTCAATCAATGTCAATCAAGAAATCTATCTCATACTGTTGTTGTGAGGATCAAATGAAATAATGTTTGTAAAATGCTTAACAGAATATCTGGTACATAGTAGGTGCTATATAAATATTAGTTATTTCCCCTTTTAACTTCTCCTTCTGTCCAATCAAGCAACTGACAAGCAGAGACAATTAGGTAGAGCAGTGGATAGAGTGCTGGGTCTAGAGTTAGTAAAGACCTGAATTCTCCTCCTGCTTCAAACTCTTACTTATTTGTATAACCCTGGGCAAGTCACTTAACCTTCTGCCTCCGTTTCTTCATTTGTAAAATGGGGACAATAACAGCACCTACCTCCCAGGTTTGTTGTGAGGACCAAGTGAGATAATATTTGTAAAGTGCTTTGTAAAAAGTGCTTAAAGCTCTATGTAAATGATATTATTCTATTTGTTCGTTTGTTCATTCATTCATTTGGTTGTTTGGTTGTTTGTTTTAGTGATTACTATGTGCCAGACTGTGACAAGAAGTGCTGGGGACGCAAAGAGAAATCCTGTATAATCCAAGTCCTCTAGGTGTTTACATTGTGATGAACAAGCCCTCTCCTGCCCAGACCTCCAGGTACCATGCCTCCCCCTTGGTATGTACCTACTCCTCACAGCTCATTTTTCACGACTTACTCTGGGAGCAGTGATTCAGTCAATACTGCCATTACTTCTGGAAAGGGTAATATTAATAAACCATTCCATGGTTTTACTGTTCATCTCTCAGACTCCCCAAACCAAAATCTCTCCGGCCACCATTTTGTCTGAGCCGTCTCCTGCTGTTAGGATGCAAGTGACCTTTGAGAACAGAGATTCCCTCCCTTTTGAATTTGTATCCATTCCCATGGTCTAGCACAAGGCCTGGTGCATACTGGGAGCTGAGGAAATGCTTTTCCATTCATGCAATGACTGAATATTAAGTTGAATTATCTGGCCACTGATTAAAAAAAACAACGTCCACAAACAACAAGGTTTAATGGAATAAAGAATTTTAATTTAGGATCTGGAGAAGTGGATATGATTACCAGCCCTGGGGTCTGTTACATGAATAACTTAGGCAATCCCCTTACTTCCTTGGGCCTTGGTTTCCTCAATTGCAACATGAAGTTGTTAGACTCAATGACATCTGAAGTCCCTTGGCGACATAAATCTATCACCTTGTTACTGTGTGAAAGTGATCCTGAATTCTCTAAGGTTATGGCAGCTCTGGCAGATTCTACTAAGTTGGAAAGATGCTGGATATTGTGACTATTAAAAATTTGAGAGACGAAGTTTCGGGGTAATTTAATCCTTTTATTAATAAAGCAAGCAGTCATTTGGTCATTTGGCCACGGCTCTCAAACCAAAGACAATCATGGTGTCAGGGCTCACAGCTTATATACCTTTGAAACAGTAGGTGGTTCATCAAACAGCAATCAAATCTAACTGGTTAATGTAATTTGGAGTAGGCTATATTAAAATGAAGGGCCTACACAGACTACCCACATCTTTAGGCTACCAATTCAAAGAATGTATAAACCCTTTTCAATGGGGAGGCTGAGTGACCCCTGGACGAGAAGCCTTCCTTCCCTAGCTAGACAAAAGGATGTCTCCACCCAAGTTTAAGTAGAAGATAATGAACATCTCCCCTCCGCATTACATTCCTTCCATGATTGGGTGGGGACTGACTGAGATATAGAGAGTTAAAAGCAATTCTATAGCTGTGTGACCCTGGGCAAGTCATTTAACCCTCATTGCCCTACAAAAAGAAAAAAAGCAATTCTATCAGAAAAAACTGAAGGACTTTTAAAAGAAATGGTGGAAACTCTGAATCTCCCCAAGATACCAGTTATTAATAGTCATTTCTCATAGTATGAGTCCATCAAAGAACTGGTCAGGTCATGACAAAATTTGATAAGTTGGAAGAAACTCAACCCCAGGCTGGTTATAGAGTGATGATTTTAATTTTGGCCATGGAAATTTTTAAATACCATCTGGTTTTTGAGGAGTAGCAAAGTTGAGCTCTGAGAAATTCATCATCCACAGGTTGACCACTCAGTAATGAACTATTTGGTGATGGAAGGACATCTATCAAAGAAGACATGGGTCACAGCCTAAGGGGTTAGCCACACTGGTGAAAATATGGATCCTTAAATATTGAAGTAAATGAGGAAGAGAAGAAAGTGAAATTAGATGAACAAATAGGGAGTTTCCTAAGGTAAACCCCAACCAGACAGGTAGCATTTAGCTATATAGCTATAAAGAGATCAAAGAATGGATGAAAAGAACCTTAAAAGGTTTTTGATACAAAGCTGATCTGAAACTCCCTGAAGAGGTTCTATTTCAAAGATGAAGGAGATTTATGAAAAGTGAACTATGTAGGTTTAAAAACAAAACCAGGATGGGATTAATCAGAAATAGAGAAAATCTTAGCATTTACCTATATGATTTTGGCCAAGTTACTTCACCTCTTCATGCATCAGATTCCACATGGGTAAAATAAAGGAATTTGGAATAAATCTCAAAAGTCCATTTTTCCTCTAAAATTCCAGTGTTTAAAACTGAACCTATGTTTTCATATCTTTACAAAAACCCTCTAAATTCAGAATCATCTTTTGAAATGTATTACTGAATGACTGCCTGGTCCAACAGTTTTAATTTTAAAAATTATTATGGAAAAGTATAATTGAATAGAATAGCTAGTTTTGTCCCATGATTCAATGGATTATGTCTAAGAGTAGCCAGGATATTTGGACCATGAGGCAATAATAATAATAATAATAATAATAATAATAATAATAATAATAATAATAATAATCTCCTGGTCTAAGGATACTGAACCATGTGGCAATAACAGTGATAATGATGGTGGTGGTGACAATTATGACAAAGATGATATATACAGAGCCCTTTAAGATTTGCAAAGCACTTTATAAATATCTCATTTTATCTTTACAACAATTCTAAGAACTAGGTGTTATTATTATCTCCATTTCACAAATGTAGAAATTAGGGCAGATAGAGGTTAAGTGATTTCCTTAGGGTGACCCAGAAATTACCATTCACCATGACATAACTTACAAAAATTATAGATTCCATGGAGTACTAGCCTTACAATAAATCAAGACATCAAAGAACTGTGATTTGCCCATGTTCACACAGGTAATAAGTGTGAGAGGCAGGATATGAAATTAGATTTTCTTTAGTCCATGTCCAGTCTTCCACCCACTAAACCAAAATCAAATGAATAATATGATGGTGCTTGCCATACTTATACTTTGCAACTCTTCCTAATGAAGAAAAATAGTTTCAGTGCCTATAAGGAAGCAGCAGATAGTCTCTTGAGAAGGGCCTTATAACAAAATGTCATTAAGGCTAGGAACATACCTCATTACTAATGTTTATAAGCCTTTGAAACAGATTGAGAGGGAGAGAGCACCAAGTGATTTGGACTCGGAGGAGTTGGATTCAAAACTGAGGATCGGGGCAGTTAGGTGGGAAGTGGATAAAACACCAGCCTTGGATTCAGGAGGACCTAAGTTCAAATCCAGCCTCAGACACTTGACACTCACTAGCTGTGTGACCTTGGTCAAATCACTTAACCCTCATTGCCCCACAAACAAAAACAAAAACAAAAAAACAACAAACAAAACTGAGGATCAAAACTGCCACTTATTACTGATATGATGGAGCAAGTTATTTGACCATCTCTGGCCCTTTGTTTCCATATCTATAAAATGAGGGCACTGGAGTAGATGACTCTGAAGGCCCCATCCCTCTCTAAATCCTCCAATTTGATTTATGCTCAAACAGATTGGAAGGGGGATTGTTCTCCTGGAGATCTTGCTTCTTTGTATTTTTGGAGCCGTCCCCCATCCCCATGTTATTATTATTGTTATGGCTGCGTGGTCCAATATCCTTGGCCCAGAACATTATTATCATCATCAGTACCATCATCACCATTGCCTCATGGTCCAATTATCCTGGCAACTCACATATAATCAATTGAACCATGGGACAAAACACCCTATTCTACTCAATTATGATTTTCTATGATTTTTTAAATTTAAAATCCAATTTCTGGTTCCAAAGGCAATTGTACAGGAGAAAGAACCTGGATTTGGAGTCAGAGAAGCTGGGATTGAATACCAAGCTTTACTACCTCACCTGAAGGGCCTCAGGTAAAGCAGTTAACATCCCTGGGCCTCTCCCCCTCTTGTTACCTATAAAAGGAAAGTTTAGGCCTAAATTGCCTCTGGTCTCCCTTCCAGATAAAGATTTCTAATTCTGCAATGAAATGACTTTTGATCACAGGATCATGGATTCAGACCTGGAAAGGACCTATGAGGTCAGTTAGTCCAATAGCCCACCTCATTTTACCGATGAAGGGTGAGGAAAATGGGGCCCAAAGGGCTTTAACAACTTGCTTAAGGTCACATAGAAGTGGAAGAGCATTGAGAGTTGAACCTAGCTCCTCTGACTACATCCAAGGTTCTTTTCACTGTATCACTTTGGATAGAGATGATTTGAGATGAATACCAGAGCATGATTTCAGCTAACATAATTAAGGGGCAGGCAGATGGTACAGTGGATAGAACTGTAATGATTGGAATGATGCCACCTACTGGAGACTTACTATAGAAAAGCTCTGCCATGAAGTGAAGGTCTTTGAGGGCAAGACCAGGAGTCTTTTCTTTGGTGTCAGGAAGCGATGTTTGCTGGTGGGAGGAGGAAAGGGGAGCCGGGTGCTCTGCCTCTCTTTTTTTTCCTGAGGACGCTGGTGGAGAAGGGAGCTAGAAATGCGCTCTCCCTTTAATAGATAGATGAATGTAGGCCTTTCTCTCTTTCTTTACCAAATTCTTGTTCGTCACGGTCTCCTCCCCAAAAGGGTGGTCCTTCAAAAACTGGCGGTCCTTCAAAAACCATTTCAGTAGTATGGGTTCAACTCTTAAATTTCAGTTAAAACTTCCTTTTTTTTTTTTTTTTTGTGAGGCAATTGGAGTTAAGTGACTTGCCTAGGGTCACACAGCTAGTTAAGTGTTAAGTGTCTGAGGCCAGATTTGAACTCAGGTCCTCCTGACTCCAGAGCCGGTGCTCTATCCACAGCGCCACCTAGCTGCCCCAAAACTTCCATTTTTTACCATTTTTTACTTAAATTTAACTGAAATTTAAGAGTTGAACGCATACTACTGGAACGGTTTTTGAAGGCCTACGAGTTTTTGAAGGACCGCCCTTTTGGGGAGGAGACCGGGAGGAACAGCCGTGCGCCTGATGCTGCGCGGGAGACCGTGGCCAAGCACGCCACACTTCTGGGACGCCAGCTTAAAACTGAGTAGTAAAACAGAACTTCTGGCTTGGCTCGCACACTCTAACTTCTGAGTTTAGCGATGACAGCGCATTCTGGTGATCAGCTCTGGTTCTCAGTGGCAGCATGCGTTTGCCTCTGGTTCTCAGCCTGAGAGGCAGTTTTGGGATTCAGTGAGTTTTATAAAAGAATATAGATTAAGCTTAGATCTAAGACTATTCATTTGTATTTCTACTTTCCTATTTCCCTAATCAGTATCACCTGTTTGTTGCCCAAACAATAAAAGCTAATCCCTCTCTGAAGAAAAGAAAAAAAGAAAAAAAGAGAGGCAGAGCACCTGCCTCCCCCTTCCTCCTCCCACCAGCAAACATCACTTCCTGACACCAAAGAAAAGACTCCTGGTCTTGCCCTCAAAGACCTTTACTTCATGGCGGAGCTTTTCTATAGTAAGTCTCCAGTAGGTGGCATCATTCCAATCCTTACACTGGGCTTGGAGTCAGGAAGACCCGAGTTTAAAACTGGCCTCAGAGGCACAGCTAGGTTGTGTAGTGGATAAAGCACTAGCCCTGGATTTAAGAGAACCCGAGCTCAAATCCAGCCTCAGATACTTAAAACATTTTTTTTTTTTGGAGAGGCAATTGGGGTTAAGTGACTTGTGCAGGGTCACACAGCTAGTAAGTATCAAATGTCTGAGGCCAGATTTGAACTCAGTACCTTCTGACTCCAGGGCTGGTACTGTATCCACTGTACCACCTAGCTGTGCCCAGCCTCAGACACTTGACACTTACTAGCTGTGTGACCCTGAGCAAATCACTTAACCCTTATTGCCCAGCAAAAATAAAAAATAAAATAAAACTGGCCTCAGACACTACCTGTGTGACCCTGGGGCAAGCCACTTAACCCTGTTTGCCTCTGTTTCCTCATCTGTAAAATGAGCTGGAGAAGGAAATGGTAAACCACTCCAGTATCCCTGTCAAGAAAACCCAAAATGAAGTCACAAAGAGTCAGAGACAAGTGAAAAAACAACTGAACAACAAGCCTACATTAATATACTATTTACTATATTATCGGTGTGGTAGCAATATCCTCCTGCTCCTTCCTGATACACAATGGTGGCTTCTTGAAGAGAAGCTGGAATCTGGCAGCTGGAGAACACTGTCACACCCATCATTCAGAAGTGGATCCACCATCCTCTCCATTTGGTTTAAAGTCCTCATCATTCACTCCTGAGAGGGAAGTAAGAACCTTGTCCTTCAGGCTTGCCCAACCCTTTTATTTCTCAGCATGTTTCTGGGATGAACTATAGAACATTCTAACCTGGGCGATTCAGTGATGAAAAAGCCTTGAGGGATAGAGGAATGACTAAGAGAGAACGTGACAATGCAAAAATCAAGTACACGTTCAACATCTGAAGAAAAGCATTTTATGCTAGCAATTTCAGTGTTATTTCCCACCACCAATTATGATACAGGGAAAGGTAGAAATGAAAGCCAACATCGTATATCAGTATCCAAAGCAAACAAAATGCCAAGGCTACTGTTTTCCAGATAGAGGAGGACGATACTACCCATGATGCCATGCATGCCAGAGAACAAAGGACCACCTGCCTGATTAAATATGCCTTTTTTTTGTTTTGTTTTGAGAAAGGGCCATTACCACAGAAATAATGAATCAAAGTGGCTCCTCCTTTGGCCTCACTCAGCAGGCCATGAAACCAGCCTAGTTTCTTAGGAACAATTCCCAAAATGAGATGCCCACTCCTAGGAGAGATCAATCTGGACAGACAAGACTCCCCCAAGAGAGCAATCCAAAAGGAAAAAGTACCCAACAGAAGTCAAGACAGATTGTCCCACCTGCACTGAAGCCAAGAATCCAGTATTATCTTAGCTGTTATTTCAGCACTTTAAGCTTTCTGTGAGTGTGTGTGTGTGTATGTGAGTAGTTTCTTGCATACTTACAACAAAGATCTCACTCTGTCAGCATAAAGGCAAATGCAGCATAAATGACATTTTTAAAAAAGCCCTGCTATACAAGGGAATGGAAAGAAAAGTTATTGGATGTGACTTGTGCCTGTGAGGCTCTCTTTGGGTTGCCAAGAGCCAAAACAAGAATAGTAAAGTGAGAGCGAGCTCACACATGGAAGACAAGATTAAGATGCTGGTGGGTTTTGTGAGAAAACAGGAATGGGAAAGGTGAACGGTCAAACCGAGTTCAGAACAGTCCAAATGGAATGGGAGTTTTTAAGAGCACAATTAGCAGATGGAGGGTGAGGATCAAGGCACGGAAACCCAGAAATGATCATTGTAAACAGCTCAAGAGAAGATTAAGATGCAGAGGTGAAAATGCTGGGCAACTGAGAAGAGAGGCTGTTAATAGAAGAGGCAGCAAATAGGAGAGGAAAGAAGAATAAACACCACCAAAAGTAGGGCAGAGGAATAAGTAGGAGGGGAGGGGTATTCTCCAACAAAGCTCTCTCATCACTGAATTCCCATGGCTTAGAAGGTTCTAGAGATAGAGTGAGAAATCAAAGTGTTGGGCAAAACTGAAGGACCAGATTCTTGCTTCTCAAGGGAATGACCTTTGATTAATTTAGGGTCATAGACAGAGTTGGAAAAGACTTCAGAGGCCCCATATAGTCTGTGTATAAATATGTATATGTGTGTATAAATATATGTACATATATATATATATGAAAAACATGTATGTATATGTATCTGTGTGTGTTACATACACAGAAGGAAGATAGAAAAGTAATCTCACTATCAGGGAAGGGGACTAGGAAAGAGATCCTTCAGAACTTGGGATTTGAAATGAGTCTTGAAAGAAGCTAGCATGGGGAGGTGAAGCAGGCAATGGGAGATAACCAGTAAAGAGGCATGGAATAGAGAGGTGGACTTTTGTGTGTGAGGAACCACAAAATAAGCCAGTGTGGCTGCATCACAGAGTGTGTGGAAGGGGGTAAAGTGGAAGGAGATTGGAAAGATGAGAAGGGGAATGGTTGCCAAGGGTTTTCAATGCCAAACAGAGCATTTTATATCTGGTCTTGGAGGGAATAGGGAGCTACTGTGGTTTACTGAGTAAGGAGATGACATGGTGGTCAGCTTTAGGAAAATCCCTTTGGCAGCTGACAGAATGATGGACTGGAATGGGGAAAGAACTGAGGCAAGTAAACCAAAATCAGAGAGAAGGGGAAATATACAAGAGATGTTGTAGAGGGATAAATGCCAGGACACTGTGATAGGTTGGATATATGGAGTGAGTCTGAAAGAACACCACCATTGTATGCCTCAGTAGCTGAGAGAATCATGGAAATTAGGAAGAAAGTATGTGAATATAGGGGACACAATAATCCAGTTCAGGTTGTCCCCAAAACAGCTGGTTATGTGAGACTGGAGCTCAGGAGAGAGGGAAGGGTCAGGTATGTGGATCTAGGAATCATTCCTGGAGAGATGATACTTGAATCTATGGGACCTGATGAGATCACCAAGGAGTAGAGAGAGAGAAATAGAAGGTGGCCCAGGATACAGACTTAGGACATGCTTACATGGCTATGACCTAAAAGAAGACCCAACAAAGGGGCCTGGGAAGGATGAGGGCTAGACAATTCCACTCCTCCAAGCCCTTTCTATTTCTGTGGCCATGTGTCTCTTCTTTATTCTCATCTTTCATCTTCTGGAAGATGAGCAGGAATGATTTAATCCCAACTGATTGTAACATTTTTACTTATAAGGAAGTAACAGTGACCAAAAACAAGGAAAGGCTGAGCTGCTCAAACTATGGTGGCATTGTAAAGAAATAATTGTTATTTGAGGTTTTTATGACCCCATCGTTTGGCTAGAATAAAAAAAAAAAACACCTTGGCGCACACACTGGCCTCTGGGGCTCCGCAAATGGCATGGTACTCTACCCACTGGTTGTAGCTGTCGCCATGGTGCTGGCACCTCACGTCATCACCACTGGCCCACGCCTACATGGGCCTGGCAAAATTATAATGATTGGAAGCCTAGTGAGGAAAGTCATGTGACTGTCAGAGCGGCCAGCCAATTGGCTGGGGGCTGTGTGTGGTCAGCCTGGGGTCAGCTAGGTGGTGCAGTGGATTAAGCACCAGCCTTGGATTCAGGAGTACCCGAGTTCAAATCTGGCCTTAGACACTTGACACTAACTAGCTGTGTGACTGGGCAAGTCACTTAACCCCCATTGCCCCGCAAAAAAAAAAAAAAAAAGGAAAAATTGTAGCCAAAAGATGGGGTCATAAAAACCTCAAATAATAATTAATTCTTTATAGCATCAAGGTAAAGGTTGTGGGATCATAGATCTAGATACCTATAGCCCAACTCCCCACATTTTACAAATGAAGAAAGTGAGTCCCCAAGAGGTTAAGTGACTTTCCCAAGGTCATGCAGGTAGTAAGTGGCAAAACCAGAATTTGAACACAAGTCCTCTGTGCTCTTTCCCCTATAACCTCAGCCTGGTTTTCCTGTAGGGGTCAGATAGCCTTCCCTCATTCCATAATATACTAGCATCCCCTCCCAAAAATCATTTCTCAAATCACGAAATAGTAGGGAGATGAAATAAGGAAGCATGGATAGCATTGCCCAAATCTGTCACAATGCCATGATGAGTCTATGATCTTATCAATGTAGGGCCTTCTTCCAGTGATGTAATTCAGTGGTATCAAACTCAAATAGAAAAAGATCTCTGAGACTTAGAAAATCTCAAATGAACATCGTCTACATTGTGCAGTATTTTGATATATTTTGTTACATTTCCCAACTACATTGATATGGTGGGCCCCAAGCAGTTGTAGCTGTGACCACTCCTCTGTTTAGCACACAACTCATCATTATCATCTCATCCTATGTGACCCTTTTCCAAGGTTGCCTGTATATTCTCCACAGGGCATCTACCCCATATTCTAGGGGTCTTCCTCTGGCTTAGCTCACTTGGCGTAGACACAGTGGAGAGCACAGACTATCCAACCTGGACAGCGACCACCTTTTCTAACTGTTCATCTCAACAACTAGAAAAATGACCCAAAATATGTAAGGCAGAAGCTGATTAGTAAGTCAGGATCAAGGTGATAATAGCTTCCAGAATCCAGAGGCACATACAAATTGATAAAAGACCTGGTAAGACTAATGAAGTGCTTGCCTTCTGAAACATCCCCTGAGATAAAGATGAGATTCCCTGCCCCCCCACCCCAATCAGTGGAGGGAGGCTTCAGTAGTCCTATACCTTATTTTAAGCCTGGTTAAAAAAAAATCCACTTCTCATTTCATCAAAGGAAAGTCAATTTTATGGGCTGACAAATGGATGTAGGACCTCTGCTAATGGTCTTTTGCACTTTCTCTGTTTTCCCTGCAGGCTTCCACATTATTCTCTCCTAGTGGAAAGAAACCAGCTAATGGTTAAGGCTTGATCAGGCTCCATAGTTTTTTTTTTTTCCAGAGGCCCAAAAGATCACTGAACCCTTTAGTTCTTGGTTTTATTCTCTCTTACAATCATATGGAAATATTCATTTGATTCCAGATGGAAAACAAATCCCCAAATTCCCATCTCTCTCCTCCATCACCATCCCCCTCCTTTTTCCCTAACAATGAAGACTAGACATCCATTGAATTCATCCACTGGTTAATCTAATCACGTGAAATGATACTAAATGCTATTTTGGGCTTTTGGATTAGGCCTGTGACTTCACTTGTGTAGGAAACTGTGAGTGTGTAAACTCCTTCTACCAAGAGAAATCAATGATTGTTCTAAAATGGATGTGTGTTGTAGGAATGAGAAGTGAAGTGAGTGTTCTGTGATATGGATGTGTAAGAGGCAGGGTTGAATCCCCATTTTCCTAACTCCAAGATGAACTCTTTCTCCATTATGCCATGCTGATACTCTAAAGAAATGATGCCTACTTTATTGGTAAATATTATACAATTTAACTTAAAATAAATCTAAAGTCTCCATTCCTTCCTTTGATAATGTCTTCCCATCCCCATAGGAAACCTCAGTCTCCTGTAATTCTAGGATTTTATTATATTCCTCACACTAGGTTCATCTTTTCCATGTTACTTTTTTATGTTAACATGTATACAGTATACCACCTCAAATTCAACATGTCACTCACTTGCTGAAGAATACCCAATGGCTTCCCGTTATTTAAAAAAGTATAAACTCCTAACCCTCTTTCTTTCATTTTTTGAGGTGTTCTTATTCTATATCCAAAAGATATGGGTTGTAAATAAACTCAGATAATCCTTTGATTATTTTTAAAGCCAAGAGTGATCATGTTAAGCAGGTCTTATAAGCATTACCCAAATCTGACTCATTTATTCATTCAATAAATGTTCATTAAGCATGCTATGAGCTTATGAGAGACAATGTGGGATAGTGGGTAGAAAACAGGCATCAGAAACAGAAAGATTTGGGTTCAAATCATGCCCCTAACACATTCTGACTTTGTGACCCTGGACAAATTATTTAACCTCTTGGTGCTCTTGACAATACTCTAAGACTCTAAGATGCAGAGGAGGTGTTGACCTGTATTGGTAAAGGGAATTTACTCAATGGGAATTTACTCACTGCTCCAAGGAAGTTATTGGTCTATCCCCTACCCCCAAACTGTAATGCATTATAAGCCTTGGGAAAGCCAGTTAAGATAAATATAACTCCCCTCCCTCAAAGACAATATGCCATTACAGGAGTTACTATGTACTTGTTGTTGAGTCATTTTCTGACTCACGTATTGTATTTGATTTGTGACTATCATTGTATCTTATTCGTGGTCCCATTTGGGGTTTTCTTGGCAAAGATACTACAGCGGTTTGCCATAGCCTCTCTAGCTCATTTGGCAGATGAGGAAACCAAGGCAAACAAGGATAAATGACTTGACCAGGGTCACACAACTAGTAAATGTCTGAGGCCAGATTTGAACTCATGAAGAAGATTCTTCCTGATTTCAGGCCCAGAGCTCTATCCACTACATCATCTAGCCAGCCTATGTACATATATTGATAAATATAACATAATAAGTGCATAAAAGGCATCTGAAGTGTTAGGAAATCATGCCAGTGAGAGATCATTTCCAGCTGTGAGAATCAAGGAAGAGTAGGATGGCATCAGGTAAAGAGATTGAATATAATTCCAAATATAAGGAAAATTTCAGCCAAAGGCACATAGTAGGTACTTAATAAATGTTTATGGCCATCTTGGAGCCCTAGTACTTTCACATGCAATGTGGCATGACTGGAGTAAATGACATCTCAGTTTCCTTCTAGCCTTAAATTGGAAGCACCTCTAAGCCAGACAGGATCACAGATTGCGAGCTGGAAGGGACATCTGTGGCCATCTAGTCCAACTTCCTCATTTTACAGAGGAGGTAACTGGGAGGGGGGGAGGGGTCTGAGAAGAGACGTAACTTGCTCAGCCCTTAGAACAGTGCCTGGCACATAGTAGGCACTTAAATGTGTTTTTTTTAATTCCATAAATTTACCCATTTATTGTTGGACTGTGGGCTACAGATATTTGATAAGGAGAAGATTTTACTGGTCTTTCAATTCCTTCAGTTTTCTGATGGCAGATTTGACTGATTAATCCATTTGTCACAGTGTTCATAAAGCCTAGGAAAATATGGCACATAATAGATGATTAATAAATGCTTGTTGACTGTACTTGCCCAAGATCTCAAAGGTAAATAAAAATCAGTGATACGATTTGAACTTGGGCCTTCTGCATGTCATTCAGACTCTAATCAGCTTCGCAGTACAATGGGTAGAGTGGTGAACTTGGATTCAGGAATACCTGAGTTCAAATCCAGCTTCAGATACTTACTAGATTTGTGACTCAGCTTCTGTAAGATAATAACAGTACATGCCTCATGGGATTGTTGTAAAGCACTCAACACAGTGACTAGCACATAACAGGCACTAGATAAATACCTATTCCCTTTCCTCTCCCTGTCACCTCATCAATAATTCTTCTTTATACAGTATTTCAAGATTCACTTAGGGATTCACGTACATTATTTTAAGGGAGACCCACAACCACCATATTGAAGTAGTCCTTTTATCCCCACTTCGGAGAAGATGCACCCACGAGTGCTGCCTCAGTTTCCTCAACTGTAAAACAAGAGGTTGGGGACAGGTGACCTCTGAGGACTTTTCCATCTCTAAATCCATCATCCTATGTTAAAGTCAGATTGTTAAGAGCCTCAAAAACCAGGCTCAGAATTATTAGCTGTCTATGCTAAGTAGTGGCAAGACTTTGAAGGCTTTTGAGGAGCAGAGTGATGTGAGCAGTCTTAGGAAGATTTCTCTGATAGTGCCATATAGAATGGAGTGATGGGGGTAAAAATTTATGGCCAAGAAGTCATGAGGATGGTACTCTTCCTTTAAATAGAAAATCTATAAACACATATGCATATATACACATACTTAAATAATATATAAATTTGCTCCAGCCTTTGGCTTATTTATATAAATAATCTCAAATGGCAAATAATACAGAACACACACACACATATACATATAGACATACAGATCTATCCATCTATTATTTTTACAATCTAAGGCTGCTGGATCCTGACTTCACAATAAAGTCCTCTTCCCCAAGTTTCTTCTCAAGCTCTCACACACAGATAAAGCACCAAATTCTATAATTGAGTTCCAAGTCGTCAGATGGTTCCTTTTTTTTCCTCCTATGGATTTAGTGGTCACTTCGCATGTGAAAGTTGGGAGCTGCACACACACACACATACACACATACATTGCACACAGATAACTTTATGAATCACAGTAATTTAGCTAATTGAAAAGCTTCTAAATAGAAATTCTCACCAACTCAGGTTGCTTCTTCTCTCTACTCAGTGATGGGCCCTTTCTGCACAGAGACTTTTTGCCCACGGGTTAACTTGGAGGTGTGACTCTAACTTGCACTTCTTGATTTAAAATTTTTCCATTGATATCTCTGTTTTTATATCATCATATCTTCATCAACTAATCATCAAGCATTTATTAAGTGCCTACTATAGGCTAGACACTGTATTGATTTATTATTCCCCTCTCCCCCATTCAGAGGCCTATCCCTTACAACAAAAGATAAAAAAGTGATGGAGTGGGAGGAGTGATTCAGCAAATGTAGCATTCAGTATCCATAGCCCCTCTACCGTCATATCTCCAAAGAAGTGATGAAAGAACTAGTACTTCTTTAAGAGCCAGGAATTAGTAAAATATATTATGTACTTTGTTTAAGCGTTCAGTGGGAGGTTGTGATCCATGGGCTAAGTTCTCAACAGGGTCTTAGCAAACCAATTCCCCTAGGTAGCATGAAACCATGGAAATGTTGCTAAGGGAGGAGCCAGAGGGGTAAGATTCAAATCCCGTCTCTCCTACCATGCAATCTTGGGTAACATTTTCATTCACTGGGTCTCAGTTTCCTCATCTGTCAATTGAAGGGGTCATACTAGATTGCCTCCATAGTCTCTCCCAACTCTAGACTGATGAGGCTAGGAGTGTATTCTGAGGACTTGCCCCTCAGAAAAAAAAGCCTAGAGGAAAGGGCATCACAGTCAAACTTGGTGGCTCTTCAGGTTGAGCAGCTCATGTCATGTTTTACAAATCTTCATCTTCTCATTTCAGTGTCAGGCCTTCCATCAGCCCACAAAACACTTAACCTACAGAATGATAGACCAGGGGGTGTTTTAATATCGACAATTTTTTGCCCAAGGCTCTTCTCAGAATGGCAAAATCTGCTGCCTCAGAGACAACATTTTCTCTGCATTACCCATTTCTGGGGGCCTCCAGGTTCCATGTTCCCCTAGCAGTGCTTCTGTATTTCAAGCAATAGAGTGAGCTGTATTATTTGTCAGAAACGTGCTGTCATACATATTCAGGAAACATTTGCCTGGAAGACAAATGTAGGAAAATGCTGGGTGGAAGTTAGAAGTGGTTACAATCCCTGGTCCCCATTCTATTTCAGATAATAATGACTTTTGGGCAGCCCCTTTAAATGAGGATTTCTGAACCCCAGGAACAGAAAGAGAAAAAAAACCCACCATACTGGAACCAACCTTATTATTCATCTCTCTTCCTGGCTTGGCTCAGTTTAATGACGGGCTTCTTTTTTCCAAGACATTTGCTCATTATTTTTCACTTTCTTCCGTCCTTCCCTGTCGATTCAGTGTTATTGTTACTCATGTTTTTAACTTGCCTTTTCTGCAGCCTCTCTTCCTTCTGTCTCTGAGACCTCTTTTCTTTCTGGCCTATAGATGTTGTCTCATTCTTTTCTGAAAGCACACTTTTTGCCCACTAATGTTTCATGTCTTTGCTGCAAAAATAGACCCTAACAATATGCATTTAACACCCCCACCCAACTTATTTTCCATTTATTCATTCTTCCCAAAATTCTAGTGTCCTGTTACTTACTCTTTTGATAACTCTTTCTTAAGAGATGAGAAAATATGGAATACAAAGGCAAACAAGTTATTCACTGGGTCATTCATTATGATTTCAGACTTCTGTATAACAGAATAAGTGTATATGTGGTGATGGTGAGGAGTAGATGGCAGGCCTATAAAATAATAAGAAAGTTTTGTATAAGCTCCCCCCACCCCCTTGAAAATTGGTTTCAATGTTTGTGGTCACACACCATGTATTTATTAGGGATCCAGGGTGAGATTTTCGAAGGATTAAAAATTAAATTAAAAAAACCAGCAATCTAATAAGGAACAGGGAGACTATATAGTGCACAATTACTGAATTTGGACTGGGTGCTACATTCTTTCTGTCACCTGGAAACTAATTAGTACGACATAATCACATACTTCCTGTCTAGTAAACATACAAGTCCCCTAGGAACAAATGATTTGTATCTTGAATCACTAGCCATTGCTTATTTGCAATTATCATATAAATGAGGTGCTTCAGCTTGACCCTGGATTCCCTAGGCCTTCTCTGAGTTGGCTGAGATGCACTCATCACACAAAAAGTTGGGGGAATTTAAATTATTTCACAGGCCTTCGAGATACTTCCATTGTTGCTGGGTTAAAAACTATTTATAAGTAATATTAGTGTGACAAAACATTTAAAACAGTTTTTTACAACATATAGACATGTGTATGTATATAAAATAGATTTATGTGTGTGTTTATACACACACACACACACACACATAAAATCTAAGAAAGGTTCAGGAGGGCAGAAGGACCTCCTACAAGGGAATGATTGCTTCAGAGTATGCATAGCTGTGGGAGATGCTTGTTATGCTGGCTTAGCAGAATCCTGAAAAGTAAAATCATTCCACAGGGTTTAAAGGTCTTTTTATTGTTCTATTTTTAACTTAATTTAGGCACTAACCCAAAAGTGGGATGTTTAAGGTATACATTTGTAGGAGCACGTTATCCTATGGGATAATAACAGACTGCTAGGTGGCACTGCAGTGGATAGAGCACTAGACCCAGAAACAGGAAGACTCATCTTTCTAAATCCAAATCCAGCCTCAGACACTTCCTAGCTGTGTGACCCAGGGCTAGTCACTTAACCTTGGTTACCTCCATTTCCTCATCTGGAAAATGAGCTGGAAAATGAAATGGTAAACCACTCTACTGTCTTTGCCAAGAAAACCCCAAAAGGAATCACAAAGGACTGGACATGTCTGAAAACAACTGGAACAATAACAACAAACTATCCCATCAAACAACAGTAGAACACTGATAAGAACACCAGCTCTAGAGTCAAAGGACCATGGGTTTAGAACTACAAGTACTCTGGAGGCTACCTACACCAGCCCCCTCTTTGACGAGTGGGGAAACTGAGACCAAGAGAGGTTAAATGATTTGCCCAAGGTCATATGGGTGAAAGCTGATATGAGAACATAGGTTCTCTGACTCCACAGTCAGGATTCTTTCAATTATTCCCTGCTGCCTTCTTGATTCAAATCTTATCTCAGTCCCTTATGGGCAAGTCCCTTCCCTTCCATAGGACTAAGTTTTTTCCACTGTAAAAGAAAGTGGCTTAACGTTGAAAGACTTTAATATTTCTGGTCAACGCAATAGAAATACATGTTTCATAAAATAACATAGGTAAAAGCACTTTGCAAACCTAAAAGTACTCTGTGTTGTTACTATAATAATAATAATCATTATTATTATTGTCATTATCATTATTCCAGAAGACTAAGGATGGACTCTGCCACCAGCTGCTGATAAAGTGGTAACAGATTCAAGATGCTGAATAAGACATGACCAATGGGGGAATTTGTTTTGCTTGATTTTGCATATTTGTTACAAGAGTTTTTGTTTTGTTTTGTTTCTTTCTTTTTTTCTACTCAATAGAGTGGGAGGAAAGAAAAATAAATTCTTGTTAATTGAAAAAAATTTAATAAAAGAGGATGACTTGGTCATTAGATGATCTCTCTGGTCCCTTCTGGCTCTCAATCTATGATCCTTCATTTTCAAAAGTAGTTTACTCAAAAACCACAATATACTCAGGAATCTGCCCCATTCTCCCACTGGTGAATTCCTTCTGGAGCCTCTGTTTTGTAGAAGGAGCCAAGCTACCCTGACTTCATTCCTGTCTAAGCCCCATTCCTAATTTTCTAGACTTCAACATTAACTCCAAGTAGACTACTCTATCCATTGGGTCACCCTGATGCCTCATGGGATTCCTCCCCTACTCCTTTTAATATCTTTCCTCCCCTACTTATGTATCTCATGAAGAGAAGCTGTGATTTTGTCAGCTTAGGTAACTCCCATTGTGGAAAATCCCTCTACCAATAAAGAGACTGCAGACCACAAGGCTTCTGTAACTTACTAGATAACCTATAGGGAGTTGTCTTCAAGACACAGACACTAAGTGACTTATATAGGGCCATATGGCTAGTGTCCAAAGGAGAAAATAAACCCCAGGCCAGACTCCACAACCAACCTTCTAGCCACTGAACACATCTCCTCCCTACACTTAATTGAGTTTAAATGTTAATGAAGGCATTAAAGCAGAATACCCCAAATTGTGGCTCAGTGCACCTTTAAAAGCCAATTGTCCCACTAGGTCCTTGTCATTCATGTCTGGTGAAAAGGATCTCACGTTGGAATACCAGGAGGGTAAAGAGAGAAGAGAAAAAAATCAAGAAAACAGTAATCTTGTATAAAAGGATCATCAAATGTTAACTGGCTACAAATGGATGGTACCAGGTCTATAGGCCTGTGCAAATCGCAACATGAACATGAAAAGTTGACCGAGGACTTCCTAACTGTGCCTTGGATGAGTTCTTTTCTTAGGGGGGAAAGGGCAGGATAGCACAATGGAGAGAGCCCTGAATTGGGAGTCCCTTTTAGATCCAGCATCAAGTGAAGGGCAGAGAGATATTAAGGACAGAATGTTAACAAAGCAGAGACCTTCCAGCCGACAAAGCTCATCTTAGAGTTCCTTCCAGACCAGTTCTTGGCTCCAATAGCCATTAAGTTACTAATAAGCAGTCTGAGAGAGATGCCGAGAGGAGCAGTATCCTATCAACCATTGTTCCCAGTCAACCAGAATAACCCATCTGTTTTCTCTTTCAAGCAGAAACAGACTTCTCTAGTCATCAGGAAACAGAATGGAAAACCAATAGGAAACATTCTCTGCTGGTGATCCATCAGCTCAGCTGTGGGAGTGGGCCCGCTTTATCATTTTGTTCCTGTAATCGAATATTCACCAAGGATTTGAGTGGAGACATTTAACTACCAGCTTGATTGCAGGACCAGTCAGTGGTTGAAGGGAGTGCCCCATTGGCCCCAGGTGCCCCAGCAGAGCCTTAATGCTGACTGCTAAGGAAACCAAGGTTTGAGTTCTAAAATACAAAACAGTGGCCATGGTTACTGAGCACACTGAAACACCATGTCCATATATCCGTATTTTGTTTATAAGTTAACATGGCCCAAAATAGTATTTACCAGGACTGAATCACATCTCATCAGTAAGGGAAGTGGAAGAGTGGTGAAACAGCTTAGCATTTTAAAAAAGCTTCAGGTACTTGGGCTGGTGAGGCAGCCACCGCTCAGTGGAGTAAAAGCTGGTTAAGGAGACCAGAGACCTCATCCACCCATTCTCCACGGACTTGAGGTAGACAATCTCCTAACTCACCAATGGGTTGGAGGCCCCTCTGTTACCCTCAACCCAGCTTAGCCCACCTGTCAAGAAGGTTTTACTGGGGTGTGGCTACTGTGCATGCTACAGCTTTCTGGAGCCACAGGTGAGAGTGCGATGAAACCATGTGGACACTAAAGGTAAATGAGCCACCCTGGAAAGGGTTTAGCAAGCGTTCACATCAGAGGCTCTAGTCCTTCTGAACATCCCACACAGCCCAGTTACTAGCTAGTCTAGCGCCAGGCACCTGTTTAATGAATGTTCTCTACTCTGTCTCTCAGTCTCTGTCTCTCTCTGTGTCACTGTCCCCATTTCTCTCCCCTCTGTCTCCCCTCCCTCTCTCTGTCTCTCTGTGTCTCTGTCTCTCTATGTCTCTATTTCTGTTTCTTTCTGTGCCTCTGTCTCTCTCATTCTGTCCCACTCTTCCCCCCACCTCCACCTTCCTTTTTCCCTGCCTCTTTTCCTCTCTCTTTCACCTCAGGCCAGGAGAGGCAGCGTGACGAAGGACTGGATGGAAAGTCAGAAGACCTGGGAGCAAATCCCACATCAGGCATTATCTATGTATCCCTGAAGAAGTTATTTAGTTTCTCTGGGCTGAAGGTTCCTCAATTGTAAAATAAAGGAGCTTTAGCAGGTGGGGACCCAATGGTTTCCTATGCCGTCGAGCTCTAAATTTATGACCCTAGGATCTTTCTCAATGTTGCTATTTGAGTTTTTTCCATAGTTGCTAACTATATTATTATTTCATATGTGATTTCATTATATACAAAAGCAAACCTTTTATTCTAAGGGCTTCCTGGGTGCCAGGCATTGTGCTAATGACTGAGAACGCAAGTACAAACACCAGACACTCCTCTATCTACATATATTCCACATGTACATACATAAATATTGATACAGGGCAGATCCCAACAAGGCAGTTTTCAAAGGGAGCAAAACAAGAAGATCCAGATAGGACTTTGCACAGAAAATGGCCATGGTATAAAATGGCAGGGGTTTCTAAGAGACTGATGAGATATGGGGAGTCATTCCAGGCAGGGAGGACTGCCTATGGCCAAAACAAATACAGAGAGAGGACATAGAATGCCACTTATGGGGGACCATAAAACATGGCAGTTTGGCTGGAATATAGAATTCTGAAGGGATACAAATCATGGAAAGAATGGCACAAGAAAGATTGTGACATGCTTTAAATAACAAGTAGGGGAGTTTTATAATTCATTTGAAAGGCAATAGGGAGCCACTGAAATTCCTTGAGAAGAGGACCAACATGGTCAGACCTGTGATTGAAGCATCTCAGTTTGATGGATTGGAGAAAGAGACTGGAGCAGGAGAGATGAACTACAAGGCTATTACAGTAGAGCAAGTATAAGAGAATGAAAATATAAATAGGGTTGTTCCTGTGTGGGTGGAAAGAAGGGGAGTGGGAAATAACCTACTATACTTAAATAAAACTATTCACAATTAACTACAGAGTTTCTGAGGATCGAGGCTCATCTTAAAGAATTGGAAAATAGGCACCATATTGCACCCAAGGAAACTACTTAGCACCAGATTCTTCTTCAGAGGAAAGAATAGAAAGGAAGGTGATTGTAATGGATGGTTAGAATGTAGTGAATAGAAGTGAGGGATCCATTCACCTTCAAGACAGGCATTAGCTTTTTAGAGCAGCAAGAGTAACATCTGCTATACGGGAGCCATAATTTACTAAATGAGTTGTCATTAACTTAATGAGCCTTCTTCAATACCTTTGTAAGTATGAGTATATGTAATTGTCAGACAGGCAAATGAGGCTTAAGGGAGCAGAAATGACTTGCCCACAGTCACACGGTGAACCAAGCATGAGGAAAGAAACATACGTGAGTTACTTATCATTCAGCTACAGAAAGGATGAATGATGATAATGGACAACCCTTAACAAATAAAGTAGCAAATGACTACCAAAGGTCTTCTACTTCTTCCCCTCCTTTACCAGCCACAAACAAACTCTTCTTTCTTTACTAGGAATAAAAGTGCTTTAGCACATTTGTGTCTCATTCCTTTACATGCTGCAGAATGATTCATAGATAGGGAATAATGAAAGGAAATAATATTTGCTTTTAATTTATGAAAAAGAGGGGCTTAATGAATGATATTCTGCTCAAGAGATGATTTGATGGATCTATGTGAATTTCAAAGGAATTCTAGAAATGTTTCATTTTCCCCTCTTTCAAATATTAAAAAATTGCATATTGCAGGTAAAATATTCTCTCCTGCAGAGTCATGTACATGAATATAAACAATTCCCCAGGCAATGATCGTCCTTTCTCAGTGGGCCACAATTATAGTGTTTTTATTTCCTTCTTTTAAAGCATCTCCCCCACCATCTTTGGAGAAGGTGACAAGGTAGATAGAGGTTTGCTGAAACTGCTATATATACAAAACATATACAGCATCTCCCAAAAGTCTTAGTGCCATTGTGTGTGTGTGTGTGTGTGTGTGTGTGTATGTGTGTGTAGGTGAAAAAATGTATGTGTATAAGTACTACTTTTTCCAAAGCAAGAGCAAGGACATACATAGGAGAGACATAAACAGACATAAATACACCTATGTGTATCTATATGTATATATAGAATATATTATAAATATAATATGTAAACTCTCTAAATATATAGATAGATATATTAAGCATAGGTATAATATATATTATGCCCAGATAATATATAGTGTATGTTATATATTATATAAAATATATCTCTATTATGAAGATTCTATATTTTCCGGATATAATCTCGTATCAGTTTTTTATTGTGCGGTTGTTTTCAGTCATGTCTGACTCTTTGTGACCTCATTTGGGGTTTTCTTGGCAACAATGCTTTGCCATTTCCTTATCCAGCTCAATTTACAGATGAGCAAACTGAGGCAAACAGAGTTAAATGACATCTATGTCTATAGAATAAACTACAGCTCTCTCTATTCTATAAATATTATGCACCGTATATAGTCTATAAATATGCTATAGATATTGAGATAGAGCTTTCCTATATATAGATTATATTTATAGAACATCCATGTCTACATATATTCCATATATTTTTAATATTTGAAGGATATATGTTATACACATACATATATTCTCTACTACCTTGCTCTTGCTCTGGAAACAATAATTAAACCAATATTGCCCTTACTACTAGAAAGAACAGGACAGGCCTTATGGCTCTGCTCACAATCACAGCTCCATCAACAGAATATCAAGGTGCATGTTTTCCTATTCCCCTCCAAATTTTGTTATTTTCCCTTTGTCATCTTTTTGTCATTCCAATGGCTATGAGGTGAAACCTCAAGTTGCTTTCATTTGCATTTGTCTATTAGTGAATGAGAGCATTTTTCATTAACTTATTAATAACCTGAATTGCTTCTATGAAAACTGACTATACATATCCTTCATCCATCCATTCATCTGCTGGACAATGGCTCACTGAGATGGTTTTTAAGAATTTGCCAGTTTAATTCCACTTCCATTGACGTAGGTTAAAATTCTTATTGACCGGGGCAGCTAGGTGGCACAGTGGATAGAGCACCGGCCCTGGAGTCAGGAGTACCTGAGTTCAAATCTGGCCTCAGACACTTAACACTTACTAGCTGTGTGACCCTGGGCAAGTCACTTAACCCCAATTGCCTCACTAAAAAAAAAATAAAAAATTCTTATTGACCTAGAACCGAAGAGACCTTGCTAACTGTCTGCCATGAGCATGAAAAGAGACAGAAGAAGCCTAGGAAATCTGGCTGACAGCTGGACTCAAAAGATCAAATCACCATCCTTGATGGAAAACATTGGAGAATCTCTCTTTTAGGTACTGAATGGAAAGTGTTAGAGCATCCTGGTCCAAGGAGATAGCAGTGGCGGCCTTCCTGAGCAATGCCCTCGTGTTTAGGAAATAAACACAGACCAAAGTCAGAGCCAACAGCTGCTCTGAGGCCTTAGCCAGACCTCTCAAGAGAGGCCCTGACTCTGGTCTCTGGCCTCAGATGAGTGATTCTTTGGCACGGTGGCCTTGAGGCCATTGGGACTTTGGCTTTAATTTGACTTTCTTGGCAACACTGGGATCTTGCACTCCTTCAAATGATCTATTCAAAACCAAACCAGGGCCTAGCTGGGCATGAGATATGGGGCTCCAGTCAGAATAAGATTGCAGTGTCTTTCTGCACACCAGAATGAATCTTTTGGAGATGAATTCCACCCTGTTTGCCTTTCCTAATGCATTTCCTAGGCTGAACACAGTCCAATTAACTTAACGCACAGAAAAGACCCACCAGCCTCCCTATCTATACCAAACTGTCAACAAACATCAAGACAATTTCTATTTCTAAGTTAGCTGTGCTCTGTCAGCCAATTCCGAATCTAGCTTCACTGAGCTGTTCCCACTAAGAAGAGCATTAAATCATTTTGGCCACAATTTCAGATGCTACATCCCCAAGGGCTCCATGGTGGCTAACACTTGGATAATACCTTCAAAGTTAGGGTGAAGTTGGAGAAAAACAAAGAAGTTTATAAACACAGGGCTTAAAAACCTACACCTACTCTAAAACAGTAATATAGGCTGCTTTCCTGAAGATGGAAAAAAAAAAGTCCCAAAGAGCTCAGTACTAAAATTCCAAGCATCTTAGGGTTGTGACCATTTTAATGTTAAGCTGCAACTGATATCCCATTGGGTTTTATTTCAAAACCATTTTCAGTCTTAACTTTAAACTATCCCTTTAAAAAAAAGTTCTAATTGCCCATGTCTGCAAATAAAAGCCTTGAACCAATTCACTGGCATAAGTGTGCGCTGGGTTTACAATAACTCATTGTTATGGGACCTTTAACAAAGATAAGATTCTTTCACTAGGCAGCAATAGCTGTCTTCCCAGGACGTGACATTTCACACCAAAGAGGGGATGGCATCGATTCCCATATGGACTGGTAGGATGCTCATTGCCCTCTTGGACATCTTAGCAGTTTAATCATTTGGTTAAGGGGAAAAGGTCAACGTGTAGTGGCAGCTGGGTGATCCACCAGAACCACAGTCCTGAAAATCATGAGAGAGATGGGGTGAGGGGGGAGACTTTGTCAGTATTTCTAGCTGCAACTCATTTTTATACAATAAGCAAATCTTCCACAAATCTTCCCAACAGGAAAGGAAATAACACATACTGCCAGGTATTATACATAAACTACTCTGGGATCTTCCTTTTCAAATTGTTTGAAAAAATTATAGATTTAAAGGGGTCGGACTAGGGAAAGGGGATGGAATAAGCACTTTTTAAGTCCCTACTATGTGCCAGGCACTGCGCTAAGCACTTTACATATACTATCTCATTGGATCTTCACAACAACCCTGGGTGGTAGATGCTACTAATATTCTCATTTTACAGTTGAGGAAACTGAGGCAGACAGAGGTGAAGAGACTTACCTGGGGTCACACAGCTCATAAGGTTTGTGAGGTTGAATTTTATCACAAGTCTTCCTGATTCCAGTCCCAACACCACAATACCTAGCAGTCCCTGGTTAGAGCATTTCGTTCATTGGCTAGACTAAAGAATCTTTCAAGTATTTTCTGGATCTGAGAGTCTATGATGATCCATCCTCTTCTATTTTAATTCTTTAGAATGGAAAGGTAGCAATGAACTAAGAGTCAGAAGACATGAATTCCAATCAAGACTCTCCCCTTATCTATCTCTGTGACCTCAGAAAAGTTGCTTACAGTGGAGGCTAAACGGGTCATTTCATGGACCAGGATTTCAGAGCTCACCAAGAGCCTTGGATGATGATTCAGTGCTTAGGCCTTTGGAGGATGGCCAACATCCTATTTGCTTCCTGATCTTTCTCCAACAATTGCTACTGACTCAGTTTCTCTGAGTGTCAGATCCCTCCTATTTAAAAATAAATAGGAAAATATACACCTTTCCTATCTCACAGGGTTGTGAAGACCAAATGACAAAATATCTCAGAACATACTTTATTTTTTTTTCTTTTTCTTTTTTTTTACAGGGCACTGAGGGTTAAGTGACTTGCCCAGGGTCACACAGCTACTAAGTGTCAAGTGTTTGAGTCCAAATTTGAACTCAGGTCCTCCTGAATCCAAGGCTGGTGCTTTATCCACTGCACCACATAGCTGCCCCCTTCAGAACATATTTTCAAAAATAAAGTAATGGAGAGAATGCTGGATCCCATTTAATTCAACTCAACAATCATTAAGTATTAACTGAATTAAGGGCTGTCTTTCTATGAAGATGCCTTGGCCATTCTACAGACTGCTCATACTTGGTTCTGTAGCCATAAAGAAGTGCGTGGTTTTTTACCAGATTCATAAAATGTATAATAAAAATAATTCTCCTCCACAGGCATGGACAGGAACAGAAACAAAGGGAAATTAAGGAAGCACAGGGGCCAGACATGGGTAACTATTCTGTTGTCTCATCCATCCATACCAGCATCTACTGATCTGGGCAGTAATGTCTCTGCCATCCATCAGGTCTCTACATGGTCAACATTGAGAACAAAGAAACAGATGCCATCCCCATTTCTGAAATATTTATGACTGAACCACACAACATATTTGGGAGAGCAAATTGATGACTTCTCTACTCCACACAGTCGCCTAGCATGCCAAATTGATTTGTGGCACCTTACTCAGACCCTGCTTCTCCTTCAATCTAATAGCTGACATGGAGAAGAGAGAACATAGTATGGGAACCAAGGCCTCTGTAATCTCCTAATTATTATTATTTTTAAGTGCCAAGAGTGATGATATTTGGGGGTGTCACTATGTAACAGATGCATTCTCTTTGAGAAGCAAATGGCCAGGCCATTGGGAGTGTGTGAATCATATGTTGGTTTGGTGTCATTCATCCCAAATTTCTAACAATGAGTACCGAGCTGTGTTACAAGATAATGGACCACGTGACCTCAGCATATGGAAATCAAAACATACCGAGTCCAGGATAGGTGTAATGATAAACATTCACAGAGACAGTTGAGGATGTGTCCAAGAGGAAGGCCATGGCCCAAAACAGAATGGGAACTACTTGGTTATTTCAGTTGCGGAGAACTGAACACTATTTGTGATTTACATAGCCACAACCAACCCACTAACTCTGTTTAAATGGTAGAAGTTAAAGATATCTGATCGTTATGTTTTCTTCAGGCCTAATGGGAGATAATAAGAAACAAATAGCCCTATTAGTATGTTATCATTGTGACTCAGAAGAAGCATATTCACTCATCTTACATACACATACACACATATACACACAGGCATGGGTCTGTATATATGTATATATATATATATATATATATATATATATATACAGCTATACACACATATATATATACAGCTATACACACATATATATATACAGCTATACACACATATATATATATATATACACACACACACACACATATACTTGTCTATGTATATAGATAGATAGATAGATATAGATATAGATATAGATATAGATATAGATATAGATATAGATATAGATATAGATATAGATATAGATATAGATATAGATATAGATATAGATATAGATATAGATATAGATATAGATATAGATATAGATATAGATACATGTGTTGCCCACATGCATACACACAGGTAAATGCAAACGTATATGTACACGCATTGTTGTTGTTCGTCCTTCATTCTTGAAGAGGACCATGACACTGAGGTGGTGTCATGACTTGCACTGAGTTGGATTTAAGTGAAGGCGAGACTCACTCTCTCTTCCAGAGGGATCTAGGTCCAATGGAAAGATATACATCAGGATGACTAGAGATGGCCTTGGATGTTTAAGGCAATTGGGGTTAAGTGGCTTGCCCAGGTTCACATAGCTAGTAAGTGTCTGAGGCGAGATTTGAAATCAAATCCTCCAAACTTCAAGGCCAATGCTCTATCCACTGCACCACTTAGCTGCCCTTGTATACACATCCACAAACAGTATAATACATATACATATGCTTATGTATATACTATACACAATCACATGCAATACTTTTATGTGCATGTTCATTGCACATACAGACATATGTGTATGTATATCTAGGTAAACACCACATGCTATATACACGTTCATCCAGTACATGCACAAACATGTATGATCAATCCACACATGAGCACATGCAGGCATGTGTGTGCATGTGTATGCATGTCCAAGTGCACATACATTTGGGATTCATAGCGTGAACAACACAGAACATAATGTTGGAGAGAACACTGGGCCCATCTGAGGACAGGGGCCAGGTTTTTCCTTTGTTTGTATTCCCAGTTCTTAGCACAGTCCCTGGTATGCAATAAGTCCTTGATAAGTATTTGGGAACTTGTTGACCTGGATTCAAATGCTGCTTCTTACAATTTATGATTACCTCTGTGACCATGGACAAGATCCTTAATTTCCTCAGGTCTCCAATTCCTTATGTATAAAATGAGGGGGTTGGAATAAGTGATTTCTGAGGTCCTTTCTTGCTCTTCATCTAGAACACTGTAAACTTATGCATGTAAATGTAAATATGCATCATATATTATATATGTTTACATACAGAGCATTGAGACTCTACTTTCTTTTTCCAGGAACTAGGTCTCCACATCACTTCCTGGCCATTTAAACTCATGCTGTGCTGCATTTATCTCCTCCCCTTTTTAACCCTCCCCTATTATATATGTTGCCTTTCCCCCATTAAAATGTAAATTTCTTGAGAGCAAGGACTGTGTTGCTTACCTGTATTTGCATGAACACTGCTTAGCTCAGTGCCTGGCATATGCTAAGTACTAATTAAATGCTTTAACATTCAAAGTACATTATATATATATATATGTGTGTGTGCATGCATGTATATATGTATATGTATGTATGTACACATATACACACAATATATGTACAAGTGTGTATGTACATGCATGCTTATATAATACATATAACCATGTACATATAGACACATATACAACATTCTACACATGAATGTGCATGCATGCACACACCGATTTGTCACATAGACTTGGATAAGAGGCAGTAGGGATTAGTGGATACAAACCTACCCCTGCAGATAAAAAGACCCAAGTTCAAGGCTTGTCTCTGACACATTCTGTTGCATGATCCTGGGAAAATCATTTAACTTCTCAATCTCCTCCCCCAACCCTGCCCCGTCATCCTGCCACCCCCAGATAACTCTCTAAACTCACAAGGGACACACATCTTGGGGTACTTTGGTCAGAGGAGGGTCCTCCCCAGAAAGCTCACTAAACAGGGTAGGATGACACACAAGGACTTCCAACATTTAGGAATTTGCAGTAGTTCACACTGTTACTGATTACAACTTATCCACAGCTTAATAAATAGTTTTCTGAGAGTCACAGCATCCAGAAATCTTTACTCTTCATTATTCTACCTGGCAATGAACCTCTCTCTCCAAACTGACCTAATCTGGTTCTCAGTGAAGATCATGATTAGGTCAATGTGTCACGTGCCTTTATAATACAAACATATACATACACACACATACATACATACACATATATATGTATATATGTGTGTGTGTATATATATGTATATATATACCCACATCTACAAATATAGATACATATACATATACATGAATGCATATATAGAGAAAAAGAAAGTTGTCTACATGACATATGTTAGATCAGTCCACTAATGGGTATTTATTAAATGTCTACTTTGTACCAGGCACTATTCTAGGCATCAGGGACACAAAGGTAAAAATTAAATTCTCTGTCCTTGAGATGCTTATGATATAAAGGGGTTCAAAATGTCCTTACATAATTAATCATCATGGTACAACGTATAGAGAGTCACCCACCTCTTCCACCTACATGGGTGACCCTAGGAAATTTGCTTTGCCTCTCAGAACTCTAAACCAGAGGCACCAAACATATGACACATGAGCTGCATGCTACCCACAACCCCCCCCACCAAGGATGGCACGAATCAGATAAAAATGAAATTGGGAAATATTTAACAAAAAGAAATAAAAATACAATAAAACATAGAGGTTGTCCTTTGCTGTGCAATCATTTTCAGTCGTGTCTGACTCTTCATGACCCCATTTTTGATTTTCTTGGCAAAGAAACTGGAATGCTTTGCCATTTCCTTCCCCAACTTATTTTTACAGATGAAGAAACTGAGCCAAATAGGCTTAAGTGACTTGCCTAGGGCCACATAGCGAGTAAGGGTCTGAGGCCAGATCTGAACTCAGGTTTTCCTGACTCTAGCCCCAGCACTCCATCCACGGTGCCACTTAGCTACCTCAACAAAATAAACATAAGGCAGTAAAGAAGGAGGACCACTAGCACTGGAGAGATGAGGAGAGTCATTGAGCAAGAAGGTGGTACTTGAGGCATGCCTTTAAAAGGGCATGAGATTCTATGAGGAAGAGAGAGTGTATGCCTGGACCATAGTAGGCACTGCCTGAATGCTCACTGTTAACTTCCAGACATACAGCACTTCCAGCTCCAGAGTTGGGAGACAGGTGATGAAATATCCTGTGTGAAGAAGAGTAAGAAGGCCAGCTTGCCTGGACCAGAGCAAATGGAAGCAAGAGAAGTATTTGATAGGGTTGAGAAGATAGAAAGGTGACAGGTTGTCATGGACATTTAAAAACCAAAGAGAATTGTATTTTGCCCTACAGGCAATAGGGAGCCACTGCAGTTTACTGATCACAGGTGATCACTTTGGATATGGATATGGATATGGAAGATCACCTTGGACAGCAATGCAAAGGATGGAATAGCAGAGGGAAACTCCAGAGGCAGGGACACTTAGGAGGACATTTCAATAGTCTGGGCGGAAGGTGATAAAAACTTGAACCAATATGGCAGCTCTGTAAATGAGTGAGAAGCAGAGAAAGGTGAAAGGTGTGGTGGAGGAAGAAATGGAGAAACTTGGCAACTGATTAGATATAAGGGATGAAAGAAAGGAAGGAACTAAGAGTAACACTCAGGTTAGGAACCTAGCTAATGGAAAGGATAAGGTAACATTCAAGAACAAAAAATATTTGGTAGAGAGTACATTTGTAAAACATATGTATCTTCTGAATGAAGTATGGATATTTGCATTTTCTAATAATTCTTCCCTGATGTTAAGAGTAGCCAGCATTGGGTTTAGTGACCAAGGTTTTCTCACTTGATTTTTGAGGAAAGGAAGGAAATGTGCCTTGTATACAGTATGCACTTAATAAATGTTTGTTGGATTGTTGAATCCCACCATAATTAGCTCTAAAGAAGGGAGACTCCATTATTTGCTCAAGTACCTAACGGCCCCTGTCAAACATGCTTTATATTTCTTTCTCTCCTTGTCTTTACATATGTTAAGACATTGGAAACATCGAGTAAGTGGATGCATTTTTTGCACATCTTCAGTTTCTTCTTCCTTAGGACAACAGTGTGTCATTCTCTGAAAGTGGTCTATATACACCAGGTTTTCAATTTGGGTGATGAATTTTAGCTACTTTGTGAAAGAGTTAAGTGAGAAAATGTTCAGGGGGAAAAACAACACTCAGTAGTGACAAAACAACGTGGACACGAGATGCCTGCAGTGCCAGCTAACATGAAACTTGTGGGTTTTCTGATGGAAGGGAGCCTTGGGAAAATAGAGCTTCCAAAGAAAATATACATTTAGAGAACTGAAAAATGCAAAGACTGAAAGGTTTGCCAAGCATTGCCCTCAAAATAATCTTCATGATAGAAAGAAATATCCAATAAAAGCAAAAAAAAAAAACAACCAAAAATCAAAAAACCAAACCAAACCCAGCCAATAAACAAACAAAAACCCCAAACCCATCAGCAGGCTGTTAAGGACTTTTTGACTCATTTAATAATCTATTTTATTATATCCTCTGACCATAATTCAACTGTATATACACAGAAGGCATTAAATTCTAGGTCCCAGCAATAGAAGTACATTCTGAGAATGGATACCAAGGATATCAGGTCAGAAAATCCAAATTACAGGACAAATGGTTTAAATTCCCAAGGGTGTTTTTTAAATGAGAAAGGGAAAGAAAATAGACTATTCTGTATGTGGATGATATATGTTTTCAAGGTGAGTAAATCCTTTCATGCATGAGGATATAAGCATAAATGTTATGAGGAAGACTGGATATTCAGTGGTAACAAACACAAATAGAATATGATACATTATTTAAGGATCCCTGAGGTCCACATATTGACTTAGAAAAACCACATATTAACATATGTATCCTATTGTATTGTTTATTTTGTTAACTATCTCACAATTGCATTTTAATCTGATTCAGGTGCTGCAATGGGACAACTTGGCTTTTAACTATGCATATGATTTCATCAGTATAAAGACCTCCTAGAACAGGAAATTCCCTGTACCAATGTAGGCTGGCAGTGCAGACAGTTGTCCAGTACTGAATGACTTGCCTCATACACAGTCAGTGTATGAGGACATACATAAACCCATGTATTCTGGCTTTGAGACCAGATCTTGATTTACTATCACATGATATCTCTCTCACATTGTGGGGCAGCTAGGTGCCACAGTAGATAGAGCATTGGACATGGAGTCAAGAAGACCCGAGTTTTAATGTTACCTCAAACACTTACTAGGGTAGCAACCCTAGACAAGCCACTCCATTTCTTCCAGCCTCAGTTTCCTCATTTGTAAAATGGAGATAATAATATTTACCTGCCACAAGGCTCAAATGAGATAGAATATACAAAGTGTTTTGTCAACTTTAAAGCACCATATAAATACTAGGGAGGATAATGATGAAAATTCTATTGGCACCTGTATTTAAAATGAATATATCATGGTTAAACTCCAGTTGCCAGGTACCTCCCACAACTGCAAAGAACAATTAGCAGAGGCATTAAGGGGGATTCACTTTATACTTTCAATTTCTATTGCCAAGTCTTCATTTGTTGAAACAACCAATATTCATCATGCATCTACTGTGTGCCAGGCATTGTACCAGGTACTGAGAATTTAAAAACAAAAGTGAGATGGTCTTGGCTCCCACAGAGTTTAAACTCTACTGGATAGTCATGTTGAAGTCTGGAGTTCTCTGCATCATTAAAACCCTAGGGGCCCAGGAATACCTGGTAACATGTTTGAATCTCTGCAATAATGTATTTCACAAGGCTTCAACTTCAGTCAACTCCCTCCTACCCTGATACCCACTTTATTCACAGTATAAACAGATTGCTTCATTCATTCATTTCCTAATTGTTCTTTCCTGTTGTCAACAGCAGCCAGAATCAGATTCTGATCCCGACCAAAACACCAATGCTTTCATGCTAGATCTTTGAGGAAGGAAAAACATTATGGTAGTCCATGAAGTGGAACATGGCCTTGTGCCTTTCTTTTGAGTTTTAAGTTTGCTAACTTGAGTTATATAACTTTTTTTGTTCCTGGAACAATGTGGCTATCCATCATTCAAGGATAATAAAAAATTCCAGCTGCACTTGCGAAATATTCAAGATCTTCATTCAGGTGACAGGCATGACAAAAACTTAATGTAATATTGATGGAACATAATTTTGAGCTGCAGTACTTTAGAGAAACTCCAATATTGTAATATTCGATGAAAATGAAAATGAGCCAAAGATGAGAGTTCATAAGAAAAAAAGATGCAGGCATTGCCCAAAGTTTGAAATATATTACAAGGTTGCTTTTTGTTTAAACCATTATAACCATTTTAATCCCTTTTGTTATACAAATCTACAAGGTCCATTTTCTTTGGAATTTGAGGACCAAGAACTGGATTAGAATCCCTATAACTGGATTACCCCTACCTAGATTTTTTTTTCAGATTGTTACCCCTAAGGCATTCTTGATTGCAAATCTCTCACTCTTTGATGAATAGGATGAAAAAAGAACATCAATATCTGTTCTCTCTCTCTCTCTCTCTCTCTCTCTCTCTCTCTCTCTCTCCCCCCCCACCTCCCCTCTCCCTCTCTCCACACACATATATACATATATATATATATATGTATATACATATGCATAGATACATATATACATACACACGCACATATACACATGTATATGTGTGTGTGTGTGTGTATTTACCTACTCAAGCTAGAAAATTCACCCTTTGAAGAGGGAAGAGGACTACAGACCTCCAGACAATGTCTCTCCAACCAATTTAATTTTGAATTGGGAGGGTATAGGACCTTGGATCTAGAGGTGGCCAGGACAGCAGAAACCATCTCGTCTAATCCCCTTCATTTTATAAATGAGGACAATGAGACTCCAAGAGGAAAAGTGACTTTCCCACCATCCCACTGAGCCAGAAAAGATAGCAGAGGCCATTGAGTCCAACCTCCTTATTTTAAAGTTAAGGAAACTGAGGCTCATGGAGATTACATGATTTGCCCAAGGTCAAACAGGAAGCGATTATCAGAAGCAAGATTTGAACTATCATTCCCAAACCGGTTTTCTTTCCACCATGCAATGTTCTTCCCATTCTGTCCCATTTGCTCCCATCAGAGGACAGCTACCGTTAACCGTGACTCCCAATAGTTGCTTATCGCTGTCACTTCTACAAAGCACCCTGTGTTTTTGTTTTGCTGACATGTTTTTAGTCATGTCCACCTCTTAGTGACACTGTTTGGGGTTTTCTTGACAGAGATACTGGAGTGGTTTGCCATTTCCTTCTCTGGCTCATGTGAGGAAACTTAGGCACACAGGTTTAAGTGACTTGCCCATAGTCACACAATTAGCAAGCATCTGAGGTTGGATTTAAAATCGGGAAAATGAGTCTTGCTGACTCCAGGCCTGGGGTTCTATCCACAGCACCACCAAAGTCCCCTGTACTCCTCACCTACTCAGAGAGCTCCCCAGGTCCCTTTCTTAGCCCCTGCCCTGCCTAGTTCCTTCAAGGAGAAGTTCAGAGCCACCCATGTCAACCAACTGAGCATCAAGTATGTAGTCAGCACCTCCAAGTTCCTGACGTTGTGCTGGGAAGCACATTCCCCTGGGTCTTCGTTCTCTTGTGCTCTGTCCTTAAGGTAGGTGATCCGATGATGTTCCCATAGCTAAGGGTATTTCCTCATCTTTCTTAAAGGTTCTTATCTGTTGTTTGCCATGTGTCTGTCTGTCTTAGCATCTGAGCTCAGGTTCACCTTAAGAATCCCCAACTTCTCTTCATGGGCCACCAGTGGAGGTGGAGGGGCGGGGGGACAAAATGAGTTCCCAGGTAGAGTCCTAGGCATGCCCCTGGCTCCCTCAAATAGTCACACAAACTCAATGCTCATAATAACTCTGGCTTACCCACAGTCTAACTTGGGTCTTGAGCAAATAACAGGAGTTTAATCAAGTAACTGCGTCTGAAAGCAGACTGGCTTCTCTAGAGCCCATAAGGAAATCAGTGGAACTTGGTCCTGAATAGAAACTGAAAGCTGGTGGGTGAGACAATGTGGAACAAGGGCCAAGTCCAGCATCTTGACAGGAGAGAGATATGTCAAGAGATTCATCAGCCAAATATTCTATTTCTGACAAGGTGACATTGGCCAAAATTGAATTTGATGTTGTCATTGCCAAATGAGTAAAATAAATGCAATTATAACAGCCTGTGATGATGATGATAACTGGAAGTGATAAAGCACTTTAAGGTTTGCAAAGCACATTATCCCAATTGAGCCTTATAACACCTCTGGGGAGGTGGGAGCTATTGTTATCCCCATTTGACAGATGAGTAAACTGAAGTGGAGTTACTTAACCCCTATCTGTCAAATGAGCTGGAATTAGCTGTGTGATCTTGGGCAAGTCATTTAAGCCTGTTTGCCTCAGTTTCCTCATCTGTTCACTAGGCTGCAGAAGGAAATAGCAAACCACTCCAGTACCTTTGTCAAGAAAACCTCATGGAAAACAGTCGATGGGGTCATGTAGAATGAGATAGGACTGAATAATTGAACAATAAAACTGAAGTAGACAGAGGTTAAATGACTTGCCCAGGGGTATCCAGAGCTGTGTCTAAAGCAGCATTTGAACTCAGATTTCACTGACTCTAGCTGTAGCACTCTATTCATTTAATCATTTAGATACCTTAAGTGTCTCTGATTTCATTAGTTTAGAGGATTCATACCAAGGCAAGGCATAGGTTCATGGGATCATGGATCTGAGGTAAAAGGGATCTTATTCTCTTTACAACTTAGGAGACATATCTCAGTTGTAATGTGAGTGCCACAAGGTCACACAGATAGTGGCAGACTTGGGATCTGAACCTACATAACCTGTTGCCAGAGTGATATTTCTAAAGGACAGGTCTGACCATGTCACCTCCCTGGCTTGATAAACTCCAATGGCTCCCTAGTACCTCTGTGATCTAAACCAAACTCATATGTTGGGCATTGAAGGCCCTTTGTAACCTGGCTACAGCCTGCCTTTCTAGACTTAGTAAACATGACTCCCTTTGCCAAACTCTTTAGTTGAGGCAAACTGACTTTCGGGCTGTTGCCCCCACACAACCACCTCCTATTTCCATGAGTCCATTTTCCCCAGGCTTGGAATGTATCTCTTCCTCATGACCACCTCTTAAAATCTCTAGATTCTTTCAAAGCTCAGTTCATATGCCACCACCTTTAAGACATTTGGGGGACCCCCTAACAGCTACTGTCCCCCTTTGCCCACAAAGCAATAGAAAGAACTGTTTATCTATCTCATGGGTAGACTTCTAAGTGTATATGTTGTCTTCTCTAATAGAACAGGGGCTTCTTGAGGGTAAGAAATTATTTCTTTTTTTCCCCTTCGTATTCTCAGCACCTATCACATAAATAAGCTCTTGCAGGTTGAGAGATGCGGCCGGGCAGCACACAAAGATCGTGACCTAGTCAAGGTCAAACAGGCCTCAGACAGGATTTAAAGCCAGGTGTCCCCAAATCCAGACTCAACACTCTATTAACTTCGTCACATTGTCTCTACTAGACTATTCTCTGTTGTTGCCACCAGATAAGGCAAAAAAGTTGAAAGGAAAGTGAAAGCTTGCTTAGAGACAGGAAATAGGCTTGGAATAATGAGCTTTTTTTTTTTTTCTCCAGCAAAGAGAAGCAAGAAGAGTGGAAGTACGGGCCTTATTAAAACTTCTTTTTATGTGGAGGGCATCCACAGCAAAATCTCTAGGCGTTTGGGTGACATCAAGCCCATTACAACTATGGATTGCCAGGAAAATTTAGGAAAATCAGTTGTTAGAAAAATTTGACAGTATGGGAGTCAAGGTTTTGATATGGACAAGCACAAGTTGATACATGTAGGATCACGGAATTCTACATATAGAGCCAGAAGGGATTTGGGGGCTGATCCAACTCCTGAATACAGTCATCCAACTACAGATGAGGAGACTGAGGCAAGGAGAGGCCAGGGGACCACGGATTTAGAAGTGGAGTTAGACACCATTCTAGTCCGAGCCCCTTGTTTTACAGATGAAGAAACTGAAGCTCAAAAAGATTAATTGACTTGCTCACGGTCACACAACTAGTATTAGAGGTGACACTTGAAGCCAGGTCTTCCCCTTTCTAAGTCCAGCATGGTATCCAATAGTGATTCAAACTTAACTTGGAGGATGGAAGGCCATGTGGTTTAGCAGGCAAAAAGACCTGGGATCAGTGATCTCTAAGGTCCCTTCAAACTATTTATCAGGAGTCTGGGAACATGCTTTTCAAAATATATTTTGGTGATTCTGTTCCAGTAGAATTGGTTTCCTTTGTAATCCTATGAATTGTATTTTGCACATTTAAAACATTTTAAGAAGCAGTCCCTTGTTTTCACTAGACTGCCAAAAGGGTCCCTGACACCAAAAAGATAAATCTAAGATGCTTTGATCCAATGCCCCTTGACTCTGCCCCTTACTAGCTGGGTGATCTAGAGAAAATGATTTATCCTCTGCTGGCTTCAGTTTTTTAATCTGTAAATGAGAAGATTGGACTAAACAATGTCTAAGTTCACTTCCAGATGTTCATTCATCACTATATGATGGGCTCCAAGAATCAAGTTGTAACCCAAATTAAGGGTTTAAGAATGTATGAAATAATATAGGAAAATATATGCTACTGTGTTCCACAGGTCAATAAAACCTGGGCATCATGGCAAAGGGTATCATGGTGGGAAAGTGGGAGAGATTTACCCACCATCTAGCAAAATCTTACATCTAAAATAGGAAGTCCCAAATGATATTCTACCAAAAAAAGGTAAAAGAAAGTGGAAAAGGTCCATAGGATCCTACATCTTCGAGGTAGAAGGGATTTCAGAGGCCATTAGCCCAACCCTCTCAGTTTACAGATAAAGAAACTGAGACCTGGAAAGGTTAAGTGCCTCACCCAAGGTGACACAGGTGACAGAGACAAATCCTTTGGCTCCAAATCTGGCTCTGTTTGCCAATGCTCAACACTACTCCCTTCCTGAAAGAAGCTACTCTGCCAGCCAAGGGGATGGAAGCAAATTAAACAAGACTGGGCTGGAATGGGGCATGATGAGGCTAGAAAATCATGGACAGGGTGATCATTGGCATGAAGACTTGTCAGTGCCTAAATTCCCTCAAGCAGTGCAGATTAGAAACTCCTCTATAACTTTGTCCCAAGGAGGTGCCTGGAGCACTGAGAGTTGAAGCATTTTGCTCCTGGTCAAACATCCAATATACATAACAGGGAAGACAAATTCAGGTCCAAGGTCCACCCTCTGTGCCAATCTGCCTCCCACTTTCCCTTTTGCATAGAGGACTCTCATCATAGCAAGGGCAGTGCCATACAGAGAAGACTCATCAATCCACAAGCATTCATAAGGATAGTGGGCCAGACACTGGCAACACATAAAACAGATAAAAGCTGGACATTCCCTGTCCTTAAAGCCCTTACATTCTACTAATATCTGCTTCTTCATTGTTGTTCAGTCATTTCAGGTGTATCCAACTCTCTGTGACCCCCCCACCCCCCCATGGGGTTTTCTTGGAAGAGATACTCAAATAGTTTGCCATTTCCTTCTCCAGCTCATTTTACAGATGAGGAAACTGAGGCAAATAGGGTTAAGTGACTTGCCCAGAGTCACATAGATAGTACGTATCTGAGGCCACATCTGAACTCAAGTCTTCTTTCTTCCAAGCCCCATGCTCCAACCGCTTTGCCACCTAGCTGCACAATATTTACTTATAATAATTTACAAATTATGTTTGAGTTGCATCCACCAAGCGCCATTACCCAACTAAAAGAGGCAGAAATTTCCAGTATTTGCTAAAGCACAAAGAATAGACATATCTTTTAAAGTAACTATGAAATTTGAATGAGTTATTCTGGCCAGCAAGGGAAAAAACTGACCAACTTTTTTTTTTCTGCTTAACTGGAAGAATTTTGATTTCTCTTTAAAATTCACTCACTTGAATTGGAAAAATTTCAATTTTGAACAATTCACTTATTCAATCTTATATTCAATGTAATCCCAGCCATGACACCTGGGACTATCAGTGCTTGCACAACTTATAAATGCACCCATCAGGCTAAAAATAGAAGTCTAGCACCAGCCACCAACACTGCATTATGTATAACCACATATCTGAATGTCAGCTATGTAGTCTTAAGAAGGAAAGCATATCCATGTAAAAGGAAATACCTATGAATGATGCAGCTGGAGGAGGCCAGAATAAGAATCTCTTCTCTAAGTTAATCTTCCATTATATGGCTTGTCCTGGAAATGATGCCTAAAGGAATAAAAACAGTCTATGAGCAACTGTAGGCCATGCATTTTGGGCACTCTGTTTATGGTTCATCAACAGGTAAGGAAGGATTAAGGAGGTGTTAAATATTTACATGCTAGGAGAAAACCTTTAGCCAAGCTGTTTCTTCTTTAGATGGAGATCATATTTTTATTTATCCTGTCTTCTCCATCCCCAGCAGCACCACCTTTAAATTCCATGGTATAAACACCCATTTTCCAAATTGAAGAGAAAATCATTTGTCTTGACATGTTCTCTTCTCCAAGACTTGGCCCCTCAAGAGACAATGCTCAGCAGGCCAACCTGGCCCATTCTAATTGTTTTTAATGCTACTCTGAGCCTTTATTCCCCAACTCCGAAGAGAAATACACAGAGGGCAGGACAGATACAGAAGGAAGGCTTAATTGAAATCCAATATCCACAGCATTTCCTTCTTAACTAGCAACAGTGAAGCAATCTATTATCTTCACCTGACATGAACAAAGGGGCCTGGCGCAGCCCTGTGAATACCAATCCCACATGAGGAAAATAGAGACACACATGAGTTTCTTGGGTGGGAACTGACCTTTATCAGTTGACACCAGGAGCCATTTACAGGGTTTTAATTACCAGTCAATATCTCTCTCCGATGAACACATAAATGATAACCACTGCCACTGCAAATAAATAAGTAAAGAAACCCAAAGTCCTAACAGACAGCCCAGCTGGTGGAAAAGGTACAAAGTCTTTCCTAGAGCAAAGGGGATGATTTTTAAAAAGGCAAAATGCCAGTCATGAGATCGTAGCCGACTATTGGCAAAATCCTGACGGCAGCAATCCTGCCCATCGATCAACAATGCAAAGAGCTGACAAAGAGACCAAATGAAAGGCTTGAAGGACTTTGCATTTTGCAAGCCTTTGTGATGAAATTGTGCTGCCCAAAGGGATTCAGGCACAGTATTGTTCTGAGGGAAATTCTAGGGTTGGTTTCCAGTGCCTACATTCCTCATTGAATTCCATTTGATAATTTGGAGTCCTCTAAGCTTATTTTTTTTTTTTTACAAAGACTTACTCAAAATACAAGAAACTATGTTATTCACTGACTTTGACCACTCCAATAATCTCTGGAGAGAGAATTTTCTTCAAATCTTTTTTTAAAGAAATTTTTTTAAAGCCCACATAGCTTAATGGAAGATTTTTAAGGTGGAAAGTCTTGTGTCAGATGAGTTGATGAGTAGATTATATTTTCATCTCTACAGATCGTTGCCACTTATTTCAGGTAGCTGTTTTTAATTATTTCAGTTCAAAAACTGGTGGAGAAATAAAAATCTCCCTGTTAGTGCTAATTGGCCTCCTATTATAAGAAAGGGGAAAAAACTGCATAACCCAGTGGATGAGATAACAAGTAATTGGTACAGTTCTTCATAGGAAACAATTCTAAGCCAATGCTCAATTATGCAGCAGTGAGCTGGATGATGGTTAATTTATTAATGGACTTGGTGCAGCCTATAATGGCATTATTGATAGGGAAACCTATTTTGCCTATGAAACTAATCAGAGTTCTGGAGAAGGGAGGCAGGGGAGGAACCATTTTTGAAAAACAGGCTAAATTTTAAAAAAAATTGTTCGAATGGAAACATAAAGAGGGTTGAACATGGAATGGAAGTCTGTATTGGAGGAGAATGATTGTTACATCTGGCATTTGGGGATCTGAGTTCAAATCCCAGCTCTAACACATGTTGTCTTAATGACCCTTAAACAAGTTACTGCCCCATTCAAGTCCCCACATGAAAAATAATAATAGCTAATGATGATAGCTGACATCTATAAAGCATTTACTATGTGTCAGGCACTATGCTAAGTGCTTCACAAATGTTATCTCATCTGATCCTCACAATAGCCTTAGGAGGTAAGTGCTATTATGATCCCCAGTTTATAGATGAAGAAACTGGAGCAAACAGAGGTTAAGTGACTTGCCCAGAGTCACACTTTTGTTGAAACATTTCAGTCATGTTCAATTCTTCTGGACCCCATTTGGGGTTCTCTTGGCAAAGATAGTAAGAGTTGTTTGCCATTTCCTTCTCCAGCACATTTTGCAGATGAGGGAACTGAGGCAAACAGGATTAAGTGAGTTGTCTAGAGTCACACAGCTAGAGTCTAAGGCTAAATTTGAACTCAGGTCTTCCTGACTCCAGCTTTGGTGCTCAACTGGGAGGGTTGGTATGGATCATCTCTATGGTCCCTTCCAGCCCTAAAAAGTAAGAGAGGATTGTTATATTACATGTCTTTCAACTGGTACAGGAAAGGAAGATGAGGAGAGAATTTGGAAATCAAAAATTTGTAAAAGACCGTTAAAAATTAAAAGATGCAATTAAAAAATATTTAATATATTAAGTTAAAAAATTAAAGCAGGGGCAGCTAGGTGGAGCAGTAGATAAAGCACTGGCCCTAGATTCAGGAGGACCTGAGTTCAAATCCGGCCTCAGACACTTGACACTTACTAGCTGTGTGACCCTGGGCAGGTCACTTAACCCCAATTGCCTCACCAAAAAAAAATTAAAGGAAAAGAATAAAAGTACAAGAGGAGGAGAAGGGAGAGGACATAGTTGAGGTCAGTGAAAGGGAATTAAAAATCAGATCCCCTGATTTTAGTCTAACTTCTCCCTCTTGCTTTAGAGATGAGGAAACTTTGGCACCCAAAGTCCATATGTCTTAGTACCAAAGTCAGACAGGTAGTGAGCAGCAGAGCTGATATTCAGACCAAAGTACTCTAATTCCAAATCCAACATGATACCTTGCTGCCTCTGTAGTCTGAGATTCCCAAAGAAGAACAGGAAATAACAGAATGTCAGAATTTGAAAGTGTCAAGAAACCCCAATGGCTATCTAGTACTACCCACACATGAAAGGAATCCCCATAGTAACACACCCAACAAGTCATCTGGCCACTGACTGAAAACAAAAGGGTAGGACCCACTGCTTCCAAATGTAACCCATTCCACTTTTGACCACCCCTTTGAATAACAATCCTACATATGGAACAGAGAGATCCACATGTTTCATGAGTGGAAACTGATCTTTATCAATCGACACTGGGAGCCATTTACAGGGTTTTAATTACCAATCACTGTCTCTAATGAACACCTAAATGCAAAATGATATGGTCCAATTGTGAGGCAATTCTTCTTGCCATCAAGTCGAGATTTGTTTCTTTGCAATGTCCATCTATTGCTCCTACCGCACATATTGCTTAAAAACAATAAGTTGAATCTCTCCTCCAAATGGCAACCCTTTGAATACCTGAAGACAGGCATCATGTGTTCCCTCAGCCTTCTCTTCTCTAGGCTAAAACAAGCCCAGTTCTTTCAGGCCATCTTCCTCCATCACTGATTCTAGGCCTTTTGGCATCTTGATTGCCCTTCTCTGAGAGCTCTCCCACTTCTTCACAAAGAGTAGTGCCCAGAAGTGAGCACAACAGATGATTGTCCCAAAATACATGCTCCTACACTATGGTCTCCATACATCACCCATATGGGAGGGGACCTATAACTGCCAAAATACAGCTAGGGGCAATGTTGCCGTTTTTCCAAAGAGGCTAGACAGATGTGAGGAGTTCAGAAGAGGAACCAGAGATGACAACCTGACAAATCAAAGTAGCTGACTGTTGACCAATCACTCCTTTTCCAGCTCTAATTTCTCAAATCCTATTAACTTTCCAACTCAAGGTAAAATGGTGTGTTTGTTTTTGAAATGGAACAAAGCCCTGAGCAGATTCCTATTACTTATTTCTGAGAGGTCATTTTTATGGACCTAGCCATTGGGAAAAAAATACAACATAAAGTCTTTTGGCTCTTAAAGGATTCATATCAATGTTGAGAACAAGAAACATGAGGATGAATTTAATTCAAAATTGAGCCATTACACATAGACTTATACATCAAAGGAGAGATAGGAATGCATTCTACATGGTTTGATTGTTTTTACATAATCTAGGCTTAAATTTATGGTGTTGAAGTTGAATTTCAATTTATGATATTGCTATGGGTCTTTTGGTAAATTGCTCTTCATTCTACCTATAGTTGAATGTCCTTATCAATCAATCCATCAACAAGAATTGCTTGATTAATTGTTGAGGAAACTCAACTATAGGTAGAATGAAGATATATAGATATAGATGTAGATGATATAGGTAGAGATTACAGAGAGATGTGGGCATATCTGTATATACACACACATACAAACATGTGTATATTGGTATGGGAATTATATATACACACACATGCATGTATATATACACATATGTGTACATATACATACATATAGCTATACGTATATCTCTCTAGCTATCTACACACATATACATATAAATATGTGTATGTACATATATACATGTATGATGTGGAAATTCACGGAAAGCCAAAAATAACCCCTACCCCCAAGAAGTCTACATTCTAATGGTGGAGAAGACATGAATAGATTAATCAATCAAGAAGCACTTCTTAAGTATCTATTATTGGCCAGGTTTCTGTGCTAAGAGCTGGAGATACTGACATGGGGTATGTGGGAGCCACCTCATTCCACTCTCAAGAGGTGACTTAAATTTTCAATGTGAGCATTAATAGTTTTACAATTATCAAGTGCTACAAATCTTGTTAATGATGCATATTAAACTAAAAAGTATGTCCTGATTTTTCAGAAAGCCAGTTGTTAAACATTTACCAGCACACCCCTGGATACAGAAACAAAAGTAAAACAATCTTTGCCTTCCATAAGTTCACATTCTACTGAGAGAAACTGGACATATGTAAAATGTATATAAATAGGTTGCAATGATGATATAGGCACACAGACACTTAGATGGAAGTAGGGAAGGAGAAGAGGAAAGGAGAGGAGAGGGGAGGAGAAAAAAATGTGTCAGAGACAGAATTTGAACATAGATCTCTAGCTACTACTTCTATATAAAATCTATACAGCATAAATTTCAGGACATTTACAAGTGGAGATACTATCATTTCAAGGTATTGGGAAGCCCTTTTTGGGTAGAAAGTGGCACTTGAGACAACCTTTGATGGAAGCTAGGGATCCTAAGAGGTGAAGGTCAGAAGGGAGTGTATTCCAGATAGTGAGGATGGTCTAGGTAAAGGCATGGAGGTGGTAGATGGAATGCTATGGATCAAGAAAAGCAAGAAGGATAATTCTACTGGACATGGAATTTGTAAAATTTGGAGACAGATTATGAAGGTATTTAAATGTCAAAGGGAAGAGTATATATTTGAGCCTAGAGACAAGAGAAAATCACTAATGCTTGTTGAACAGAAAATTGATATGAAGAGAGATTTCACTTTGGTAGTTCTGTAGACTTCAAGAAAGGCTAGTATATACTAGTCCAAATCTTATTTATCCCATATCCCCAACATGCAGTTGTGGTTGAGGTGGTTGTTGTTCAATCATTTCAGTAGTACCTGACTTTCCATTAGCCCATTGGGGCTTTCTTGGCAAAGATACTGGAGTAGTGTGCCATTTCCTGCTCCAGCTCATTTTTAATATGAAGAAACTGAGGCATGCAAGGTTAGGTGACCAAAGTCACACAGCTAGTAGGTGTCTGAGGCCAGATTTGAACTCAGGAAGATGAGTTTTCCTGATTCCAAGCCCAGGGTCTATCCACTATGGCACCATCTAGCTTCCCCTCCCACCATGATAATGGTGAATTTACTTGAGTGTATGTGTGTATCAATAAAATCACAGATCTAGACAAAGTGTGGAAATTTCCTTCATCCTCATAGAATGTCAATTCATCTACAACTTAAAGTCTCAGTTCAATCTCTTAGAAGTTAGGTGACTTGCCCAAAGTCATAGAGTCAACAAGTAGGAGAGGCAGAATTGGAATCCCTGTCTTCCTGACCCGGATTATAGCCTGAACTATTGAGTCATGTTTTCTCTCAGTCTTTATGAACCAGGCTGGTGATTTCATTGATTTGGGAAACTCCCAGATAAGGTAACTCCCTCCACTAATGCAGGGCAAGCATTTTCTCTATAACTCATAGAGTTGCCCAGAGAAACTGTGTCGCATTCCAATGGAAATGGATCCTGCAAGGCCATATATCAACTTGGAAAACCACAAATGAACATTATCTATAGGGTACTCTATTTTCATTTATTTTGTAAATATTTCCCAATTATGTTTTAATCTAGTTCTGCCCCACTGGGGAGTTTTGCTGCCACATGAGGGCCAGTGAATTTGGCACCTTTGGCCATGGACATAGTACACACATACATTTTGAGAGACAGAGGGAGAGGGGAAGGGGGGAGTGGGGAAGGGGGAGGGCAGAGGGAGGGCAGAAAAAAAAGGGAAAGAAAGGGGAAATGGGAAAGGAAGGAAGGGAAGGAGGGAAAAGAAAAATGGAAAGGAAAGGAAGGAAAGAAGGGAAGAAGGGAGGATGTAACAAGTATTTATCAAATACCTACTATGTGCCAGGGTCCATCTCTGGAGTTGGACCTTGGGAGAAGAAAAGAAGAATCTCAAAGGGTCAAAATGAAGAGGGAATGAACTCCAGGCAAGGGGGATGACCTACATAAATTCAACATGAAAAAAATAGCAGATCAACTTTGGATAGCAACAAGTATCCAGTTTGGCTTAAAAGAAGATTGCATGACGGGAAGTAGAACAAAAAAAAGTTGGAACAATAGGTTAATTTCCAGTTGAATTTCTTTCCTATCCCCAAATTCTCTGGGCAGCTTATGCTACACAGCAGTGCCCTTGCTGGTGTTTTCAACACCTCTTAATTTAGTATCATCTGCAGGTTTCATTAATTTATTGTTGACTGCCTCCTGAAGGTTATTAATGAAGATATTAAATAAGACAGAAACCAATGTCAGTCCCTAGGCACTTCAGTAGAATGACTAATCAGGGAGCAAAGGCTGGAGTCTGTTTTTGAAAGACACTTTCCAATATATTTAGACAACAGTATATGTTGAAAACTACAAGCTGAGTAAAATAATGATGTCAGTGTAAGGACAGGACCAATAATCAATGGGTCTCCACATGTGTCTGAATACCTCTGTAAACATATGAGTGATGCAAATCCCCTTAAGTTCTTCTTTCTGGACCCTCCTGAGGTTGTACAGCCCTATTCATACAAGCCTAGATCTTGAGTTGGAAGGGTCCATGGAGTTCATCTAGTTTAACCAACTCAGGAGAAGGCTTGTGACTCATCCAATCATCAGGGGCAGGATTTGAACCCAATTGCTCTGAATCAAAAGCCAGTGCTCTTTCCACATTCCATAAGTTCCATGATGAATGGAGGGCATTTTGCAAGACTGAGATCATTGCAAAGTGAGCCCTGCCCAAGTTCAGATGATTTTTAGAGACCTCGCTCAACTGTGACAGCAGCACAGTTTGAAAGTAGAGTCACAGAACCTTAAATATAAAATTATCAATGCCTTGAAATTTAGATGGGAAGGAATCTCTGTAGACATCTGTTCCTCTCATTTTACTGACAAGGAAACAGATCATGCAGGGGTAACCAAAAGAGCTGAAATAGAACATAAGTCCTTTCAATTCCAAATTCAACATATTTCCACTGTCATGTTGCCACCCATGCCAATATTGAAAACGTTGTCCCCTGGCCAGGTGAGAATAAGCTCGACTTTTAAAAATTATAGACTGTTGCCTCCTCTATGAGGGCTGTGGGGAGGGAGGGAGAGAATTTGGAAATCAATTTTTAAAATGAATGTTGAAAATTATTTTATGTGTAATTGGGGGAAAACAAAATATTAAATAAGAAAAATAAAGTGAAAAATTATAGACTAAGCTAATCATCATAGAAATTCAGCTTATTTGTATACAATCTGCCTTTTTCTGTCTTTATATATGGAAGTGGTTGTGTCTGTTGTCAGGATCATATTTTTAAAATATTCAAAATCATAAACTCAAAGGACTCGAGAACTAGAGGGAAATATAGATGTCACCTAGTCTAAGCTCCCACTTTGACTGGGAAAGAAACACTGGTTTCACCTAAAGAGGTGAAATGACTTTTCTAAGGTAACACAGGTACATTTTTATGCAGCCAGGATCTAGATCTGGGTCTCCTGATTCTCATTTTGTTGCTCTTTCTACTTAGATACAGATGTCTGAAAGTCATCCCAGCAAAGTTCTCATAGTGCTCCCATGCAACAAGCACCTTTTAAAGAGTTTGTTGTTTTGTTTATGCTGTATAGGATAACAATATCTATAACTAAATGACCCTAAATAGTTCTTGGTACTTGGGCAATAGCCTCATTGATCAGGTGTAAATCTCCAACTGGCTCAGTTCTCATATTTATACCATAATATATATGTAGTTTTAAGATGAATGAAAAGAGAAGAGGATAAGAAGGATCAGTCTTGAAGTTGCAAAATCATAGGATCATATACTTCTAGATATAGCATTCCCAGAATAGACCTCAGAGGCTATCAAGTCCAACCCCTCTTCCCATTTTACAGATGAAGGAGACCAAAACCCAGAGATGGAGTGTAATCTCTTCAAAGGTCAAAGCGTTAATAAGTAGAGAGCCAAGATTTAAACTGAATCCAGAACTCTTTATATTATGTTTGAGTGACACTATTTTCAAGGCCCTGCTCAGACACATAAGCTTTATGCTATATGACCCTGGGCAAGCTACCTTAATTCCATGAGCCTCAGTTTCCCCATCTATAAAATGGGAGACCCAAGCTCTGACTGGTGAGCTTTCACCTCATCTTACCTATTCCCAGGCCCACTATACCATGTCTTAGTCATCTCTAAGTCGCACACGGAAGCCCCAACACTCCCCCATTTGCAACTCTTGTGTCTTCATATATGTTGTCTTCCCCTATTAGAAGGTAACTCCTTAAAAGGTCATCTGGCTTATGTGTATTTATATCTCCAGTGCATAGTTTTGCCTTCTTTCTCTACCATGCCCTAGTATAGAAAGCTTCTACCCCAACCCCTTTTCAGCTTCCCTTTTAAGCATTGTCTTTCTCCATTAGAAGACAAGTACTTTGAAGATAGAGACTTCTTGCTTCTATTTTTATCTCCAGTGCTTAGCACAGTGCCAGGCATATAGTAGGTGCTTAATAAATGCTTATTGACTTGATTTTCCTGGAACTTAGCAAGTATTTAATAAATGCCTTTTCATTCATTTATTCACTCATATTTACTCCACAGGTTTGTTATAAAACAGCTAAGTGTTTTATACATGTGAATTATAGTTTTCTTTTTAAAAAATAGCAATTGTTTGGCTGATATTTTGACATCTAATACAACTAGGTGGCACAGTGGATAGAGCACTGGCCCTGGAGTCAGGCAGACCCGAGTTCAAATCCTGCCTCAGATAATTATTAGCTATTTGATCCTGAACAAGTCATATAACCTTAGTTTCCTCGACTGTAAAATGCAGATAATAAAAGCACCTACTTCAGGAGGTTGTTATGAGGAACAAATCGGATAATATGTGTAAAACACAGTACCTGATACAAAGTAGGAGCTTAAAAAGGCTTATTGTCTTCTCTTTCACTTCTTCCTAATGAAAATTTAGCCAAGAAATATACTGTCACACTTTTCTGTTGATCAAGCCTCCTCTTCAATTAACCTTTTATGTATACCTAACCTTATGGGAAATGGTTCATAGGATCATAGATTTAGAGTCAGAAGGGACATTAGAGGCCATTGAGCCCAACTCCTCATTTAACAGATAGTGACATGTCTTGCCCAGGGACACATAGCTAGTAAGTGTCTAAGGCAGGATCTGAACACAGGTCTTCCTGACTTCAAGCCAACATTCAATCCACTATACCCCCTCTCCTAGATTTTTCTATCTTTCTATCAAAACAAATTATCATCCTATCCTTATAATTCTGATAATTATACAACTATAGATGTAAAGTTGCAAGTCAACTCCCTCATTCTTCTGATGCATTAACTGATAAGGTCTACTTAGCTTGGAGAAAAGAAGGCATAAAGAGAACAAGAAGTTCCCTCAAGTGTTTGAATATAGGAAAGGGGTTAGACTTACTCCACTCATCTTCAGAAGGCATAGCTAAGAACAAGTGGCAGAAGCTGCAGGGAGAGCATCTTAAAGTTGGTGTAACTAACAATAGGCCATCCCAAATTATGATGGGATGCCTTGCAAAATAACGGGATTCCCAACAATGGAAGTTAACAGAAACAGATTCAGACTTAGAAGAGACTTCAAAGACAATGAAATTTGTATGATATATTCAATAGATTAAGAAAAAAAGCTCCTGACAAATTACAACATTCATTCCTATGAAAATGCATAGGAATAAATGGAGATTTCCTTAAAATAAGTGACAATTTTCTAAAACTATCAACAAGCATTATCTACAATTGTTGTTCATCTTTCATTTTTGAAGAGGATAATCCAGAAGCTTTCCCAAAAAGATCAAGAGCCAAGCAAGGATGCCTATCCTCACCACCATTATTCAATATTGTACTATAAAGGCAAGCTATAGCAATAATAGAAGAAAAAGAAATGGAAGGAATTAGAATAGGCAATGAGAAAAGAAGACTATCACTCTTTGCAGATGATAATAGTATACTTAGAGAATCCTAGAAAATCAACTAAAAAAAATAGTTGAAATAATTAACATCAGCAAAAGTTGCATGATATAAAATAAACCCACATAAATCATCAGGATTTCTTTATATTACATATACTAACAACAAAGTCCAGCAAGAAGAGATAGACAAATTCTATTTAAAATAACTACAAAACGGAGCCAGCTAGGTGGTACAGTGGATAAAGCACTGACCCTAGATTCAGGAGGACCTGAGTTGAAATCCAGCCTCAGACACTTGGTAATAACTAATTGTGTGACCCTGGGCAAGTCACTTAACCCTCATTGCCCCAACCAAAAAAGAAAGAAAGAAAATAACTACAGAAAATATAAACTACTAAGTAATCTACTTGCCAAGAGAAACTCAAGAATTATGTGAATACAATCACAAAACATCTTTCACATAAAGTCAGATCTAAGTAATTGGAAAAATATTAATAACTCATGATTAATAAAAGTACAATTCTACCTAAATTAATTTATTTATTCAGTGCCATACCACTAAACTAGAAAACAATTATTTTATAGCACTAGAAAAAAATAACAAAATTATCTAGAAGAACAACAGGTTAAGAATATCAAGGGAATCAATGAAAAAATGTGAAGGAAGGTGGCCTAACATTAGTAACAATCTCAAACTATATTACAAAGCAGTATATGAAAATAATCTGTTATTGGAATATGTTAGGTATACAAAACACAGAAGCAAATGACTATAGCAACCTATTGTTTTATATACCCAAAGATAAAAGCTTTTAGAACAAGAATTCACTATTTAACAAAAATTGCTGGGAAAAGTAGAAATCAGTTTGGCAGAAATTAGGTGAAGACCAAGATTTTGCACTATATACCTCCAAGATAAGGTCAAAATGGGTAAATGATTTAGACATAAGGGTAATGTCATAAGCAAATTATGGGAACATGAAGATTTTTACCCACCAGATCTATGGATGAGGGTAGATTTATGACCAAAAAAGAGATAACGAACATTATGGGATATAAAATGGATAATTCTGATTACATTAAATGTAAAAGGTTTGTACAAACAGAACAAATGCAGCCAAATTAAAAGGAAAACTGCGTGTGGGGGGGGGGATTATAGCAAGTTTCTCTGATAATGGCCTCATTTCTCAAAAACATAGAGAACTGAGCCAAATGTATAAGAATGCAAGTCATTCCCCAATTGATAAATGGTCAAAGGATATGAACAAGCAGTTTTTAGATGGAAAAATTAAAGCTATCTTGTTGTATGAAAAATTGCTCTACATAACTATTGATCAGAGAAATGCAAATTAAAACAATTCTGAGGTACCACCTCACACATATCAGAGTGGCTAATATAACAACAACAACAAAGGAAAATGTTGAATGTTGGAGGGGATATGGAAAAACTGGGATGCTAATCCATTGTTGGTGGAGTTGTGACCTGACTCAATGATTCTGGAAAGCAATCTGGACCTATAGCCAAAGGACTATAAAACTGTGCATACCCTTTGAGCCAACAATACCACTGCTAGTTTTATATCCCAAAGACATCTCCCCAAAAGAGAAAAAGATCTATTTGTACAAAAATGTTTATAGCAGCTCTTTTTGTGTTGGCTAAGAATTGGAAATCAAAGGGATGCCTAGCAATTGAGTAATGGTTAAAGAAGCTGTGGTATATGATTGAGATAGAATAGTGTTGAGCTATAAGAAATGACAAGCAGGATGATTTCAGAAAGACCTGGAAAGACTTGTATGAACTGATATCTAATGAAGTGAGCAGAACCAGGAGAACACTGTGCACAGTGACAGCAATATTGTTCGATGAAGACCTGTGAATGACTATTTTCACTTTATTTCTTTCATTTTTTGAGTCTTCTTATAGAAAATGATTAGTTATTGTATGTTTTATATAATTGCACATGTATAACTTATATTTGGCTCAGGGAGGAGGGAGGAGAAGGAGGGAGGAAGGGATTAAACTCAGAACTCAAAACCTTAAATTAAAATCTTTATAAAAACACATGATTGACAAAATATTTAAATAAGAGAAAAATAAGGAGACCTTAAAGGTCTAACACCTTTTACAAGTGAGGAAACTGAGGCTAGAGAGATGAAGTGAATTACCTGAAGTCACACACAGAATAAGTAGCAGTCAATACTTGAACCCAGTTATCATGATTCAAGGTCTATGACACTTTAGCTTGAACTATGCTGCCTCCATAAAATCCATGAGATCTCACTAGACTCTCGTGTTCTGTGAATTTCACCTTCTATAGTTTCTATTCTCAGGCCTTAGGGAATAAGAACAGGGCTTCTGAGTAATGGTTTCCACCTACACCTTCATGTCTGCAACTCCCTGTCACTAATTCCCCCAAGGATTACAATATTATAGACTGAATATAAACATTATTGATCACAGAATCAGAGTTGGGAAGGGATTTCAAAGTCTACTTGCTTCAAAAATACCTTCTACAACAACCTTGACAGTGATGCATCCAGTTTTTGCTTAGAGATCTTGAGAGGAGGTAAACCAGTTATTTGTCCAGTTGTTTCAGTCATGCCCCACCCTTCATGACCCCATTTGGGGTGTTCTTGGCAAAGACACTGAAATGTTTCACTATTTCCTCCTCCAGCCCATTTTACAGATGAGGAAACTGAAGCAAAGTGGGTTAGGTGACTTGCACAGGGTCGCACAGCTAGGGTCTGAAGCCATATTTGAACTTGGATTTTCCTGACTCTGGGTCCTACACTCTATCCACTGTGCCACCTAGCTGCCCTGAACCCACTAATCCACTCCTGCTAAACTCCTAAAGAAGTCTGTTAGGAGGATTTCCCCCACAATAAACCCAAGTCTTACTCTTTGCCACTCCTACCTCCCCTTCTTCCTTAAGTGGGTATAGAAATGATGCTGAATATGAGTTATGTCCCACAAATAATATAAGATACAAAAAAGATCTAATCCTGATGGGCTCATGAACTGGTCAGTCAATGGACAAGGGAGTAGCTCATTGTGTTTCTGGGAAGAGGACAAAGACTGGCTAATATGCCAGTAGATAAACAGCTTTGGGTATCTGAGACTAGGATTCTGTTGTCTTTTGTTTGGTTTTGTCAAGACGAGGAATGCTAAACATAAAGGCTACACTGAAATGTAGGCTGATTCTAATATAGTATTTATCATGAAAAGAAAGAGAAAATACAAAACTTCTTCCTTTTCTCCCTCCTCCACCTCTCTCTGCTTCCGCGATATTTATCTTTGATCACAGGCTTCAGTTTTCTTATCTAGAAAATGATGGCTTTGGACCAGATGATATCTTCCCAGCTCTAAATCTGTGATCCTTTGTGCCCATCTTTCCATCTTTAGCGTTAATTGACTCCTCCCCAAGGATTGTCAATAACGATGCTAGGCGAAGGGCCTCCTCACCAACGAGATAGGAAAAGAGAAGGTCAAAGCTTTGGGGTTCGAAAGCTAGTTAATTCTCCTAGATTCTATTATCCCAGAGAGAAACATTCACATCTGCAACTTGTCTCTGGTTGGGATAGAAGAGAATAATAGAATCTTATGGCTAGAAAGGGCCTCAGAGATCAACTAATCCAACAAGATGAATAAGCTTTTCTTTTATCCTACCAATAGACCTACAAAATCTGATGAACACAGGACTTTTGAGTTATAGATAGGCTGATGAATTGAGACATCCACGGCTGGGCAAAGAAACTCCAGAGTTTCTTGGCACATGGAAAAATAAACTTATTTCATAAACAAAATCAATTTAATTTGAGCAGCTTTTATCACTTCTATGAATATACTATCAGTGTGGGAGTGAAACAAAAAGGGGATGAACTTTTATTCTGTTTCACTTCGAGACTTTAAACATACTGGAGGTGTTGCAATCCCCTATGGGTTTTTTTTTATCATTTTTAATACTAATTATCTCTCATTCTCTAATGTGAGAAGAACTCGGGAAAACACAAATTCTATAAATTATTTTCTCTTGCCTACCAAGTCTTATGACTTAGCCTCATAATCAAACATAGTGGAAGAACAATGGCTTTGGAGTCTGGCCTGGAGTCAGTCGCACCTGTGGTACACGCAACCTCTGTAACCCTGGGTGAATCAACCTACCTCTCTTTTCATCGGTGTCCTCACCTCAAAAGGATGAGATTAAACTAGAGGGCCTCCAAGGTTTCTTCCAACTCTAAGTCTATGATCCTAATGTTACCAGTTGCTGGTTTATGTAATAACCAGTAAGACAAGTGATTGTATACTTACAAAAACTGGGATGGGGCAGCTAGATGGTACAGTGAAGAAAGCAACTGTCAGAAGGACCAAGTTTAAATCTGGTCTCAATTACTAGCTGTATGACCCTAGGCAAGATGGAAGGGAAGAAGGAAAAGAGGAAGGGAAAATGGTAAAGACACTTAAATTTCACCTGAATCATCATCTGAGTTAAAACCATAGATCTAGGGTTAGAAGGGAATTCAGAATCTATCTTCTCCAAACCCTTCATTTTATAGGTGATGAAACTGAGGGTTTCATCAAAGAGGCGATTTCCCTAAGTAACCCAGCTAGTAATATTAGCAAAGGCAGGAATTGAACCCAGATCTTCTTACTATAGAAATGGGGCTCTTTCTACTACCTGTTATGCCTCCCTTACAAAGTTTTCACAATGCTCTATCTTCATCAACAATGAATCAGGTATGGGTCAAGACATCTTTTCACAATACCTACAGTCACCTTGGAGCAGCTAGTTGGCACAGTAGATAGAGCACCCGGCTTGGTATAGGAAGAAAATCAGAAGGGTAAAGGACCTGTTTGCACAAAAATATTTATAGCAGCTCTTTCTGTGATGATTAAGAATTGGAAATTGAGGAGGTGCCCATCAATTGGGGAATGACTGAACAAGCTGTGGTATATGATTGAGATGGAATATTATTGTGCTATAAGAAATGACAAGCAGTGGGGGCAGCTAGGTGTCGCAGTGGATAAAGCACCGGCCCTGGATTCAGGAGGACCTGAGTTCAAATCTGGCCTCAGAACCTTGACACTTACTAGCTGTGTGACCCTGGGCAAGTCACTTAACCCCCATTGCCCTGCAAAAAGAAAAAAGAAAAGAAATGTCAAGCAGGATGATTTCAGAAAAACCTAGAAAGACATTTATTGATGCAAAGTGAAGACAGCAGAAACAGGCAATATAATGATCCAAGACAATCCCAAAGGACTCACGATAAAGCATGCTATCCACCTCTAGAGAAAGTACTGATACTGTCTGAATATAGAGTAAAGCATGCTGTTCTTTGCTTTCTTTCTTACATTTTTTTGTTCAAGTTCTCTTGTGCAAAATGAATAATGTGACAATATTTTAGATGATTGCCCACGTATAACTTATATCAGATTGCTTACTATGGTAAGGAGGGAAAGGAGTGAGGAAGGGATGAATTTTGGAATGGAAAACTTTTTAAAATGTTTTAAAATAGTGTTTTTATATGCAATATCATTTTTAAAAACAACTTTGGTAACTTTGGAGGGAACAGTTTCAGTTGAATAAGAAGGTTAGAAGCCAAATACAAGGATTTGAGAAGTCAGAGGGCAAGAAGAAGAGGTACAAAAAGTTAGCATCTTTTTTTAGGAGTCTGGTTATGAAAGGGAAGAGAGAGAATAATATCTTAATGAGAATGGGATCAAGTTTGTTGGTTTTTGGATGGGGAAAATTTGGCTATGTTTGAAGGCAACAGAGAAAGAACAAGTAAATAGAGAAAGACTGAAAACTAAAGAACAATGACAGTTGGTTTTGAGGTTTAAATTGCAAAAAAAACACAAGAGGGTATAGGATCGAGTTCATAAGTAGAAAGGCTGATCTTTGGAAGAAGAAAGACCATGTCTTGATAAGACTGGAGAAGATGAGAGGAAGATGGAGGATTATGTCAAGAGGCTTTGAGTTATAGAAAAGGGGACAAGAGGAAACTTAAGAATGACCTCTATTTTCTCAGTAAGGGCAGGGGGCTCTTATGCTCTGCTCAAAGGGAATGAGGAAGGGGGTTTATAGGAGGTTTGGAGAAAGAAAAAACAATTTGGAAGCATTGACTGTGAGGAGTCAGTCAATCAAGGAATAGTAGAAAGACTGCCTTTACCTTGGAATAGTTTGCTTTGAGATTCAATAAGACAAATGGGGAGTTGAACCAATCAGCACAAGGGTGTGATTTCCACAGGGAATATTTAGCAGTGCTGAGGAGAGGGAGGAGCATGTTAGGATTGCTAATCTGGAGATGATATTTCAGAAATGTTGAGTCTCCAGAGGAAAGGGGACCAGGGAATATGAGCATGGCCGAGGATGTAGTTGACTCGGTTTAACTATAACATCAACTGAGAAAGCTGTAAAGTGAAGGAAAGGGAGGGGTGATGGTCATTGAGAGCAATGGAGGATAGAAGGCCTGGAGCTCACAGTAAGGACAAAGAACAAGTCTAAGAAATAAAACTTGCGGAGAGATGGAATGATAAGTGGTTATGATAAAGAAAGTGATTTTAGGATTCTTGATTCTGGAGATGGAACACTGGTGGATAATGGTGAGCTGATGAGGATGGAGGAGGATGGAGAGGATGGAAGAGGAAGAGAGGGAAGAGGAAGAGAGGGAGGAAGAAGAGAGGGAGGAAGAAGAGAGGGAGGAAGAAGAGAGGGAGGAAGAAGAGAGGGAGGAAGAAGAGAGGGAGGAAGAAGAGAGGGAGGAAGAAGAGAGGGAGGAAGAAGAGAGGTAGGAAGAAGAGAGGGAGGAAGAAGAGAGGGAGGAAGAAGAGAGGGAGGAAGAAGAGAGGGAGGAAGAAGAGAGGGAGGAAGAAGAGAGGGAGGAAGAAGAGAGGGAGGAAGAAGAGAGGGAGGAAGAAGAGAGGGAGGAGGAAGAGAGGGAGGAGGAAGAGAGGGAGGAGGAAGAGAAGGAGGAGGAAGAGAAGGAGGAGGAAGAGAGGGAGGAGGAAGAGAGGGAGGAGGAAGAGAGGGAGGAGGAAGAGGAGGAGATGAAGGAGGAGGAAGAGGATAGTTAATATTCATTTGGTACTTTAAGGTTTTCTAGAGATCAGGTAAGTGACCATCCTTATGCCTGGCTAAAGTGAGATGAAAACATGGGTCATGATTGTTGAGGAGGCTGTTGAACTGGGAATCCCAGGGTGTTTGGAGAGATATCAACATATATATTAAATTCCCTAAGTATAACAGCAGGGGTTGGAGTGTTGAGGAAGATACTCAGGTTATTAAATCCTTGAGAAAGGACAGAGAATGACCTGGGGGTTGGTGCATGGCTGCCAGCTGGGGCCAAATCAGGTAATAAGTATGGCTGGAGTGAACTGCAAAAGAAGAGTGTTTGCTAAATGATAAAGGCAAAATTGGGGTCAGACAATGGCAGTGAAATCAAGGAATAGACCTTTGCCTTCTCCTGGTCTAGTGTGTTAGGGTCGTGGAAGGAAATACACACCCAAGAGAATGGTCAGGGTTGCATTATCTTCTGGAAAGTGATGGGAGACAGGTTTTACCAAGCGTCAAAACACTGAATACTAAATGAGTATCAGAAGTAAGAGTCAAGATAAAAGGCAGTTTGTTAACAATAGAATGGGGATTCTAGTGGAGGCCCAAAGGAAGCGTTGTTGTTGTTTGTCCTTTGTTCTCAAAGAGGACCATGACAGATGGCATGACTTGCAATGGATTGGATTTAAGTGAGGAAGGGCTGTGCAAAGTCAGCAGCCTCACTCTTTCCTCCAGAGCCATCTAGGTCCAGTAGCAAGATATATTATCTGAATGACTGTAGATGGCCCCGGATGGTTTTTTAAGGCAATTGGGGTTAAGTGATTTGCCTGGGTCACACAGCTAGTAAGCATCTGAGGTCAAATTTGAACTCAGGTCCTCCCAACTTCAGGACCAGTGTTTTATCTACTGCACCACCTCACTGCCCCAACAAAGGAAGGGTAGGGCAGACCCAGATGGAGGACTTGAGAGGAATAAGGCTGAGGTTGAAGGGAAAATGAGGATGTAACCTTGGCTACCAAGCCAGGTCTCCCTCTCATCCCAGGTACCTCTCATCTGCCAAGGATGAAGCTTGTGGACATGGTTATGTACCACAAACAAAAGAGGGGCTGGTTCATAAAAGTACGATTGGTTTGCACTCTGTCCTGGAAGAGCCTGGAAGGCTCTGAAAGCCATAGCTGTAAATCCTTGGAATTATAGTCCTGAATAGGGTCCATTTCTCCCCACTCCAGGATTCTTGCTGGAGCTTGTGCATGGACACACCAAGTCAGATGAGGTGAGCTTTCTCAAGCTCTGTCCAATTCCTGATTTGTTTCATATGTTGATTCATCGATGGTTGATCTTAACTTCTTCGTGACTCACATTTTGATAAATTGCTTGGAGGAAGCAGACCAAGGGGATTACAATGGAGGAATCCTGGGAATGATAAATGGCACAGAGATAGAGAAGATGCACCTTCCAGAGGAAGAAACTCTTTCCTCTCCACATTTGACTAATGACTGAGACAAAGTAAAGTAAGAATCTTTTGATGCTGGTTTTATTAATAGCTTTTTTTTTTTTTTAGTGAGGCAATTGGCGTTAAGTGACTTGCCCAGGGTCACACAGCTAGTAAGTGTTAAGTGTCTGAGGCCAGATTTGAACCCAGGTACCCCTGACTCCAGGGCCGGTGCTCTATCTACTGCGCCACCTAGCTGCCCCATTAATAGCTTTTATAAGCATGCCAAGTAGCAGGAACAGATGAACCCCATGACTTAGGACCAATTACCCCCAGGATACATATTCATAAGTAGAATGAATCAGGAAGCTTCGGGGAGGTGGATATTTCCATTAAGTTTTTCCAACTCCAAAGTGGGGTAAAGCAGAGGCAAATGCCAAGCGAAAGTTACACCTCCAGAGCCATTGGTCTTAGAAGAATCTGATTTGCCCATCTTCTACAGAAAGCCCTTCTGGATATCTCCAATTATTAACAATTACACACACACACACACACACACACACACACACACACACACACACACACACCATGTCAGGTAGTTACATGGTACAGTGCATAGAGCACCAAGCCTGGAGTCAGAAAGACCCAAGTTCTAATTCAACCTCAGATTCTTACTGGCCTTCTGACACCAGGAAAGTCACTTAATCCTGTCTGCCTCAGTTTCCTCATCTATAAAATGAGCTGGAAAAAGAAATGACAAACTACTCCAGTATCTTTGATGGAAAAAACAAACAAACAAATGGGATAGCCTACAGTCAGACATCACTGAAATGATTGAACAACAGGAACACACACATACATACATACATACACACATACCTCATTTATATCTGCTTTGTGTTTGTATTTGCATTTATTTATCTGCATACATGTCAGGGACAGCTAGGTAGCACAGTAGGTAGAGCTCTGGGTCTGGATTCAAGAAGACCTGAATTCACACTTAGTCTCAGATACTTACTAGCTATGTGTGACCCTGGGCAAAGGCAACCCCTGCCTCAGTTTCTCCACATGTTAAATGGGGATAATAGCATCTACTCCCAGGGTTGTTGTGAGGATCAATTGAGATAATGTTTGCAAAGTGCTCAGCATGGGGCCTGGCACATGGTAAGCACTATAAAAATTGTTATTTGTTTTTGGTTCTTTGTCACCCATGTCAATGCTATCGTCATTTCTCCAGTAGGACTCAAGCAACTTGAGGGCAAAGGATTTTGCATTTTTGTATTGAAATTCCTGGCATCTACCCCAGAACATGGAACACTGAAGTTCTTGAATGGACTGGACCTTTTTCTTGCATAGAGAAGCGAATATGGAAGGACATCATTAGAGGGTTCCTGAAAATTATATTTCTCAGAGAGATGATGGCATACATCTTTGGAGCAATATCTTCCTCTGAACAGGGCTGTTATTAAGCAGCTGGCCATGTTCTGTAGACTTTGGGATGGCACAGACACAACTTTTTTTTGGATTGGCATAGGGGAGCAGTTATCTTAATTTCTGTTTATTTTATAACCACAAATGAGAAATGGGTCATACATTGTTTTTGTAATGGGCATCATTGTTTGATTTACCATCACTTGATGGAGACTCTTGCTTAATTTCTTTTTTTTTTTTTGGTGAATTGTACTCAGTTATTATGGCTACAGGCACTATACAAATCACCCCATAAATTGCTTTCATAACTGAAACTCCTGGGGGCATTCAGCAAAGGTAGTCAGAATGTAATTATCCAACTGGAAGTTAGCCAAGACTCTGGAAATGAAATCTGGACACTTGTAAAAGAGGCCACTAGATTGTTTATCATCTCAAATAGTTAGCGACTTGATCCTATGAAAGTCATTCAGTGCTCCCTAAATAATAGTGGGACATCACCCCAACAAGAATGATACCTTCTCTAGAAGCCTCTATTTGGGGTAGATTTTTCTGGATGTGAATATGGCAACATGGGGATTACAGACATTCATTTTGCATAGATAACTCTTGAAGACCAAAAGGCAAGGCAGATGTGTCTTCCTCTAGATTTATCCTGAACTTTTCTTTCAGTTATTCTATCCCTTCCATGTTATGAGGAGAATAGAATCATTGCCTTAGATTCTAGGTGAACATTAAAAACCACTCGGTCCAAAACCCTCCTCCTTCATCATACAGATGAAGAAACTGTAGCACAAAGAGGTTAAATGACTTGCCTGAAAATCACAAAATTAAGAAGTGTCTGAGGCAGGATTTGAACCCAGGTCCTTCTGGCTCAAAGCCTAACCTCTATATAATGCCTTATTAACCCAACTTGCTACATGTGCCATCTCACTGCCTCTTCAATTTCAGTGCTGCTCAAAATGGTGCTGTGGCATAGTAGAAAGAACACTGGACTTGAAAGTCAAGGAAAGAGAATCCAAACCCTTCTACCAACTCTTACTGGTTGTGTGACCCTGAGCTAATCATTTGAATTCTCAGAGGCTTAGTTTCCTCATCAATAAAATGGAAATGATAGTACTTGTGTGATCTACATAACATCAAAGTGTTATGTAACTGCAAGTTGTTATTGTTGTTATTTGGTGGTAAGGGGGAGGGGACCTGGGGAATCTGGACTTGTGCTTTTTTCAGTTTGGGGAGCTCCTGTTGAAGAATTTCTCTACCAATTAACTTAGTGACCCGATAACCACTTGCTGGATTTTTGGAGACAGGGAAGCATATTTCAGATATGATTTGGACCTCATGGAGACTTTGGTACCTTCCCACTGTAGAGCCCATGATTCTGAGATCCTCCTACTCTGGGTGATGCCAAGGCATTTCCACACTGAATTAGGAAGTCCAAGGTGCATCTGCAACAAGGCATCCTTGTCAGTAATCTCAAAAAACAGTAAATAAGGATTTGGGCCATGATATTATGCATTAGTTGGACTATGGCTTAACAGGGTCTGATTTTCTTTTGCTCCCTCTGTCAGGGGTCTGGCCCATGGAAGCAAGAGCCATCTAGGGCTCATTATGTTATCCATCCTTCTCACACATCCATCTTTTGCATGTCCCCCATTCCTGGAATGTGCTTTTCCCCCCACCCACCCTGAACTCTATACCTACTCATTTCTCTAGTTTCCTTTTGAATCCATATTTTACAGGAAGCCTTTCACAACCTCCCTTAATTCTAGGGCCTTCCTCTCTAATTATTTCCTTTGGGAAATTTTTTTTAATCTTTTTGCGGGGCAATGAGGGTTAAGTGACTTGCCCAGGGTCATGCAGCTAGTGTCAAGTGTGTGAGGTCAGATTTGAACTCAGGTCCTCCTGAATCCAGGGCCAGTGCTTTATCCACTGCACCACCTAGCTTCCCCCAATTATTTCCTTTTTATCTTGTTTTGTATATATTTGTTTATATCTTGTATCCCCCATTAGATTGCAGGCTCCTCAAGGACAGGCACTTTTTGTTTCTTTTTGTATCTTCAGTGCTTAACACAGTGACTGGCACCTAGTTGATGCTTAATAAATGTTTATTGATTGACTTTTCTAAAAATTATCTGCTCCAGCTAAAATGTTCAAGTCACTGTCACTCAACCAAACAAAGCACACTCCCATTTCTGGACCTGGGAGATAGATGCGATTAATTAACTCCATTTTTGTAAAGGAAATGAGGCTGAGAGAGGGTAAAGGATTTGGCTAGTGCCCTCCCCTCACCCTAGATAATAAATATCAGAGTGGGGATTTGAATTCTGATTCCAATGGCAGTGTTCTAGCTCCTCACTACATAGCAGTATAAGACAGAAAGGATCTGCATTGGTAGAGGGAAGAAGCCACATCAAATTAAGGATTACCAAAGTTTTCACTTCATAAGGCAAAGCATTAGGTGATTCTCATCAAGGTCAATTTGCTCTTTGAGAAACTGACTGGGGATGACATCAAGTGAGGCATCAACGTCCACATCAATTTTGTCTACTGGGCAACAGTAGCTGGCCAGTCTAGTCAATGCTTCCAAGACAGGGCCATAAACTATATATATGGAATAATCCATCATCATTCCCTGGAGTGTTGTCATCAGTCAAAAGCAAATAAAATGCTTTTCCCAAGGCAAAACATAATTTCAAAATAGGAGCATTAGGGACAATCTGAAGACGAAGGTTTCAAGTGCCAGCTCCCCACTGAGACTGTTCTGTCTGGCTTTTGCCACCTTCTCTGTCCCTGACTGACTGGCCATCATTCTCATGCCAAAACTAGAAGGCAGTGTGGCATAGTGGAAAAAGTCATGGGTTCAAGCATCATTTCAAATCAATCGATCAAAGTATATATTAAGCACCTTCTAAGTGCAAGGAATGGGCTGGTAGGTGGCATAGTGGATAGAGTGCTGGGCTGGGAGTCAGGAAGACTCATTTTCCCAAGTGCAAACCCAGTCCCAGACACTTACCAGCTGTATGACCCTGGAAAATCCATTTAACTTTGTTTGCCTCAGTTTCCTCATCTGTAAAATGATCTGGACAAGGAAATGGCAAACCACTCCAGTATCTCTGACAAGAAAACCTCAAATGGCATCATCAAGAGTCAGACATGACTGAAAATGACTCAAGAACAACTCAAAAGATGCTGGGAAGTAGGCTAGGCATGGGATATACAAATATAAATAACGGAATGATGCCTACTTTGATAACATCGGTGTGTTGATCTAAACAGATATACACACATACATATCTGTATATATACATTCATGTACACATGTTTATACACAAAATACATGCATATACATGTAACTATGTATGTATAGCATACATATAAAGTTAATAAATACAAACATATACAAAGTCATTAAACACAAGGGGATTGGAGAGAAAGGGTACTACCATCCAGGAAAAATTAGGAAAAGCTTCATGTGGAACATGGTATTTGATCCTGATTTCAAAGAAGAGAAATACTCTATGGAACAGAGATAAAGAGGGGATGCACTCCAAGCATAAGGAAAAGCTAAAAAGACGAGAAATGTCTGACACCTGACCCTTATTATCTGTGTGACGTCCTGGGCCTCAGTTTCCTAGTCTGTAAAAGAAGGAGACTGGGGGGCAGCTAGGTGGCGCAATGGATAAAACATTTGCCTTGGATTCAGGAGGACCCGAGTTCAAATCTAGTCTCAGACACTTGACACTTACTAGCTATGTGACCCTGGGCAAGTCACTTAGCCCTCATTGCTCACAAAAATAAACAAACAAACAAACAAATATATAAGGAGGCTGGTCCTGATGGCCTGTGAAGTCCCTTCCCACTCTCAGGCTATGTTCCACTATATCCACTTACAAGTGGTGCTGCCCAAGAGGACCATTTAGATGAGGCTCAAGTCTGCATATTACAGTAAAGTGATGAACTCACAGAGAAATTTATTTAATTGAACTCAAAGTACTCAAGCCAATAAAACATAATAATGATAATTATATTAGTAATTATGTTTAGAGGAATCAAGGGGCAGTGGCTAGAAAGCTGGCCTCAAAGTCAGGAAGACCTGGGTTCAGTGTCTGCTTTTAACGCATGAGAACTGTGTGACCCTGGGCAAGTCCCTTGACCTTTTAGTGCCATGGACAATGAAAACCATAAGTTACAGAGAAGGTTTTGGTATGCATTGGTGGAGGAAGTTTCTCCACTGGAAGTCCCCTATACTATAGGTCCTATTTAAAAAGTAACTAAATAATTATATATTATATGAAAACCTTGGCAGCAGGTTTGATCCTCTGAAACTTTGTTTATAAAATGAAATAAAAGACTGCAAAGAATAATAGAAAGTATGATTTGGCAACAGAGAAACGTTCCTACAAAATGTACCTGTGGGGATAAAATAATTGAAGCAATAATTGGGCATAATTAGAGCAGTGATGAGTCAATCACATTTCAATGAAAGGAAATATGTTATTAAATATATTGTGTTATTGGTACAACTGCACCAAATTCCTTGTGGTTCATTTAAGTCACCAGCTGCATTTGTCAGTCAATTATTTTCAGGGCAGTTGGAGAATGGCATTGTAACAAAAGCACAGTTTAGAGGACATTGGGGGCTTCCAGAAAGCACTTGCCTGTATATAGATTGTTTGTACATATTTGTTTGCTTTGTTGTCTTCCCCCTTAGAGTGTCAGCTCCTTGAGGGCAGGAGCTGACTTTTGCATCTTTTTGTATTCTCTCCACTAAGCAGTGTTTGTCACATAGCAGGTGCTTATTAAATGCTTGACTTTTGAATATGAACTTTCCTTGATGAAAACATGGGAGCTTCCAAGTTGCTTGGGACCAGAAGGGATTTAATTTAACACCTTCATTTTATAGATGAGGAAACTGAAGGAGGCTTAATGACCAACTCGAGATCATACAAGTAGTAACTGGCTGAGAAAGAATCAGAATCTAGGCTGTTTGATCTCAAATCCACTACATTATGTTGCCTCAATCTTTCATTGTCTCTTCAATGAAGACCTTGCTTTATGGTGACATAAGAATTTCAGGACACTTATAGCGATTTCAAATAGTAGTAACAATATTGTAGTTTACTTATTTGGGGAAGAAGTTTCCACTCCAGAAAATCCCTCTACTAATGAATCACAGGTCTGGTTTCCTCCAACTGTAACCCTCCAAAAATATTCAGATGCTTAGTTATACCACACATAACTCATCATTTATAACTGACTGATATGGCAGCCAGAAAAAAACAAACCAAAAAACTGAAGCATGTGACCCTCTTTAAGTCCATGATGCTTACTTACATTAATCAGTCTCAGTTCTGGACAATGGGCACAATCACCTTTCTAACATAAAATTCTTTTTTCATGCCTCCTCCTCCTCCTCCTCCTCCTCCTCCTCCTTCTTCTTCTTCTTCTTCTTCTTCTTTGGTGAGGCAATTGGGGTTAAGTGACTTGCCCAGGGTCACACAGCTAGTGTCAAGTGTCTGAGGCCAGATTTGAACTCGGGTCCTCCTGAATCCAGGGCCGGTGCTCTATCCACCTAGCTGCCCCCCTCCACGCCTTTTTCTCAGAAGCTTACTTCCATGCCCTAGCCAAGTCATCTTGCATTATCCAATACCAAATTTAACCACCAGATGGCATAAATAACCACTCACCTGCTCTGTTTTAGTTCTGAGAATCTGGTTCCTGAAGACTGCCAAATTTACCCTGGCAGCTTGCACATCAGTCAGTAAATAGAAGTACTGAGTAAGTACCCTGCTTTCTATGGTTCTCAAACTGGCAGTGACCTACTATCACTGTTTTGTCTCTCTCTGTAGGATAGTGCCATTCATTGACAAGGAGTATATGGACTTATGGATTCACATAATCAAAGCCAGTCCTGAGCTTCCACTCATAAGCCAAATGCCACCCACTTTTTTGAATTTTCTCTATTTCAGAGAGATCTAGTTATATAAGCCAGGCTCTCTCTATTGGCTATTTTACAGATTAGTAAACTGAGGCCCAGGAAGGTTAAGTGACTTGTCCAAAGTTACATGGGTAATGAAGTAGATACATTTTTGGATTTTGTATATAATTGTTTTTACCTTTAGCATAGAATTTATAAACACATAAATAGCTAATAACTAGAACAAAAAGCATAATAAAATAATAAAACTTCTTGAAAGGGACTACCGGCCTGCCATATGCCTAAATCCCAAAAGCTGCCCAAAGATCTACTTTGATCTGAGAGTTCAAGAAAATGCAGTTTGAGTTTGTTTTGTGCTTCACAGCCATGCCCTTGTAAGTGGGCAAAGGAGTACCTGCCCACTTAATGTGAACTCATTTACCAATCAACAAGTTCTGATTAAAAGGCACTAGCAACTCTCCATATTGGTAGGCACTGAGGGTAAAAAATAATGAAACAATCCCTAAAAGGAGAGAACAGGATAAGTAATCAGATGACAAGGTACAAATGTTAGACACAGGACTCACAGCATGGGGGGGGCGGGGTAAGATTTAGGATCAAAGGAGAATTGGGAGAAGATGAAGCTTTTCATTGTCTGGTCTTGGGCTGTCTCTGGTAAAGATCCTCTCCTGCCTCCAGGTGCAGCTAGCTTGTTACTTATGTTGCAGACTGGCCGGACCCAATGCCCAGCTCCACCAAGTGGAAATCTAGCACCACCATACTCTCCATATCTGTCCGTCTTTGAAGACTACCCCAGATTCTCATGTTATTTCCTCTCTAGATCCCCATCCCCAAAGCCAGATCTGCATAGTATGAAAGGGATGGGGCAGCTATAGACCAAGGGTAATACTATCATCTCTCCTAAACATGACATCAGATGACCAAAAACAGACACCAGTGAAAACGTTCTCTCCTTCCCCCATAAGCATAACAGCCCCATGGCCTTGAGCTGCCCTAGTGTGAAAGTCATAAAGAGCCAGGCATCCCATGACTAGGAGGGGTGAAGGCAGGCTGAAAGGAAGCTTAGGGACAAAGGTTTGCTAACATTGATGGACCATGCACCAGAATCAATGTCTTACACATGGGGTCCCAATGCCTACCTTTGAGTATAGGATCAAGGAAACTCAGAGGCCATCTAGTCTAATCTCCTCATTGTATGGATGAAAAACCCGAGGCTTAAACTTGAGTGATCCTCAGACAGTAAGCAATAAAGACAAAATTTGAACCCAGCCCTCTTTCCATCAGTTTTTGTTGCTGTTCAATCATTTTAGTCAAGTCTGACTCTTTGTGACTCCTTTGTAGATTTTCTTGGCAAAGACACTGGAATGGTTTGCCATTTCCTTCTCTAACTCATTTTATAGAAGAGGAAACTGAGGCAAACAGGGTGCATTGGTTTGCCTAAGGTCACACAGCTAGTTGTGTCTAAGGCCAGATTTGAACTCAGGAAGAGTCTAAGCACTCTAAGTCTAAGTCTAGCACTCTATCCACTGTGCTGCCTAATTGTATTCTTCCTTTGTTTCCCCTCCTCCTCCGTGACTTTTATTTTTCTTTAGATCCCCATCTTCTTCTTGTATGAACTAAAAAAATATCCTTCAATAAAAGACCTAAGGCCTCAGGTATTACTGGTCTAACTGTTTATTCAGTGAAGCCTCCTCCTATTCCCCTAACTGCTGTTGAAGCCTGGAAACTAGGACAGTTAAGAAATAAATCTCTCATTTCTCTACCCAGTCCATTTTCACTGTTGCATTTATCCAAGGTTTCACTTAATATATTAAAAAGAAAATTCTCCCTGCATTAAGTTCCTAGAAGATATATTAGGTTGAGTCGTCAGAAAAGCTCCGTGCCCTTAAAAGATTGATATACAAAGAGAAGAAAATCACTTAAAAACAGAAGGGGCAGTCATCACATGGAAGATGGCAGAAAACCTTATTGAATTATCAGACACAGATCACAGCAGAAGTTTCTGCATAGAGGTTTGCAAAGTGCTTTACATAGGTACATTGTTTGAGCCACACCACATCACTGGGAGGTAGAGAGACCATGGCTATCATTCTCCTTTTGCAGATGAGGCAGTTGAGGCTCAGAGAACTGCCCAGACTTGCCCAGGGTCACATAGCTAGTAAGTGTGAACTGTAGGATGATTTGGATACAGAAAGACTGATCAGAGAAAGAAAGAAAAAAGAAATATCAAAGTGGCTTAATACAACATTGGCTTTGGAGTCAGAGAAACCAAGTTTGAATGTTGGTTTACTTTTCTTACTGACTCTGGGCAAGGTGTTTGATCTTTCAGAGCCTCAGTTGCTTAATTTGTAAAATGAAGGCTTTCCTAGAAATTGGAAAAAGAAGAAAAGGTTCCATGTGTACAAAAAATATTTTTAGCACCTATTTGTAACAGCAAAGAACTGGAAACTAAGAAGATGCCTATCATCTAGGGAATGAAAAAACAAATTGCGGTATGAATGCTATTATGCTTCAAGAACTGTTTAAGGGGATGGTTTCAGAGAAATCTGAGAAGACCTGAATGAACTGATGCAGAATGAAGTCAGCAGAGCCAGATCAGTTTTTATATACTATACTATATACTATGTTATATACTATAACATCAACACAGTAATAACAAACAATTTTGAAAGCTCTAAGAGCCTTAATCAACACAATGATCTAACATCATTCCAGATTACCAGTTATGAAGAATGCTACCACAGAGGTAGACTAATATGTAATATAAGACACACATTTTTGGACATGGTCAAAATGGGAATTCTCTGTTTGATCATGTTTATTTATTACAGAGATTTTGTTGTACTTTTTAAAAATGAGTGGAGTGAGAGTAGAAGGGGAAAATGTCTGATAGTTGAAAAAATAAATTTTAATTTAAAATAAAATTAAGGATTTCATGTTCCTTTCCACCTTTATATCTGTGATTCAAAGTGGGAAGAAAGAAGAATTCATGGGCAAAATTCTGGCTAAATGTAGAATACAAGGTCGTCTCAAAGAGCAAGTAGGTAATTTTCATTTTTGGATTCTGTGTCTAAGAATAGTGTTCAGCATATAGTAGGTACTCAATAAATGCTTACTGAATCTATAAAAATAAGGAGTAATAGGAATAGTAGAGTTGGTTTTAGCTCACTGTTATGAATAGATCCTAATTTTAAAAAAAGAAATTGTAAGAAAAGAAATGGGACAAGTTAAGAGATGCAATGTGTTATAGTGGCAGCACTGGATATGAAATCCAAGAAACTGGGTTCAAATATGTGGCTTTAGGCAAATCAATTCATATCTTTTGTCTTGGTTTCTTCATCTGTAACATTAGGCAGTTAGTCTGGATGGCCTCTAAGGTCCCTTCTAACTCAAACTGATCTGATGGAAAAGGAGGAGGAGGATGATAATGGCCAGAGTGTTTGACAGAGATCACTACAGGATTTTGACAGTGGAGATGACATGCAAAGGAATGACTTCTGAAATGGGGATGGATCCAAACTCACAGTTATGTATCAATTGAGTGTTTGCTTTTTTTCCAAAACAACCTTGTGGGGTGGTAACAAAGCTTAATCATCCCATTGGATAAGTAAGGAAACTGAGGCTCACCAAGGACAAGGAACCTGTTTAGCTACTAAGTATTAGAAACCAACTATGAACTCAGGACTGTCCCAATTCTCCAACCAGTATTCTGTCACTATGCCAAATACTTGCCTCTTTAACAAAAAACTATGAAAATAAGAAAAGCAGTGTGACATGTTGCCTTAACATCAGGCACATGGCAGGAGTTTAATAAATGCTTACTGAACTGAATTGACTATTAGATAGAGAGCTGACCTCAAAGCCAGGCAGATTTGGGTTCAAGTCTTACCTGTGACAAAACTTGGTGGTTGTAATCTCACTGTGGGCAAATCCCTCCATCTCTTTTTACCTTCGAGCAACTCTCTAAAAATATAACCTCATTGGGAGCTCCCTAGAGCTATGAAATCATAGGTCGAGCCAAAACAAGTGATAATAGATGATGCATGCACGGAGAAGCACAAATAAAGTATGATGAGATCCCAAAGATGGAAAGGTTATCATTGCCTTGGGGATGGGACAGCCTGGGAAAGTTTCCTAGAGGAAGAAGCATTTGGGAGGCATATGGGGAATATCATTAAAATAATCCTGATGAAGGAAATAACCATTTCATATCAAATAAAAAGATGTGAACTTCCCCCCCCCCCAACCCTGCAAGTGCCCATTTTTAAGGGAAGTCAAAGAGTCGAAAAGAGCAAATACAGTTACTTCCAAAAAGGGGGGGGGAGGGTAGGGACAAATGAAATTCCACCAAAGATGTTGAGAATTTACACCATTTAAATTACCCACAAGAACTCTGATGATAGCTGCCATAAAATACCGGCTCTGCAATACTTGGAGATAGATAATGGTAGTTATATTGCTCTTTACATTTCTCAATGCACTTAACAATAATTTATTAGTGAAATGTCACAACATCCCTGTCAGGTCGGTGCATATGATTATCCGGGGTACTTGCTTTTAATGACAGACCATGCTGGAGGCTGTGAAATGATGGCTGGCTGGTGAAGGCACAATTCCTGTTTCAGATTCTCTCTTGCATCTAGCCATATATTTCAATGGAACAGAACATAAATTAGAGGAAGTGGCAGCTATAAAGGGTTCACTTAAAAATGCCATTACCCCAGTGCAATGCAAATAAAAACTAGTTTTAGAATTGCTGTATGACAACAATATTAGGAACAATAGACTATGGAATAGGCTGTCCCCCATTAGAATATAAGCTTCCCTGCAGGCAGAGACATCCCCCCTCCCCTTTCTTTGGGTCCCCAGAACTTAGCATTAAGCCTAACAATCAATCCACAAACATTTATTAATCACCTATTCTGTTTTGAAAAAAATGAAACCGATTATAATCATAATTGTAATAATAGTAAATAATAGTAATAATAATAGCTAGCATTTATATAGCACAGTGCTAAGTGCTTTATAATCATCCCCTACTTTGATCCTCACAACAACCCTGGAAGGTAGATGCTATTCTTATCCCCATTTTGCAGATAAACTGAAGTAAACAGGTTATGCTGTTATGGAGGCATATTTCCTTCATCAGTGTCTGAGCCTGGATTTGAACTTAAGTCTTCCTAACTCCATATTCAGCATTCTATCCACTGTACCACATAGTAGTAGTAGTAGTAGTAGTAGTAGTAGTAGTAGTAGTAGCAGCAGCAGCAGCAGCAGCAGTAGCAGTAGTAGTAGTAATAATAGCAGCAGCAGTAATAGTACTAATAGCAGCAATAGTAGCAGTAGTAGTAATAATAGCAGTAGCAGCAGCAGCAGCTGTAATAGTAACTGAAAAACCTTTATAACTGGAGTGCAGAGAGGGCTTTAAAGGTCACCTAGCCCAATATCCTCATTTTAGTATTCAGGAGACTGAGACCCTAAGAGCTTAACATGGTACTTTCTGCTACCCTGTACCATCTCACTAGTCTTTTACCCAATGAGCTTCTAGTATGAGGCAGATGTAGAGCCAGAGATGCACATTTGGGGGACCACCAGCAACAGAATAGAAATGCTAAATCAGGACATGAATGGACATCATTTAACATGCATATATCAGTGGTGAATTGGAAATTCAAGAGAATGGCTGCATACAAATAGGAAGGTGTCTGCTCTCACTGATAAATTCTTGCTCCAAATTGTCACACCCAGACCCTTTCTTGGCCATAATCACTCAACATTTCCTTCCAAGTTCACAGCTGCCAATTATACCAACTCCTAATCTTTGATATCATTATAGGTAGGATTCTCACTGAAGATTTCATCTTTCCTTCAAAAGATAAAAAATCTGCTATTCCCCATAACATCCCCAATTTTTATGTTGGTACTATGATCTCCCCAAGGTGAGCTAGCCTCATAAGCTCAGAGTTGTCTTTGATTCTCCTCCCTCCCTTTCCTTACATCCAATCAACTGTCAAGTCCTACAGATTTCAACTCAACAATCTCTTGCAGTTCCTTTCCACTGAAACCCATGCCTCTATCTAGATGATTAATTGATATTTCTGTCTCCTGTCTATCCCCTCTTCCATCCATCCTTGGCTTTGTTACTCAAGTATTCCTCTGAATGCATTGTTTTGATCACATTACACCTCCACTCAAACCTTGAGTGGCCATTCCTCATGGCCTGAGGAATAAAAGTATGCATATCTGATCCTAGCATTCAAGACCATCCATAATCTGGACCCCACACACATTTATGATCTTATTTCCTTATACCCCTTTCATGCATTCTATGTTTCAACCAAATTGGACTCCTCCCCACCTGCTATTTCTTGTCCTCTCTCCCCATCTGTCCTCGTCACCCCCAGTTTCTGTTCATAGCATGCCCTGTAATTGCAATTATGCACTTCACATCCTCCATCTTTTTCTCATAGAGTTCCTCCATTCTCCATAAAAACTTCTGATTTCTTCAAGCCACAGATGAAAGTGATTCCCTCTGGCTAAGACAGATTTCATCTGAATAAGTACAAGGCAAGAAGGACTTTCTGACTCTGGAGTCAAGAAGATGAGGAAACTGAGGCACAGAGAGGTTCAATTATCCAGGGTCACACAGCTAGTAAATGTTGGAAATGGGATTTGAACCCAAATCTCCCTGACTCCAATCCCAGTTCTCCATGCACTGTACCACCTCTCTTAGAGGGGAAAGGACCTAACTCTGGAATCATAGGGCCTGGATCCAAATCCCACATGGGATGATGCCTGCTAGCTGTGCTACACATCACTTCACCTTCCTAGGCCTTAGTTTCCTCTCCTGAATAATTAGGCAGTTGGAGTAGATGACCTCTGAGATCCTTTCCTGCTCTATTCCTCTCATTTTTTACTTAACACACTCATCCCTGTATCACAGGCAGTAAGAAACATTTCTTCTTCCCTTTCTTAGTCTATAAATACCTTGGGAGTAGAGCTGAAGACAGACTGGGTTTGGTTTTGTCTTTATATCCCCAGCACTTAGTACAATGCCTGACACATAGGAGGTGCTCAATAAATAGTTTTTGCATTCAATTATATTTGGTATTTTCACCTTGCATTTCGATTCTGGTATTTAAAATCTCTGTCAGTTCTTTTATCAATAGAACAAGTTCTCCTTATTTAAATTAACTATATATACTAAAAGATTGTATGATTTTCCCTTTAAAAAATCCAATAAAAATGTAAACAGAAAGGAAAACAAAAGGAGATAAGTCATTATGCCATCATTTATCCCCCTCTCCCCACCTCTCTCTCCAATACCCAGAAATGGCTTCTATTTGAAATCTCTGTACCACCTGCTTCGCATCTGCTCGACCAACTGAGAAATGCAGGGCTGCGAGGAAAGAAAATCCATTTTAAGTAGATCTGTGACAATATAAGGCAAGAAGGTCCCAGAATCCACCATGGGACTTAATCAATAAGACTGACAGTACATAGCATGCCAGAAGCAAGTTTGACAGTATGGAGAAAGCACAGCAAAAAGAAGCCTGACCTGCTGGGACTATAATTACCAGTTTGGAGAGGGGGGATCAAGAAGGAGAGGGGCTAGAGTTATCCATTTGGGGAGGGAGGGATAAAGAAAAGGAACTAGAGCTATTCATTTGGGGAAGGGGGATCAAGGAGAGGGACTGGACTTACCAATTTGGGGAGAGGGGAATCAAGGACAGGGGCTGGATTTATCCAATGGGAGGGGAGTCAACGAGAAGGGCTGGAGTCACTGATTTGGGGAAGAAGACAGGATACATTCTCTCTTGTGACTGACTTAGGGGTTAGAAGAAAAGGAGAGAAGGAACAGCTGGGGGGCGCAATGGATAAAGCACTGGCTCTGGATTCAGGAGGACCCGAGTTCAAAGCTGGCCTCAGACATTTGATACTTACTAGCTGTGTGACCTCATTGCCCCAAACAAAAAAAGAAGACGAGGAGAGGGTTGGGATTGTTTTGGTTTCTTTTTAAAGATTCTCCCCTATTTAATTCTTTTTTCTTTTTTTGAGAAAATCTATCGTGTTTTTTAAGTCACTTTAATAGAGTCCATCTTTTTCAAGTATGAATTTTGGGAGTTCTTCCTTGGCCCTTGCCAGATTAAGAACTAAGATGTGTTGTGTCCAAAGCAAGTAACAAACTGTATGTGAGGCAAGCAACATGAAACACACCAGAAGCTGGGGTAGAAGAGGGGCTCAGTTGCAAGATTGCTACTGCTCTTATTGCCCCCTGGATTAAAGCTCTGATTTCCCTGTCTTAGTTACAGCTACAGACTTAACTTGCTTTACTATCTCTCAATAAACTTACCCAGTATCAATTCATATTAGACTCATTTGTGTATGTGTCTTCCAATATTATTTGATAAGCATTGGGCCATCGTGGAAAGAGGGCTGGACTTCGAGTCAGGAAGACTTGGGTTCATTTATCAATCAATAAGCATTTATTAGGAACCAACTATGTGCCAGGACCATGGGATCATTGGCTCAGAGGTCATCTTATCCAACTTTTTCATTTTACAAAATGAGGAATGAAGTGATTTAATGAATCTTGGGATTGTAGATTTCTATCTAGAAATGGTCTCAGAGACTATCAGCCAAGCCCTTTATCTTACAGATGAGAAGATTAGGGACCAAGGAGCAAAGGGATTTAACCAAGGACACAAGAAGTAAGTATTAGTGGCTCTTTTGGAACCCAGAATCAGAACTCTTGGTCAAGGCCTAATAGATAGTCCACATCAGAGTAAGGATTTGAACCCAGACCCTCTGCCTTCAAAACCAGGACTGTTTCTAGGGTCCCACACTGGCTCAAGCCCTGTCTCTGATGCTTAGTAGCTGACTGCCCATGGGCAAATCTCTTCACCCCTTGATGTCCTGCTATTCCTGCCCCAGGCAAATTCTCTAATATTCAACATTACAGTTGGTAAGTATGCATCAGTAGAGAGAGCTCTCACACTGAGTGAGAGTTCCCTACCTAAAGGAAACTACAAGGCTAGATAGAAAAAGAAAGGAAAAAATGAGTGACAGTCATCTTGTCTCCCTATTAAGACAAAGATTGTATCTGATCTAAGCTTTGAATGTCCCTAACATAGTGCTCAATTCACAGTAGGCATTTAATGAGTGTTTGTTAAACTGGAACCAAATTTCCAAAAGTTGTTCATTTTTAAAAAACAGGCTTATTTTAATGTCTAATTCTTAGCTATAAATGGACTCTTCCCAAGTCCACATTCTTCATAAAAGACAGGGGGACTTAATTGAATTTTGCATGTAGTTTCTAATGGATTGGTAGGGTAGACCAGGATTAATTAGTTTCACGTTGTTAATTCAATTCAAAGGTTGCTGATAAACTAAGACCATCAAACTCCATTAGCAGAAACAAAAAACTTCTTAATGATGACAGCATCTTAGGAAGCACAAAGACAGACTCCAATCAGGAAGCCCAAGTTTTATCCCTAGTTGCCTGGGAGGTTGCAACTTCTCCACTGTTACAAGACATACCTCAATCACTGGACAATCCTTTTTAAACTATTTTAATTTTCCATGCTTTTCTTTTAAAGATCCCCTAAGGATGACTAGACAAATGATGGTACATATATGTAATGGGATATGTCATAAGAAACAAGGAAAAGCAAAAACACAAAGGAGCTTTGGAAGACTTATATGAACTGATGCAAAGTGAAGTTCACAGTACCGGGAAAATACTAGGCACAACAGATGACAATGATGGGAATAGATAGAACAATGAAATCCAAACCAAATGATGTAAAATGACAATGACTAAATCTGTACCTGAAGAAGACATACAACAATGCTTCCCCCCTCCCCGGCCCCTTTCATTGCAGAGAGGAGGGCTGATGGATAGAGAACATTGCATATGATGCCAGACTTAGTTGATTGTACAAAACTGCTTTCCTTCTTCTGCTCTTCTTTTTATTTTCTTTATTACCAGGAAGGGTTCTCTGGGGGAAGAAACAGTAGGGATATGTTTGGAAGAAAAGGTGATATAAAAATTTTTTTAAATGATAAAAATATGGTAGATTACAGGATTGCATTCCAAATCACAATTTTGTAATCAGAGGGGGAATAATAAAGAAAACCAATTACAAATTCAAAAATATATGAGTCCTCGGGTTCACTTGCTCTTTCTATGATGTAGAAGAGAAAATTCCACTAGAAAATTACATCTGTGGGAACTAAGCTATTGTTTTTGTGCTGGTAGCCGTGAGGTCCAGGGCTCTCCTGTTTGAGTGGACGACCACCAGGAATCTTCTTTATGTTGTTAAATCTAAACTAATTACCATGATTCAGGGCATGGGATGCTTTTTCTGTGCAGTGTACTATCCCAGAAAGAGGAGCATATGTTCTTAAGGGTGACCAAAGGTCTTTCCTCACCAGGGTCCTGAATTCTGGAAAGAGAAATGCTTGTGTGATCAGTTTCATGTTGCAAGGTCTTGTGAAGAGATTGACAGAAAATGAGGAAGAGGGAAAGGAAGGAAACAGTTATTAAGTCCCTTCTATGTGTCAAGCATTGTACTAAGGGAGCACTTTGCAAATAGTAGCCCATTAGATTCTCACAATAACCCTTGGAGGTAGGTTCTATCATTCCCATTTTACAGGTAAGGAAACTGAGGTAGGGGTTACATGACTTACATGACCCAACATCACACAGCCAGTCATATGAGGTCAGATTTGAATTCAAGTCTTGCTGACTCTAAGCCCAGTGTTCTAGCCACTGAACCACACAACTAAATACATAGGAAGAAGCTGAGGTGCAGAGGGGATAAGTGACTTAGCAAAGGTCACAGGACTTCCAAATGATAAAGCTGGCTTCCAGTCCAAGTCTAGTGTCCTAATTCATTTGTAATGGAGGTGACTGGCCATTGGGGTCTCAGTCCTTGGAGCATGCTTAATATCCTCTGCCTCTTCCTCCTCCTCACCCTACCATGGACCTGTGAGGAACCTCCTTTCAAAAAAATATGATGATCTGTAATGAAGAAGGACCCCTGCCCCCAGTTTGGACTTCATAACTGTCTCCTGTCCACTTACTTCTGGGTGACAAAGAACCTCTTTACTGGGATGGAAGTGAATATGCAATTCTCTTCCTCTTTCTGACAGAAATGAGGCAAATACTGTTCTGTGCCTCCTGGTGAGGAGACATGTAGAAGAAGAGGAAGAAGTAGGCTGACTTATCTGCTCATCCTAGGCTCCCATGTAGCCATGAGCAAACAGTTCCTTTGTTTCTTCTGCCTCTGGTATGTTTATTGCTCCCTAACTATAGAATCAGAGATAGAATGATCTTGGGAGGTTCAAAGACCAAATGAGCCAACAGAGGACCAGTGATGGAATCCATAGAAGACTCTACTGGATGGGGCAACTAGATGGCACAGTGGATAAAGCACTGGCTCTGGATTCAGGAATACCTGAGTTCAAATACAGCCTCTGAGACTTGACACTTACTAGCTGTGTGACCCTGGGCAAGTCACTTAACCCTCATTGCCCCACCAAAAAAAAAAAAAAAGAAGAAGAAGAAGACTCTGCTGGAACCCAGCAAGCAGCATAGGCCCAAGGAGATGCCTGCTTGACCCAGCTGAGCACTGCATCCACTGAGCATCTGGGGCACCACAGATAAGCTTTCTGTCTTCTGAATCGGCTTGGTGGGAAGAATCCACTGTAGCCACCACTTTCAAGCATGGTTCTACTCCCCCCAGGACCAAGGTGTTGACCTGCTAAAAAGTAAAACAAAAAACAACTCCTGATTTAGAGGAAAGAAAGATGGTTTCTGAATCTAGAAGAACTGAGTTCAAGTCCCATGTCTGACCATCAATGAACAAGATAATAATTAAGTGCCTTCTATGTCCCAGGCACGTGACACAAAGAATGAAACAACTCTGACCCTCAAGCAGCTTACTTTCTAACAGAGGAGACAAGAAGCAGTTAAACATGAGATAGTTTGGGAAGGAGGGCACTAGGTGCCATAGGATCAGGAAAGGCTTCATATAGAAGGTGGCACTTTGAGTCAAATGAAGAGACAGATTGGAGTAGAGGTGGCACATGTTGGCTGTGTAACCATGGGCAAGTCCCTTGAAATCTTTGCCATCTCCACAAGTCAAACAGACTCACATTTGTAAGTGCCTCCTGTGCGTCAAGCCCTGTTCTAGGCACTGAGGACACAAAGAAAGGAAAGAAATAGGCAGGGCCCTCAAGGAGGTGAAGTCGGGGAGAGAACACATGAACGACTCTGTGCATACAAATAAGAACCACAAAATTAGAGAATGGAAAGAGATCTCAGCATTCATCAAGTTCAGCCCATACCCAAAAGGACTCCCCATGGTATCATGCCTGACAAGACACTGTCCCAACTCTGATGAAGACGTCCTTTTAGGGAAAACCCACTACCTCCTAAGGAAGGCCATTCTACTTTTGCTTTATGGTTAATTCTTTTAAAAAAAACAGCCCTTTTCCTAACATCCAGACTGCATGTGCCTCTTTGTGACTTCCTCTCTCCCTGTGCCCCTTCCCCCCTGCCCTTTGTTCTGTCCTCTGCTATCTAATTCCTCCTCCCTGTGAAGGCCCTTCAAATACCATTCACATCAACACAGCTATCACATCTCCCCCAGTCTAGTCTATAAGTTGCAGAGAAAGTATTGGCCTCTATCAAAAGAGGGACCTCCTTACCAAGAACTTCCTACGTAATGAAATCAAGGTTATGGAGTCTAACAGTGGTATCAAACTCAATTGGAAATGGGTCCTTAAAGGCTCTATATTAACTTGGAAATTTTCAAATTTACATTATTTGTGTTGTATTTTTATTTATTTTGGTAAATGTTTCCTAAATAACATTTGAATCTGCTTCTGGCTATACTGAGTTTTGCTGAATCCTTTGCCAGCAGTGGATTGGAGTTGGACATTTCTGGTATACAAAAAAATCACAGTGCATAAGGAACTACCCACCTTTTCTACCTGTGACCTTCCTCTCCTCTTCCATCTTCACCTGGGCCAGTGTCTCTAATGGAAATGTCATGATATCAGCCTTGGGCATCTAGATAGTGCAATGGATAGAGTGCTAGGCCTGGAGTCAGAAAGACTGGAGTTCAAATCTGGCTTCAGATACTTACTGGCTCTGTGACCCTGGCCAAGTCACCAAACATATGTTTGCCACAGTTTTTGAGAAGCTAGGTGGCACAGTGAATAAAACACTAGCCCTGAAGTTGGGAGGACCTCAGTTCAAATCTCACCTCAGACACTTACTAGCTGTGTGACCCTGGGCAAGTCACTTAACCCCAATTGCCTTAAATATCTAGGGCCATCTTCAGTCATCCTGACATGTCTCTTGCTACTGGACCCAGATGGCTCTGGAGAAAAGAGTGAGGCTGGTGACTTTGCACAGACCTCCCTCACTTAAATCCAATTCACTGCAAGTCACGACAACACCTCCTGATGTCAAGGTCTTCTTCAAAAATGAAGGACAAACAACATTTCACCCCATGATTGAGCATCTATGCAGATTGGCCATGTAATCATCAAGTCATGAACTACTTCCAAGCCCAATGATCCTAATTCAAATATAGGAGGGAATGGAAGGGTATTATGGGAGAGGGAAAAGAATACTCAAAATGTAAGGTCACAGGTTCAAACCTTAATTCTATTCATTATTATTTTGTTTGTTATTTTGCTGAGCAATTGGGGTTAAGTGACTTGCCCAGGGTCACACAGTTAGTAAGTGTTAAGTGTCTGAGGCCAGATTTGAACTCAGGTCCTCCTGAATCCAGGGCTGGTGCTCTATCCACTGCACCACCTAGCTGCCCCTCTGTTCATTATTTATGTTTCCTTAAACCCTTCTCTCAACCTCAGTTTCTTTGTCTGTCCAGTGAAGGGACCCACTGATCTCAATGGCTTTGCAAGTTTCCTCCAGCTTTATATCTTCATATCCAAGGATCATTAGTGTAGGGGTCAAAGTTTTGAAATCAACTTGACCAATTTGATATCATAGATGGAGGAGAGCAAATGATAGTCTATAGTTCTGAAAATGCTTTGCCTGCCTCATGATCTCTTCCTAGGATTCTCTTAACAATGATCAAAGCTAAATCATCAGAGGAAAGCTTGGCTTGTTGTGTCAGCAACTCTAATGCCCAATATGAAAGCTCTCCAATGGAAGGGACAAGGCTCCCCACCTGTTCCATACAGGGCCTCTCTTAGTAGGGCTCTCTCATAAACATGAACTTGCTTGAAAAGAGACAGACCCCCCAGGGTGATGTGAAACTCTAGGAGTGCTTAGAACCAGCTGACAATGGCTGTGATGGTAGAAGGAAGAATTAAATGAGAGTCAGGAAGGTTCAGTAGCAGAGTTCTGACCTTGTCAAAGGAGACCTGGGTTCAGACACCGCCTATAACACTTACTAGCTCTGTGACAAGTGGTAAGTGAATTAACCTCTCTGAGATTTGGTTACCTTATCTATTTAAAAAAAAAAAGATGGGGAAAGGGATTAAAACACTTTCTATCTAGCTCAGAGAATGGTTGTTGCTGAAGATAATGAATCAAAATTGTAGAGGCAACAGAGTGCAATGGAAAGACCTCTGGATTTTGAGTAAGAAAATCCAAGTTTGGATTTTGCCTCTGTTGTAAATGAGAGGTTTTCCTAGAGAGAACATCTAAGGTCCCCTTTACCTTGGAATGTCTGCTCCTCTGATCCTCCAGAACTATGTAATTGTCATCTACTCACACAACAAAGTTCTGGAACTGTTCTTTTTTTTTTCTTTTTTTTTGGGGGGGGGTGAGGGGGCGATGAGGGTTAAATAACTTTCCAAGGGTCACACAGCTAGTAAGTGTCAAGTGTCTAAGGCCATATTTGAACTCGGGTCCTCCTGAATCCAGGACTGGTGCTTTATCCACTGTGCCTCCTAGCTGCCCCCTGGAACTGCTCTTCTGACCCCGCCATTTACTCTGGCAGGTTGAATCCTCAGCCTCCACGACCATTGCCCCTCAGAGCTCAAAGGGTTAACCTTGAGGGGCTGAAGGAATATCTAGCTCATCAGCCCTCACTGCGCTTTTCCTTCACTCATTGATCACTATTTGATATACATTAGTCAGTCAGATTTAATTAGATTTTTCAAAAGAGGTTTTTACTCTCCCACCAGTAAATCTGATTCTTTTGGAACCCCACAGATTCCCAGAGAAAATTTACTTAGAGAATGCATGAGACAAAGAAGTAACTCACAGCTTCTGGCTGGTGGCAGCCTCGTCCTTTCCTCTGGGAAGAAACTCATCAAGTTTCCCTTTGATGTGGTGAATTTATATGGAATGGTCCTTATAGATTCCTGAAGCTACCATCAACTCTGTGTCCAGTTTGTCTCCAGCTCCAGATGCAGTCACTGCTCTTCCTGGGATGCTGCTAGGACACTGAAAAGAATTCCAACCCTTTAAAATTCACAAGATCATCTTCTGGTTGAGAAAGATGGGAAGGAGATCAAGAATCTTCTCTCTTTCCCTATCTCTATCTCTCTAACTCCAAGTGATTCCCTCCCAAGGGCTTGACTCTCCTCCAAGCCGCCAGCCATTCGAATCCCTGGGTTTTATATTGGCTCATTCCTATTTTATAGGAGGCCCACAAGGTAGGAGCAAGTCTCAGCCAACATCAGCACATCTTCTGTGGAACAACACTGCATTTCATTCAGGGTCTTTCTAGGACTTCCCATACTGGTCTGATGCCCTTCACTGATTTCTTGATTCAATACAGGTGTTCCCACTTGTTATGGTAGTAACACCAGGTGGGAGTGAGATGAGATTGATTGTCTCAATTGATTCTACACCCTTGCATTAACAGTGGTATCATTGTTGGTGGTGTTTTTCTCTCATCTAGGGTCCAAACATGTGGGGATACAACATGGAGGGCTTGGGGGGTCCCCAGAAATGGAGAAGTGCCATTAATCATGATCACAAGGCCCTGGGATAGAAGATGTGGGTGGCAGTGAGAGGGAATGGGGTCATTAATGAAGCACCAGAGCAGAAAGATGGCCAGAGAGTCATCCCAATATGAGTTCTGACAGCTTCTACCAAGCTGGACACCCAGTCCCCCCCACACACACACACATACACACAGGCTCACTGCCTAATCTCTGCATTGGGTACTACCATCTTCCCAGTCATCCAGGTGTATAACTTTGGAGTCACATTTGATTGCTCAGCCTCTCTCATCCCCCCCCATATTTAGTAGCCTCACCTACTCTATCATTTCAATCCACTCAAGTCCAAGCCCTTATTTCTCTTTGCCTCAATTATCGTAAAAGCCTCTTAATTGGTCTCTCTGATTCCAATCTCTCCCTTCTCCAATACATCCTGCATACAGTTGCCAAAAGGATCTTCCCAGGTGCCAATTCAACCATATCTAAATCATTCTGAAACACTTTGAGTGATTCTCTTTAGGGTAAAACACGGACTCCTCCGATTTGTCTTTAAGGCCCTCCACGATCTATCTGGATCTAACCTCCCAGTCTTATTTCACATAACTCCCCTTCCACACCGCCTCCATTCCAACTAAAGGGGACAAAAACGAAACTAAACCAAAGCTGTTTCCTGAACTTTGCATGCCATCGCCTCCCTATGTGAATTTGCCCAAGCAATCCCCCACACCTGAAACGAATGTACTCCTTCCTTGTCCACACCCTCACCTTTCACGAGGCTTATCTGTCTTTCAGGCACAGAAGCGCTGGGAGAAATGTAGTAGCTGTCTTAAAAATATTTTGAGGGCCATGACATGGAAGAAAGCCAAGCTTGACTCTGTGTGCTTTTCATGAAAGTAGATTTTGGACTGATATGCTCATTGCATTTCTGGACAGCTCCCGGGATTTTGAGTTTCAGCTGCTTGGGGATATCTGAAAATGCAATGAGCTGGACAAATATGGGGTTGTGACTAGCCATTCTATAAGGTCCCTTCCAGCTAGGAAAAGCCTCATTTGGGGCCTCAGTTTTCCCTTGTGTGATTTGAAGAATATTGGACTAGATAATCTAGAGATTAAGATAAGCAGATGAATTAATGGAGTAGCATGTGGTCACACAGCTACCAGGTTCAAAGCAGGACCCAGGGCCACTAAAGCCAGACTCAGTTCCCTTTCCACTGTGTCATACTGGCTCACCTGTATATATTTTGTATATAATTACCCAATAATATGTTATTTCCCTTTGTAGAATATAAACTCCTGGAAAACAGAGATAGTTTTTTGGGGTTGTTTTTTTTTCTTTTATCTCAGTACCTAGAACAATGCCTGACACACATAGATGGGCTGAAGGCTTGCTGAATTGATTTGAATTGAACTGAATTGGATCAGCATTCATTCATGAATGATGGCAAAGTCAGGTGTGGTGATGCATGCCTGTAATCCCTGCTAGTGGGGAGGTTAATGCTGACAAATTGTTTGAGATCAGAAATTCAGTGGACTAAGTTAATTGGGTGTCTGAACTGATGTCCAACATCAATGCTGGGCAACAACAATGTCCCAGGAGTACAGAGGCACCAAGTTTCCTAAGGAGGGGTGAACCAGCCTAGGTCAGAAATGGAGCAGGTCAAAGTTCATAAACTGATCAGCAGTGGGACTGGGCTTATGCACTCCCAGCCTAAGAGAACCCTGAAGATCCAGTCTAAATAAGAAAAATGAAGAATAGTGAAGAGAAGGGGACAGAAGAGAAGAGAGGGATGGGAAGGTGTGGGAAGAGACGAGAGGAGACAAAGGAGAGGGGAGGAGAGGAGAGAAGACAGAGGAGAGGGGAGGAGAGGAGAGAAGACAGAGGAGAGGGGAGGAGAGGACAGGAGAGGATAGGACAGGACAGGACAGGACAGGACAGGAGGGGAGGGGAGGGGAGAGGATGGGTGGGAAGGGGTGAGGAGGAGAGGGGAGGGGAGAGAAAAAGTAATGGGGAGCTATGAAAATATCATTGCCTGATGGAAACCAATATAGCCTTGACTATCACTAAAGGGGAAAAATGAGCCTGACAATTATCATCTCTAAGCATTTAGATTATAATGGAGCCAGCATCAATAAGCAGCCTGGATTTTAAGATTGAATCAAGCTGGGAAAATCTAATTGCTTTTTTTTTCTTTTAAAAGGAGAAAGAATTACATGATTAATAAAAGAAAGTTAGAAAATGAAGATGTAACATAACCTAATTTTGGTAAAGTACTTAATACAGTATCTAATGAAGACTTACTTGCAAAATGAATTCAGATTGGTTTGGATTTGAACATGGGCATCCTATAATAGTTGAAAGCTAAGTGCCACAGATACAGAATCTACTGATAAATGCGATATATCACCTTGCAGAGGTGTCTAGTAGAGGTGCCCTAGGAATCAATGAAGACTTAGTATTAGTTAACAACTTCATTAATGATCTGCCAGATGAGACAGAGTGGCTTAATGAAAATTACTGATGAAACTGTAGGGAGGTAAAACAATTGAGAGATAATACAAAGGGACTCGAAGAGATTTCAGGTATACACAAAATATCCATAAATCAAAGGACCATAGACTGAGAACTGAAATGGGGTATAAGAGGTTGTTTAATCCAGATCTTTCATTTTCCATAGGAGGAAACAAAGACCCAAGGAGATTGAGATAAAGTGACTCTCTTGAGGTCACACTTAATAAGTTGTAGAGTCTAAATTCAAACTCAAATCATCTGATTCCAAATGCACAAATCCTTCTATTGTACCTCACTCCCTCTAGCCTCACTGTCATTTTACTGATGCCAAAAACTGAGGCCAAGAAAAGTTAAGTGAGTTGCCCAAGATCACACAGGGAATAGAGGGCAGATTTAGATTTAGAGATAAATGGACTCTTAGAGGCAGTCTGGCTCAGGCCTTCATTTCAAAGACGAGGAAACAGAAGTCTGGAATGGTGAAGAGATCAAGCCATCAAGAGCCAGGATCGAAACCCAGGCCTTCTTACTACAAACCTAGTTCTCTTCGCACTAACAGAGATGAAGGAACAGTTTTCACAAGGATTAAGCTGATCAAGAGCTAAGGGGGAAGTTTTGTGAAATAAGGCTTATAAGACCCAAAACATTTTTTTTAAGATTTTCAAAAGTTTATTTAGAACATGCCGTGAGAGTCAGATAGTCAGCCAACAATCATTTATTAAGCACTTAGTATGTGTCAGGCATGAAGCTTAAAGCTAGGGATGTATAGAAAAACAAAAATGGTGCCTGCCTTCAAGGAACTTATATTCTCATAGAGGTGGGGAGAACACACAACATATACATAAGAAATAGAAACAGAAAAATTATATATATATATATATATATATGTGTGTGTGTGTGTGTGTGTGTGTGTGTATGTGTGTGTGTGCATATACATATATATCAAGAGGGAAGGAAGGAAGGAAGGGAAGGAGGAAAGGAGGGAGAAAGGGAGGGAGGAAGGAAGGAAGGAAGGGAGGGAGGGAGGGAGGAAGGGAGGGAGGGAGGAAGGGAGGAAGGAAGGAAGGAAGGAAGGAAGGAAGGAAGGAAGGAAGGAAGGAAGGAAGGAAGGAAGGAAGGAAAGAAGGAAGGAAGGAAGGAAGGAAGGAAGGAAGGAAGGAAGGAAGGAAGGAAGGAAGGAAGGAAGGAAGGAAGGAAGGAAGGAAGGAAGGAAGGAAGGAAGGAAGGAAGGAAGGAAGGAAGGGAGGGAGGAAGGGAGGAAGGAAGGGAGGGAGGAAGGAAGGGAGGGAGGAAGGAAGGGAGGAAGGAAGGAAGAAAAGAAGGGAGGGAGGGAGGAAGGAAGGAAGGAAGGAAGGAAGGGAGGAAGGGAGGAAGGAAGGGAGGAAGGAAACTCAGAGAGAAAGGTACTAACAACTGGAGGGGGGACAAAGAAAGATGTCCTACAGAAGATGACCTTTGAACTAAGTCTCGAAGGAAGCCAGAAAGTAGAAGTAAGGAGAGAAAGAATTCCAGGAATGAGTACAATAAATGGAAAGGCGTGGAAAGCAAGGTATAATTCAGCCATGAAATTCAGCATTGACTTGGATGGCCAAGTACCAAAAGAAATCAGACTCTTAGGTAGAAGGGGCCATAGAAGTCATGCTGGCCAGAAAGGAATCATCCCTAATCAACCATGACAAGCAGCTCCAGACAAATACCTCCCATGATAGAGAAGTCACTCCCTCCTGAGGGCAGCCCATTCCACTTTCAGGGAGTTCTAGTACCTTGGAAGATTTTCTTGCATGGTGCCAACAACTTCCTTTCATCAACTTCCATGCTATGCTCCCAATTCTATCCTCCTGGTTCCCAAAGAATTCATTGTTCACAGGACAGCAATATATGTATATGTGTGTATATGCATGTATATGTGTGTATACATATATACATACTATATTAATATATATAAATATACACATATGCATATATCTAAAGGAAGAGAGAGACAGGGAGAGAGAGGCGGGGAAAGAAGGGAAGGGAGGAGAGAGGGGGGAAGAGAGAGAGAGAGAGAGAAGGGGGAGGGGGGGAAGAGAGGATCTGAGTTTGAACTTTGCATGTTCCCAGGTAGTGGCACTAACCCTTTGATCTCAGAGGGAGGGCACTTCAGGACTGTGAGAGAGGAAGAGACAGGGAAAGGTCTCCTGCTGAAGGTGGCATCGACCCTAACTCCATTCAAAACATGAGCCTGCCTCAAATGGGAATATGTGAAGTTCAAACCCAGATCATTTTATTCTATGGACTTAGGGTTCAAAGGAAAGCTTGCATAATTCCCTCATGCATGCACAAATCCATTCAACAAGCTTTTATTAAGCACCTACTATTTGCTAGGCATGGTGGATAAAGAGTTTCTCATCAAAAACCCTTACCCCAATGAAATCAAAGGTTTGAAACAACAAAAACAAACCAATACCAGACTCTGTGTTAAACACTGACATACAAAGAAAAAGAAAAACAAACAAACCAATAAATAAGACAGTCCTCACTCTCAATGCTCTGAATGTCAATCTGAGTAAAACAAAACAAGAAATCTTTCATGACTGAAAAGTAAATACAAACATCAGGCAGGAGGGTATAAGCAACTTGGAGTGAGGAGGAAGCACACAAGCAATGGTGTTCTGGGGAAAGATGGGAGTCATATTTTGTATAAATTATTTTAGAAATCTGGGAAAGATGTCCTATCATACAGCTTTTGTTCACACACGTGCGCGCACACACACACACACACAAAACCTCACCCCTACACAGTACACACACACACACATTCACATGCACACATGTTCACACATTCACGTACTCTCACATACACATGTTCACAAACATGTGTTCCCTACAGGTACAACAAATCTAAATGTCATTTCAGGAGCTCCTGTGGCCAGCTGTGAGTCCTTCCAAAGTAAGTGAACAATCTCCCTTGGGTATAGGAAATGTGACAGGAATGTATGGCTAGAGTCACCTCAGGAAGATTAGAAAGGCAAGGTTCTGGGCTTCGGGTAGAGTGTATGATGATTATGATCATGATGGGAAAATTCCACTCTTCAAGAAGACTCAGCATGGTGTCGTGGAAAGAGCACTGGCACAGGAGGCAGAAGACCTGTGTTTAAATCCTGATTCTGCTACTTAGGGGTTGTGTGACCTCATATCCTCACTGGTCCTCAGTTTCCTCTTCTGTCATATAACGGGGTGCCCTCAATAGTCCCCTCTGGCTCTTGATCCAAGAACATGAGTGGCTCATCTAAAGCTACAAGAAGGGGAATATTTTCCTTAATATCCAAAAAATAATTTCAAGGCAGTGGGATCTATGGAAACCGAGACCAAATCTCTAGAGGGACATAGTGGTCCCATCATCCTCTAAGTCAATTAAAAATAGGCTGAACACAAGCCTAGAAAATATATATATATTGTCATCCCGGGAGTAGCAAAAGAAGATGAGCTGCAATATTGTTCCATCCCATTTCTAATTGAATAAAATAATATTAACACCACACTCCCTTTTCAAATGAATATTAGGATTCAGTTCTCCACCATATTCCACGGAGGATTTGTGTAGATTAGTGTTATGTCTCACCTTAAAAATCCTGTTCATCTACTAAGAAGCTGTGTGGTACCTGGGCTCGGGATCGGGAAGACATCAATTTGCATTCTGCCTCAGATAAATATATTAACTGCACAGCCCTGCATAGGCTACTTACTAACCTCTCTGAACCTCCATTTCCCCAACTTTAGAATAGGGATAATATTAGCACCCACCATACAAGGGTAGAAAGACCATGTGAGATCATGTATGCCACATATGTTAAGAACCATAACACACTCTGTGTTAGCTGCTGTTATTAGTACTTAGGAATCCAGATCTATGACTTAATTGAGGTAGGGGAACTCCGAGTGAGGAGAATTCCTCTGCTAGTCCAGATGAGCCCCCAAGGTACAACTCAGTCTTAGAATTAATTGCTTGGGACACTAATAGGTGAAATAACCTTCCCAGAGAAGCAAGGCTACTATGGGTCAGAGGTCGAATATAATCCATATCTTCCTGACTCAGACACTGGCTCTCTCAACTTATTACACCATGGACCGACCAAAGGAGAGTTGATTTAGAACTTGAAGGGACTCTAGATACCTCAAGTCCAACTACCTCATCTTGTAGCTAAGGAAAAATTCACTTACCACAGGGTCCCGTAGCTAGTGAGCATCAGAGATGGGATTTGATCCCAGCTTTTCTCAATGTTAATCTTCCTCTTATTATTATTATTCCTCATTATTACTGGAGAGGTCTCACCTCTGCCACTTGTGCCCTCTCCATCTTCAGGGACTGAAACAGCAGTAAGAGGCCTAAATGTAATCACCCAAATTGCCAACAGGTCCAGTCTTTCCCCCAGAATTCCACAGCCCCAACAGTCTGGGTGATAATTAAACCAGGACAAGATGAGCCCCTAGAATCATTGAGATGTCTCTCAGCACCAGCAGAAAGCAGGAGCTAGACTTCAGTAAAGGGATGCTGCATGAAGGGAGAAGGCACCTCTGCAGTGGGAAAAGAGGATGAATAATGTTATGGCTGCATGCATCTGGCATGCAAACTGACTCCACCATCTCTACCTCCCCCCTTCCCCTGCACCAAGAAGAATGAATTCCTCATGATAGAAACATGTGATAATGCATCTAGAGATGGGAGGCACCTACTCCAACCCTCTCATTTTATGGGGAAGGAAACTGAGTGATTGAGTGCCACAAGGGTTTAGATGGTGCCTTAAGCCCTTTCAATCCCCCATTTTTGGCAGAGAGCTTTGTGCTTTGTAGGTGTTCAATCAATGCTCATGGTGTCATTAATGACAAAAAAGGGTTGTTTTAGAACTGTCTGTTAGCAGGGATGTCCTCCCACACCCACACTGGTCCATGCAAAGCAAAGGAATATGGGATTGAGCATTCCTTTGGAAGGAGCGGTTTCAATCCCATCACTAATTTACAGGATGCAATAGGGTCGGGGGCAGCTAGGAGGCACAGTGGATAAAGAACTGGCCCTGGATTCAGGAGGACCTGAATTCAAATCCTTACTCAGATACTTGACACTTACTAGTTGTGTGACCCTGGGCAAGTCACTTAACCCTCATTGCCCGGCCAAAAAAAAATGCAGTGGGGTCCACTAGAGAGGCTGCGAGATCTGGAATCAGAGGACCTGGCTGTTCAACTTACCTTGCTACCTCTGGACAAATCACTTAACCTTTCCTGGTCCCTAGTTTTCTTATCTACAATACAAAGGGGTTGGACAAACTGACTTCTAAGATATCTTTAGGTCCTTTTTCTTTCCCAATGGACCTGTTATCTTATTGGTATAGGGAAGTCCTTGTAAGGATCATCCTTCTATGAATGTGGATTAAGACCTGTGCTGCAACTTATCTCCTTAGTTGTCTAGGGAGACTGAGAACAGGATAACAAAGCCACAAGCTGGAGCTGAACCCCCATCTTCCTCCCTCTGAGCTCAGCTCTCTCTCCACTCTGCTACCTTGCCTGTCCTGCTGACAAGGTCCCTTCTAGCTCTAAATATGTGATCTCCACAATCTCTTGCCTGTTGCCTACCATACAGCACAGCATACCATGTTGGACAACTATGATAGGTGGCTCTCATTCCCAAATTACATAAGAGGGAAAGTCACTCCCAGAATGATGGACATGTGAGTCATCACCTCTATTTCCTATAACATAAGAACCATCATTTTGAGACAAAGAGGACAATCTAATCAAGGTTTTCTTCTTCTCTTTTTATTTTTTCATTCTTCACCACCAGTAAAGGACTGCTGGTGTCATTTAAATGCCCATGCCTCACTGATAACAGCATCAGAATGACTGATGTAAATGGCCCCGCTGTCTAGGGACAATGATGCTGCACTCATTCCTGGGTGAACAGTGTGGACTAATATGATTGTGGGTAAATGTCTAAAAAGGATCTCAGAGGCCACCTGGTTTAACCCCCTCATCTTATAGATGAGGAAACTGAGGCCCAGAATGGTTAAGTACCTAACCCAAGGTCACATAGGTAGCACATGGAACCCAAAAGACTGATGGATTTGGAAATTATGGCCCTGGATTTTAATTTTGGCTCTGCTCCTTATTAATAGGACAACCTTAAATAAAACACTTTATCCTTTCCACCCCTTCTGCATTCTTGCCCTTTCTCCTCATTTGTAAAATAAGGGTATTGGGACTGACATCTAACAACATTAAGAAGAATCAATAATGATAAAAATAACAAAAGCTAACATTTTTATAGTGAAGGGGAAGGGAACAAGAACTTATTAAGTACCTACTATGTGCCATGCACTGTGCTAAGCACTTTGTTGTTGTTTGTCCTTCATTTGAAGAGGACCATGACATCAGGAGGTAATATCATGACTTGCAGTGAATTGAATTTAAGTGAAGCAGAGCTGTACACAGTTAGCAGTCTCATTCTCTGCTCCAGAGCCATCTGGGTCTAGTGGAAAGATTTAGATCAGGACAACTGGAGATGGCCCTGAATATTCGAGGCAATCGGAGTTAAGTGACTTGCCCAGAGTCATGCTGCTAGTAAATGTCAAGTGTCTGAGGTCAGATTTGAACTCAGGTCCTCCTGACTCTAGTTTTCTATCTACTGTTCCACCTCATTGCCTCTATGTGTGCCTTATGGTTCGCAAAGTACTTTACATATGTTATTTCACTTGATCCACACTTAGCATAGTGCCAGCCACAAAATAGGGCAGCTAGATGGTGCCATAGTTCACAGAGCTCTGGGCCTGGAGTCAGGAAGACTCATGCTCCTGAGTTCAAATCCAGCCTCGGACACTTACTATCTGTGTGACCCTGGGCAAGTCACTTCACCCTGTTTGCTTCAGTTATCTCATTTGTAAAATGAGCTGGAGAAGGAAATGGCAAACCACTCCAGGATCTCTGCCAAGAAAACCCCAAAGTCGGGTCACAAAAATTTGACATAACTAAAAACAACTGAACAACAAAATACACACATACATACATATTATAGAGGTATAAAACATTTGCTCCCTCCCCCATTAGAATGTAAGGTTCTTTAGACTAGAAATTGTTTCTTCTTTAAGTTCCAAAGGACTTATGATGGGAAAGGATCTCCAAATTCAGAAAAAAAAAAAAAAAAGAACTGTGGAATATGGATGCTGATTAAACCATACTATTTCTTTTGGTTTTGGTGCTATTGTTTTACTTTTTTGAGGTTTTTCCCTTTTGCTCTGATTCTTCTCGTATAATATGACTAATGCAGAAATATGTTTAATGTTATTATATCTATCTATATCTACATCTATCTATCAATCATATATATATATATATATATATAAAACCAATATCAGATTACCTGCTGTCTAGGGAAGGGGGTGAAGGAGGGGAGGGAGGGAGAAAAATTTGAAATTGGAAATCTTATCTAAACCACTGTTGAAAACTTAAATAAATAATTTTTTTAATTGTTTCTTTTTTATCTTTATAGCTGCAGCATCTAGCACAGGGCTTGACACAAAGTAGGCACTTAATAGATGTTGATTAATCAACTGACTAATAGATGGAAGACAGCCTATGTATGGGCAGAGGCAACAGATAGATACTAGGTATAGGGAAGAGTAAAGAAGAAGAAAGAACTTGTCTGGGATACAGAGCACTTGGGAGGAAGTCACAAATCAGGAGAAATCAGTTCAGCCGTATCCACCTTCCTCTCCCACACAGCTCCATCCTCACACCATGAAGTGGTCACATCATCAAAGCCAAATTGTAAGAGCCCTCAGTTCACTTCAGCCACTGATTTGGTCCCTGAATTAGCTGACAGCAGCTGCACTCATGGCCTCCCAAACATCCAAATGGCTTCCGTAGCCCACAAGGATCTGTATTAATCAAAGGCTTTGAGCAAATCACCAGCATTTGTCTGATTAGTCCAAGTGTGTATTCCTGCTGGGCCCCAGAGAGACTTCCCAGGGAAGTGTCCAAGTTGGGGCTATGGACAGGACCACTGAAACCTTTAAACTGCAGACCTGAAACTTCTCTACCATGGGAGGAAGAACTGAGCAACAGTTGTGAACAATGGAGAATGGAGTGAGAGGCAGAAGGACAGGGACGTCCACTGCATACTTCATATTTGGATAGACTGAAAACTACCCCGTGAATTGTCTCCAGTTTTGAAGAACCCTCCATGAGGAGAAATTAGAGCTAATCAGCTCATATGAACACCTGTCACAAGTCCCCCCATTTGCAGATGATTTGAAACATCCCTAATCCTCCTTTTCATCTGGCGATGCTACCATTCTGTATTCATTTCCAGGGGCTATGAAGTCATCTTCATGTGAAGTATGGATAAGATATTAACCACATCTCTGGTAAGGAATGGCGGAACGGAAAGCAATGGCTCCGAAGTGGAATGTTTCAGGGAACCTAAGAATGCTCCATGGCCTCCTTATCCTGTTCCCCTGTCATCCTCAAAGCCAATTAAATCATGAGTCTCAGGCTACTCTCTAAGACTGGAAGTTATAGGTAGCTTATGATCTATATTGGTGATAAGAGGTCCCACAACAACAAAATGAAAAGGCTCAAAACAATATTCATCAAACAATCAAGGAACACTTATAAGTGCCTTCTATATACCCAGGAAGCCAGATGTCTCAGTGGATAGAGCACTGGGCTTGGATTCAGGAAGACCTGAGTTCAAATCCAGCCTCAGATACTTACTGTGTGACCCTGGACAAATAACTTAACCTTTGTTTGCCTTAATCCACTGGAGAAGGAAATGGCAAATCATTGCAGTATCTTTGCTAAGAAAACTCAATACAGAGTCACAATGAAATTGCTGAACAACAACAGATAGCAGTCACTGTGCTGAGCTAAGGATACAAAAAAAAACCCAAAAACCAGGCCCTGCTCTCAAGGAGTATGGTACATGTAGTACAGAGAACCAAAGTTTCAACACTCAGGAGTACAGATGTTGGAAATCTTAGAATTAAGTCATTTTATATTTGGAAAGGATCAAGGGTATTTGGGGGCTGGGGGAAGAGAGAGACTAAACCTGTGACTTCCCATGGTGCACCAGGCCCTTAGATAATGATCTAAGCTTTATAAGGTATTTTCCCTCCATTGTCTCATTTGAGCCCCTCAAAAACCCTGTGGTGGAGGTACTACAGTAACTATTCTCAAAGTAACAGCTTTGTAGAGATCAAACTGACCTCTATTACCATCTATTCTAAACATTATCCCAAAAGAAGCCTCCATCATACCATCCCTAACAAGCAGTCATCCAGTTTCCCCTTGAAGATCTCTAGTCCAGGGGACCCCATTGACCACTTGAGATTGGTGTAGTGGATAAAGCATTGGCCCTGGATTCAGGAAGACATGAGTTCAAATCCGGCTTCAGACACTTGACACTTATTTGCAAGTGTCTGGCAAGTCACTTAACCCTCATTGCCCCAACAAAACAAAAAAAAGGAAGGTTCTATTGAGAAGCCTAAATTGATGTTATGGCTAATCCTGCCCTTTGCTTCTGCTTTTGCCTTCCAGGACTAAAGAGAACAAGTCAACAAAACTGAGGCTCAGAAAGGTCCCAAGATTCCCCAAGAACCTCACACCATGCCAAGTCAGAGGCAATATCTGAAGCACTGTTTTTCTGATTCTGAGCCCAGCTCTCTATATGCAACAGGATGCTGCCACCATCACCATCATCACAACGAGAAGAACGAGGTTTAGAAAACACTTTATGAATAGGATCTCATTCTGTTCTCACAACAAAGTTATCCCCATTTCATGGAAGAGGAAACTGAGGCAGTCAGGAAGAAAGTAACTTGCTCAGGATCACACAAAGCTATTAGGTGCCTGAGGCCATAGTGGAACTCAAGTCTTCCTGACTCCAGATCCAGTTCTCTATCCACTGAGCCATCCAGTTGCGTGTATATCCTCAGAATTTATCCTTTGCATAGAGCCTCCCAAAGAATAAATGTTATTTCATGTCTAACCCGTTCAGGCACGTGACAGACACTTATAGCAAAATAATTGAGGGCTGGAGGATCATTCTAAAAGCAATAATCCAATAAAGCAATAAACCTGTACAATAACTCTTTCATTTATCCCTCAGCCCTTCTCTTTTCCCCAGAATACCACCCTGGTATAGGTACTAGGTGGTATAGGAGACAGAGCTTTGGACTTGGAGTCAGGAAGACCTGAGCATGAATCCTATGAACTGTGGGGCCCTAGACAAGTCACTTCACTCTTCTGGGATTCGATTTCTTCTGTAAAATGAGAGGGATGAACTCATACCTTCCAAGGTCTCTGCCACCTTTAAATCTATGATTTGATAGTCATAGATTTGCAGTACTTTTCTCCTTAAGAGGGTCTTCCTGTCTCTCCTCTTCTTGCTCTACTCCATCTCTAATATTGCTGCAGATAGTTCTCCTTTCCATAAAAGTCCTACCCTTCACCTCTTTAATAGTAAGGAGGTGACCTTGAAACCAAAGGATATACTAGAAGAACACAAGTTTTGGCAGGACCTAGGACATTATAAAGGTTTCGAGGATGGTCCTAGAAAACAAAGGAGTCTTGCTATTGAAGGATCAGCCTCGCCAAAGACAGGGAGGATGGGAACTAAGTGACTAATTATTTTGGCCACAGAAGGACATGAGGCAATTTTTTAAAAAGCAGCTCTTAGTCCCCAACCACCTGCCTACTCCCCAGTGACAGTGATATCACGCTGATAAATTATTGAAACAATGATGGTTCACATCCATCTAGTAAGTCAGTTTATATCTATAATCATATTTGATCCTTAAAACAACCCTATGTGCTGGGTACTAGGGACAGGGATAGAGATTAGACCTGTGCCTTTCATTGATACCAAATGAGAAATGTCCCTCCAGTAATTCATATAGACCCACTGTTGGTAGCTGGTACCTTTAGAAAGTTGCCTAAGTTGGGGCAGCTAGGAGGTGCAGTAGATAGAGCACTGGGCTTGAAATCAGGAGGACCTAAATTCAAATCCAGCCTCAGACAATTTTGTAAGTGTGTGACCCTGGGCAAGTTACTTAACCATGATTGCCTCAAAAAAGGAGGGAGGAAGCAAGGGAAGGGGGAGTATGGGTCAGATTCAAGAAAGGAAAGGGGCCAAAGACTAGAATACTCAGATAGATGATGTCTACTTGAGAGGTCCATCATGGAGGAGCATCATAAACTGCATGATGCAAGGACCAAACATCGCTAGAAATGAAATTGACTACATCTTAAGGGACAGAAAACAACTGGCTACTGACTCATGAGTCATTTCAGAATGAGCTGTCTCTGTCTAGTCAGTTCTTTGGCTGGGCTGGCTAGAGCAAAGGTCAAAATCAATACCAAATTAGAAGAAAAAATTAAGATGAGAAGAAGACATTGCATGCAATCGCAGCAGTTCCAACCTAGTCTGTCAACGAAGTAAGCGGTCAGCTCCCCAGAATTAGTAAACAAATGAAGGAGTGAATTAAAAAGTACTATTTATTAAATATTTCTCATGTGCCAAGAACTGGAAACAAAACCACAAAAGTGAGTCCATTGCTGTTCAGTTGTTTTTTCAGTTGTTTCAGATTCTTTGTGACCCCATTTGGGGATGCCTTGGGAAAGACACTGGAGTGGTTTGCTATGTCCTTCTCCAGCTCCTTTTACAGATGAGGAAACTGAGGCAAACAGACAAATTACTTGGCCAGTGTCACACAGCTAGTACGAGTCTGAAGATGGATTTGAACTCAGGAAAAGGAGTCTAGCCCAGTACTCTATGCACTGTACCACCTAGCTGCCCCAAAGACATGTAAGAGACCAGGGGATAATGAGGAGTATTTTGGTCAGAGAAAACACAGGAACATCGCATGGCATCAGAGAGTAATTGATAGACATACTGTTTCCAGGAACTGTAGTGATGATTTGAATCTTACTCTCAGACATAGAACTGGAAGATCAGGTGGGAGCACACCCTTTTGGCATTGAGTGAAGTTGGCCAGGGAACAGCAGTGGGGATCTGGCTCAAGTTAGAAATGAACCAGAGACTCAAGCTAGGAGGATCCAGAGTTTCATGTTAAAGGGAGAAGGATGATGAAGTATAAGTAATCCTCAGAAAAATCAGCATGCAAAGATTGGCTCTGATTATCACCATTTCTTCTTCTTTGAGGCAATCAGGGTTAAGTGACTTGCCTAAGGTCATACAGCTAGTAAGTGTCTGAGGATGGATATGAACTCAGGTCCTCCTGACTTCAGAACCAGTGCTCTATCTAATGTGTCACCCTGATTATCACCATTTCTTTTTTAAAAAGTTTAACTCATGAAAAACAGTCACCACAACTAGAAGATGCTCTAACCACTACACAATGCTGCCTCTCACATATCAGTCAAGTAGTTCTGGGATCAAATTCTGCATTTGCCACACACTGACCAGGTGACTAAAGGCAAAGTCATTTAACTTGTCGGTGCCCTAAGAACTCTCTAAGACCATAGACTGTGGAGTAAATCCTAGTCTGCATTGGCAGGGGAAGCTTGTCATTGAAAGCATCCTCTATTGATAAAATAAAAGGTTGGTCAATCAGTCAATAAATATTTATTAAATATATACTATATTCAAGGCATCTGGCTAGGTGCTGGCAATACAAGTACCAAGAATAAAAGAATCTCCAATTGTCAAATGCTTACAATTACATTTGCAAAAACCCATGAAGATAGGTACATGGATGGATGGATGGACAGATGAAACAAAACTAAACAAAGATAGAATAAATATATTTGAATAAATATGAACAGATACAAAGTAGTAAAATATAAAGTAGTCTAAGAGGAAAGGCACTATTAGTATGGGGGAGGTCAGGAAAGGCTTCATGCACAGAAGATGGTATTTCATCTGTGATTTCACGAAAGAAAGGATCAGAGTGGCGAATATAACAAAAAAGTAAAATATTGGATGTTGGAGGGGATGTGGGAAAGCTGGGACACTAATCCACTGTTGGTGGAGTTGTGAATGGATCCAACCATTTTGGAGAGCAATTCAGATCTAAGCCCAAAGGGCTATAAAACTGTGCATAGCCTTTGATCCAGCAATACCACTGCTACATTTATATCCCAAAAACATCCCCCCAAATAGAAAAAGACCTATTTGTACAAAAAACATTTATATCACCTCTTTTTTGGTGGCTAAGAATTGGAAATTAAAAGAATGTCCATCAATTGAGGAATGGCTAAACAAGCTGTGGTATATGATGGTGATGGAATATTATTGTGCTATAAGAAATGACAAGAATGATGATTTCAGAAAGGCCTGGAAAGACTTGTATGAACTGATGTATAGTGCAGTGAGCAGAACCAAGTGGGCATTGTGCACAGAGTCTGCAATATTGTTTGATGAAGAACTATGAATGACTTTACTGTTCTTAGCAATACAATGATCCAAGACAATCCCAAAGGACTATTGATGAAGCATACTATCCACCTCCAAAGAAAGAACTGACATTGATGGAACACAGAGTGAAGCATGCTATTTTTTCACTTTCTTTCATTTTTTTCTATTATTCAAGTGTTTTATACAAAATGACCAATATGGTCACGTTTTACATAATTGCACATATGTAACCTATATCTGATTGCTTACCACCTCAAGGAGGGAGGTGAGAGGAAAGGAAAGAGAGATAGAATTTGGAACTCAAAACTTTAAATAAAAATGTTTATTTTATTTAAAAATATTTTATTTAATATTTATTTAATAAAAAATAAAGAGAGGGACTGTGAGATGGAGATAAGTAGGGATGGTATTCCAGGCACATGGGACAAACAATACAAAAGAATGGAGGAAGGGATGCTATCTATGTGTGAGGGACAGAGACAAGGCCATTCTGCTTGGGTTGTACAAAGAAGGGCAATTATGACTAATAAGGCTAGAAAGATAGGTTAAGGTCAAGCTCAATTGGGGCTTTAGAAGATAAACGGAGAGGTGTATATTTTATTCTAGGGGTAATAGAAGCCAAATGTAGTTAATTAAGAAGGGGAGTCACATGGTCACACCAGCTCTGACTTGGCAATATTGAGTAGGATGAGCTAAAGGGGTGAGAGACTGAAGGCAGAGAAGCCAATTAGGAGGCTATTGCCATAACCTGAGGAGAGGTGATGAGGACTTAAAGTAGCTTTCAAAGTGGAGAGAGAGAGAGACACACAGGTATGAGAGATAGTGTGAAGATGGACATAGCAGGATAGGTCAGCAGTTTAGATATACGGGACAAGGGGAAGTAAGGAATCCAGGATAACTCCAAGATTACAAATCTGGAACACTGAAAGGATGGAAATGCCTTTGGCAGAAACAGTCACATTTGGAAGAGGGGAGGATTGAGAGGAAAGAGACTGAGACAGACTGGATCTATGTAGAGATAGGGATAGGACCTATGAGCTCTTTGACCAGGGAATTGGTGAGGGGGAGGAAAATTCCTGGTGAGGCCACTTCCCTCTACCAATGTAGGTCAGCACCTTTATGGTGCAGTCTAGGGAGCTGCCTAGAGCACTTACAAGTTGAGCAATTTACCAGGGTCACATAGCCAGGCATGCCCCAGAGGCAGTTATCAAAGCTGGCTTTTACTGACTTCAAACTCAGATCTCTATTCACTGGGCAACACTGCCTCTGTATATATGCTATAGATATTCAATATAATACTGTATTGTGCATGGCCAAATTTATTGTTTCACAAATGTGTATATATACATATATATATAAAAATATGACTTATAACCAGCTTTCATATATATATATGATATATAATGCATATAAATACATTTTAATATAATAGTCATTGTATAATCTACATAATATATAACTGTTATATATAACATATAAATACATTTAATATATTATATAAATATATGTGTAAGTGCATATGTGTTTATACAATATAAATACACATGTGCTATATATACATATTTAATATATGTGTGATAAACATGCATATATATATGACACACACACATTTATACACATACACATTTCCTTGTTGAGTTCATAACCATCCTTTAAAGGTCAACTCAAATTTCCTTATTAACCCGTTACTGATACCCTCTGGCTGGTTACAACTTTCCGCTTCAGTCCCCACATAGGCCCTTGTTCTATACCTCTCTAATAAACATCATCATTTTTATGTGCACTTATGTTTTGTCCCTTGGCTAGGCTGTCAGCTTCATAAGGATAGGGAATGCACCTATCTAAACCACAGATTCTTAGCATTCTGTTTTATGTCATGACCCCCTTTACAGAGTCTAGGGAAGCCTACAGACCCCTTCTCCGAATAGGCTTTTAAAATACATAAAATATAGAGAATTACTAAGGAAACCAATTATAGCAAAACATAGTTATGCAACTCCTGTTCTACATGATGTTGTTTCCATCAGGACCTATTAAAATAGTCCATGAACAGAGGGCATTAAATAAATGCGGATGGATAGATGAATAAATGGATGAATGGATGGACAGACAGATGGATGGATAATATTTTTGCCTACTTTGTCAAACTGAAAGACCTGATTTTCATTCCATTTTAACTGCTCTTTTATCATCTTAATTGTGGCCCCAAAGACTAATGATAACAGGGAATATTTACCCCACCCTTGCCAAAAAAGACATCAAAGAAACAAACAAATTAATGGAAGTCCATCTTTACCTGTTAGAGCAGCCTCATACTTGAAACAGATTAAGCTATTTTCCAGTTTTCCAACTGGCCACCTGTGCTATCTTTGATGTAAACAAAGGAAAGGCTCATTAAGGAGACCCTCTCCACTTCTTTTTTTTTTTTTTTTTTTTTTGGTCAAAACTAGTCAAGCTGTACTTAACAACTGGAGCAGAGTCTGCAAGCTGCTTCATCTGCTAAGGATTCCATCTTGTGTTTGCATCTCTGCTGAACTTGTGGATTTGCATTTGAAAGGGATTTGAGTTTAGATGTAAACTCTTTGATGGGATTTGTGGCAGAGACAAAGGTTGGTTCCCATTTTGATCCTGTGGGCAGGAGCCTAAAAGCCATCATTGAATCAGTAACCAATGGTGCTGAGGTTGTCTTTTGAAACCACTGAAGGGATGGAAAGGCTTTGGGGGAATTGGAGGCTGCAGGGATCAAAACAGAGGATCTCACTAGAAGAAAAGACGGTGGAAACACAAGACAAGTTGGAAAAATTAAACAGCTTTATTAGAATCCTAGAAGAGAGTGAAAGGTTAATCTGTTCATCCATCAACCTACCTGAAATTAAAAGTTCTAGGAAGTATTGACTGTTATTGACTTTGGGTAGTTGATACTCATGCCCATTAAATCAATTAATAGATATGACCTCAGACCATTCAGCAGAAAACAAAATTAGAAGAGGTATTACGTTAGGTCATAGAATCCAAGATATTAGAGTTGTGTTTCCCTCCCCCAACCCCTCAAAAATTACTTCGTATTTATTTTTTGCGTGTTTGGTATTTACTCATATATGTATGCATCATATTTCTCCCAACAGACCACAAGTTCCTATATGGAAGGGACAGTTTTCCCTTTTGTCTTGGCATCATCAGTACCTTATATAGTACCGTCACATAGTAGGTGATTACTAAATCCTTATTTGTTTTAGGCAGTGTGATGTAGTGGAGAGGCCTAAATTCAAATCCTACCTCGGGTCCTTAACTATCTGAGTAACTTTGAGCGAGTCCCTGTGCCTCAGCTACCTCATGTCAAAGCTAAGGTTTTGCACCTGATGGCCTGTAAAATGCCTTTCTTCTCTAAATCTGTGATCCTCTGATCCATCTCCAACATACCTGCTCTCTTAGATTAGTTGTTCTGTTCCTCTGATGGGAAAAAAATATTCCTCAAAAATCAAAGAATCATAAGCAAAGGAGCTTGAAGGGAATTTAGAGATTATCTGATTTAACCCCTTCATTTTACTGATAAAGAAACAGGAGGGACAGCTAGGTGGGACAATAGATAAAGCACTAGCTCTGGATTCAAGAGGACTTGAGTTTAAATCCAGCCTTACACACTTGACACTTACTAGCTGTGTGGCCCTGGGCAAATCACTTTAACCCTCATTGCTCTGCCAAAAAAAGAAAGAAAAGAAAAGAAACTGAGGGTCAGAGAGGCAAAATTCAAGATTACTTATTTGGTATTTGGGAGAGTAGGAATTGAGTCAAGTTCCCCAGGCTCTTTATAAAAAAAAAAGAAAGAAAGAAAGAAAGAGAAAAAAAAAAGAAAAGGAAAGAAAAGAAAAGAAAACCCTGGAGGCTCCAAGTCTTTCCCATTTGAAGGAAGTTCTCTTGTTTTCAAGAGATCACTTGTTACAGAGATAAGAACACAGAAAAGATGATAAAATGGCACCATTTTCTTAATGGCCTCAGTTGCCATATGGGGTAGGCTGCCTCCCCCATCATCCTACAGGCTCCTCTTTTGATTTTTATTTAAACTTTCTTCAAAGCTTTAAATTCTTCCGTGACTTTTGAGAGTGATCATTGTATTTCTCTAAGGTGTGCCTAATGTTTAAAAAGAAGCATTGACTTCTAAGACAATGAAAGCGATTTATACTTGCACTAGCTGCCAAGTCTATTTATCAATAGCCCGCCTCTCCTAGATGAGTTAATATAACTGCTCACATGGCCAAGGCTATTGATGTTTAGTATATCCCAGGCTTGGTGAATTAATTTTCCTATTGCTGTGTGGCAATGGAAGACTCAATTTGTATTTTAATGCCTTAAGCATTTGCTTGAAGTATAAAGAACATTGCTGTTGGTTCAACGGGCCTGGGTTCTAGTCCCAATTGACTATCTGTAACTATCTGTGTGACCATATGCTGGTCAAAATCTCTCTGGGCATCTGTTTCCTCATTCAGGAATGGAGTTGAAATACTATAAGGAACCTTACAGCTCTACAATTCTTTAATTCTGATATTAACTGGAGAGAAGGCATTGGTTTCTTCTTTGTATTTGAATCCCTAGTAGCTAGCACAAAGTTTGACACATAGTAGGCAATTAATAAACACCTGTTGATTGATGGATTGATCATGCTGAGATGTAAATGCCAGTAGTGTGAAATACCCATCATTTCTGTGTCTGAGGAAAGCATTTTCTTTAATGGCTGAGAAATCCAACTCACTTGATTGTGCAATTAGTCAACAAGCATGACACCTATTATGTGCCAGGAAGTGAGCTAGGCATGAGAGGTATAAAGACGAAATTGAACCAGATCCTAATGATCTCATGTTTCCCTTCCCCATCCAAAATTTGATTTCTGAGCTAATGGGAGCATTGGAAGCTAATGACCAATTACTGTTATGGAGCAATGAGAAGAATGCAAACTCCTTGACAGCAGGGGCAATTGGGGTTTGATGTTTTTGCCCTATGCTTAACACTGTTGGAAGGAAAATAAATATAGGTATTTCAGTTGAGCTTTGAGGGATGGGTAAGAACTCAACAGTCAAATAAGTGGACAGGACTTTTGAGGCATAGGAAGAGGTTGGGAGAGTTGGTCATGGTGGAGCAACATAAAGGCAGGAGATGGGGAGATCAGAGAACAGAGTCTTGAAGGATGCCCACCCTTAAAGAGAAGGAGGAGGAAGAGATAGGAGTCGACAAAAAGGACTGACAGTTTTGATGGTTAGGGTTAGAGTCACCTCCAACTCGATCATATTGCTGTGTCTTCATAAGCCAGTCATCTATCTATAAATATGTTTGGGATATAGATGTGACTATCAATTGTCCCAAAGAGACAGTCTAATACAAACTGCACCTCTTCACCACTAAGTGGGATACAGACCTACTAGCCACAGGGACTGAATTTTGTTTGTTTCTTTGTTTTTGCATTCCTCTATCCCCAGATAAATGTTCACTGATGACTGACAGAGAGGGGCGAATGTTTGGGAAGTGCCTGAGCATTTGTATGTGTACATAAATCACTCCAATACTTTTTGCCAAGAAAACCCCAAATGGGGTCATGAAGAGTTGTACACGACGGAATGACAACAAAAACTTCTAGTGTCTGTGGGAGAGTGTGCCTCTCTCTGTCAACACTGGGTCCCAATAAACACTGGCTCACCAATTGTTGATGTTATTTTCTTCTCTATCAATGTGGGTCAGAACTTTATAACTTAAGGCCTTAGTCTTAGCCTTACCCTCTCTGGTCCTCAGGTTCCTAATCTCTAAAGAGTAGGGGATGGACCTAAAACTCTCTAAGGTAAGTTCCAGTTCTGCCATCTTCCCTAATATTTCCTTGATTGATAGGAAATTACCAGCAGTGGTGAGAAATTGAGTGACTTACCCAGTAAGTTTCTGTGTCAGCCACTGAGGATACAAAATACTTCCTATATATACTCAACTGATTCTTCACAATTACCCTGTAAGGGGGTAACTATTATTATTGCTTCCATTTTACAGATGAGGAAAGTGAGGCCTAGATAAGGAAAACAGGAAGGAAACAAGTATTTACTAAGAGCCTACTGTATGCCACACACTGCTAAATCCTTTACAAATATCATTAAATTTAATCCTCACAACAACCCTGGGTGGTAGGTTGCATTATTATATCTGTTTTAGAGTTGAAGAAACTGATACTGAGAGAGAGATTTAAGTAACTTGCTCAGGATCATATAGCTACTAAGTGTCTGAAGCTAGACTCGAACTCAGGGCTTCCTAACTGCAGGTCCAGAACTCTATCCACTGCCTCCTTTTGTGTGTTGTCTCCCCCCATTAGACTGTAAACTCCTTGAAAGCAGGTACTTTCTTTTTATTAATTGTATGCATTTGGCACATTACCTGGTAAATAGTAGGTGTATAATAAATGATTTTTGGACTTAGTTTAATTAAGGGACTTGCCCAGGTTCATACAACAGTGAAGGGCAGAGACTTCCCAACTCCAAGCCCACTCCACTGTCACCCAATAGTCATGAGTGAAAGTATGGAAAGCCCTAGTATTTTGGGTGGACCCCCTTTATCTTGTTAAGGCAAGTCTTTTTATCTCCACTGGTCTGTTTCCTCATCCTCAGGATAAGGGAATTGGTGAAGGTGACATCTGAGGTCCCTGCCATCTTTATATCTATGGCTCAATTAGCAAAATTGACTAGAAGTCAACAAAGTTTCTGATTTTTTAAAATCATAGTCACTGCTGACTTTTACCTCAAAAACCAGGAGTTAAACCATTCAGTCATGCCATCAGTTGACAAGCATTTATTCAATGCCTACTATGTGTCAAGCACTGTGCTAAGACTGAGGGGAAAGGATAGATACAAAGAAAGGCAAATGACATCTCCCATTTTCAAGGGGCACCAAATAAAGGCACTGTTTAACTTCATATCATGCAAGTGCATGCCCAGACCCACAACTTCATCTCTATGGGGAATGCCCAGTGTGGAAAACCCCTCCACTGATGAAGCTGGACACCTTATCAACCACTTAGAGTTTTAGAGTTGCCTGAGACTTTGAAGCATTCAGTGATTTGCCCATGGCTACAAGGCCAGTGTGTATCAAGAGAGAGGATCTGAACCCAGGTCCCCTTGACTCTATTTCTCCTCTAAGAGAGGACTTCTTAAACATTTTACACTCACGACTACATTTTGCCCAAGAAATTTTTACATAACCCTGGGTATATTGGTATATAAAAAATAGGCATACATAACCTTTTCCTGCTGCCAAATTTTTCACAAGCTCCACATTCAGTGATGAGACCAATATGATGTTGTGACCCATAGTTTAAGAATGTAGGCTCTAAGACACATTGCTGATTTAATTTCTCTAACTTAAATGAAAGCATTACTTGGCCAATATAGGCACAGCCATATACTTAGTTATCTTGGACCAAATTCACATATGAGGAATATGCCAAACATCTGCGCTCTCCTCACCAAGGCCTCTCTGAGATCCACTTCCACCAATCCTCTCCATTGTAACACAGTAGAAGTTAATTTTTTTCTTGCAGGTTTGTTTGCTTTTTAATCAAAGCACAGCAAACAGCAAATGAAAATGATAATTTTCTTTGGAATGAAAGCATCCCTCCCCCTTTCCCCCCTCCCCTTTTCTTTCCTTTTTTTTTTTTTAAACCATTGGCTGTGATTAAGTGAAGACAAAACTCCATGCTGGGGTAGTTGAAATACTTCTGGAATTTATTAACTTCTGCATGTGCACGAAGGCCAAATGAGCTTCTTTAATTTCCATAATGAAATTGTTTTTGTAAAGTTAAAAATACTGTAATGAGGGCAAAACGGTGTGCTTTCCGGGGCTCCCATGGTGAAACAAATGAGATTTTAGCTTCCCTAATTGGGCATACTGCAAGCTGGGCTCTGGCTCTGTCCTCTGCAAGGGGTGTTTGTTATCCCCTAACAAAAAGAGGTCCACAGCTGTCAGCCTTAATGCTGGATAGCTCTTCAGCAGCCAAGTCATCAGGAAGAAGGCTGGGGCTCTCTGCCTGGGACCACCCAAAGGGACAGATCAAGTAGAGAGCAGCTCTCCTCTTTTCTGATTAAGAAGTTATTCGTAAAGTAATTTGTTTACAGCTATCAAAAGGAAGCTTGGGAAGCAAGTAGGGAGAATTCCCAGAATCCTCTAAAAGAATTTTATTTGATTAAGCAATGAATATGGATATTTGCCCCCCTCCCCCCCTCTCTTTTTTTCTCTCCCTGTGAATTAAATCTCATTACCTGTCAACATAGGCCTTTGGAGTCTTACTGTTGGTGCAGGAAACAAAAGTTAGGCCCGTTTTGTGGAGGGGACATTGCCAAACTCAGCTGGGCAGCTGCCACAGCTGGTACCATGGTAACAGCCTGTACACCTCTGAGAGCTCTGGACCCGTTTTGATGTAATATTGTCTTCATTTATTTTTAACCGCTCCTCTCTGCTACAAAGGGGAAAGAAACTAGAAGACAGTAGTCAAATTATTTTTTTAGACACTAGGAATCAGTCAGTGTCTGGGCTCTTCCTAAGATAATAACTGCTACTTTTATTTTTTTTATGTAAATACCCAACAGGGGATGGAAAAGCTATTAATTTTGAAGTTTGCCAGTTTCTACATGTTATTCAGTTACATTCAGGATATAGCATTTCTTCCAGATGGGAGAACTCAGAGACTACCTGAGTTTATTACAGAACAATCACTCCAATCACCAACTGTATTTTCAACCTCCCTAAATCTCATTTTACAACAGAAATTAATATTAAAATTAAAAAGGTAGACTTAAAAAAAAAAAGGTGAACTACAGTATAAGCATAGGTCAGTCATAATAATAGGAGGTGTGGCTTAGGAAATAGACCTAGAACCTGGAGTCAGGTGGTTGCTGTTATCATTGTTGTTGGTGGTGGTCCTTTGTTCTTGAAGAGGACAAATGCTGACCTGAGTTGAGATGAGTTCACATCTGGCCTCTGACACATCACTAGCTGTGTGACCCTTGACAATTCACTTAACCACAACCTCTATCTTAGTTTCCTCACCTGTAAAATGAAGATAAATAGTAACACTGATCTCTCAGGTTTGTTTTTAAGATCAAATGAGATACCCTTGACACTTATTAGCTGTGTGACCCTGGGCAAGTCCCTTAACCCCAATTGCCTCACCAAAAAAAAAAAAAGGTCAAATGAGATAACGTGAAATGTTTTATAAACCTTAAAGTTCTAAATAACTGATAGATATTACTATTACTATAACTATATTACTATTACCATTACTATTACCATTACTATAACTATTACTATTACTGTTACCATTAACATTACCATTACTACAACTTTAACTATTGCCATTTCCATTACCATAACTATAACTACTACTATTATTATAACTATAACTATTACCATTACCATTACTATTATTATATGCAGTGTGAGTAATTGATAGACAGAAAGAAACAGCTGGCTTTGGAGTTAGGAAAGCCTAGGTTTACATCCTGCCTCAGACCCTTACTACCTGAGTGAACTTGGGCAAGTCATTCAACCAATCTCTGCCTTGGTTTCTTCATCTATAAAAATGGAGATAATAATAGCACTGACTTCTCAGAGTTGTAGTGAGGCTCAAGTAACACAATAATTGTAAAGCATTTAGCATAGTTCCTGCCACATAGGTGTTATATAAATGTTAGCTATCAGTTTCCTTATCTATGAAATAGAGATAATAGCATCTGTTTCACTGGGCTGTTGTGAGATCGAATGAGATAATATCGCAAACCTTAAAGTTCTATAGAAATGATAGCTATTTTTATTATAATTGTTATTATATGCAGTGTGGTGAGTAGGGAAAGAAACAAGGAGCAAGGCTGTTTTGTGTTCAGGAAAATCTACATTCAAATCCTTCTTCTCATACATACTAACTGATCCCGGGCAAGTAACTTTAGCCCTCTTTGTCCCCAGCTAATGCTCAGAGGCTATAAAGTGCAGAACAGTTGCTAACCTGGAAGTTTTCTTTCTAAATAATTTCAATCATGGAAGCAAAAATTACCTACAATCGCCAAAATATAATATTAATCTATAAAAATTTGGGAATAACAATTTTAATAAATGTCATAACACAAAATTCTAATAGTCTCCAAATTGTAGTGAATGAAAAGCTTTCAAAATAGAGATACCTGGAAGAAAAAAAACAATCAAATCTATGAGGAAACAGGACCAGATAGATGTCATCCCTGTAGTGCCTTTTCCTACTGTAGCCATCCTAAAAAAAAATGCTTTCACTATGATGTTACATTCTAGTCCTCTTAATCAGTCACAAAACCCAGTCATATTAGCCACCTGTGCAAAATTGTCCATAGAATATGAAATATAAAACAATAATAGAAGAGTGATGACGACCCTGGATCATTTCTCTCTATAAAAAAGATGAGAACAAACACGATAATAATGATGATTGTAGATAGAGGGATGACCTTGGAGTGACTTCTGACATATCCAGGCTGAGGGATACTGGGTAAATCATTGAAATTCTTAGTTTCCTGAGACAACTCTCTTAAGATTCTAAGGAACCCCAATCCTGCACTGGCAAAGGCATTCTCCTCATCTGGGAGTTTCCCTTATATCCATGAAATCAGAGGTCCAGTACTATTTCACCACCCATAATAACACACGTTGATATCATACTTTAAAGTTTGTATTATATTCATTGTCTCATCTTTCCTTCTCAAATACACAGTGACAAAATTAATCTTTGCCTCCTCCACGACTAACATAGTACCTTAAACCTAGTAGGTATTTAATAAACATCTCTTGAATGAATGACTAATGGACTGCAAACTAATCCCCTTGACATATTTCTAAAGGAAAAGGTTTCCAATGAATAATGTGATAATATATGGAAAAGATTTCATCAAATTTGAATCCTTTCTCTTTTCCTACTATCAGCTTTTCAACATACATTTCCGTCCCATTTCTAATTTGTCCAAAGCACAATAGGACCCCTGCATTTAAAGACTCCTCCTCTAAAGCTCTTTCTGCCCCCTTTGAATTTCTTTTCTTCCTTTGTTTTGGGCACCTGTTTCAGATACCTATTATATGTCAAAGACCTTAAAAGATCTTATGTTTCTATGGTTATTTTAGACATGGAAAGGAATTAAAAAAAAAAAGGAAAATGTCATTTTAAGGTAAGTTTTGAAGCTGACAAAAGAAACTCTTGCTTAAAGAATTTGCATATAAAAAGAATAATCTGTCCAATGGAAGTCCTATAAAGCTGGGCATAACACAATAAAAAAATACACAGACCTATTAGAATTAGAATTACATTTAAAAGAATCTAAATTCTAAAATGGTCTGAAACACATGAGGGTACAAGAAATTATGGCTTACCCTTGAGATAATAAATTTAACTATACAAAGCATGAAGTCTATGACTCTTAGGAGCTTACTGTTTGAGGTCCCAATAGAATGTCAGATCCTTAAGGACAGGTGTTGAATTTTCCTTCCAACTTTTTTCCCCTGTGCCTAGCACTGTGCCTTGTATCCAATCCCACAAGTATTTATTAAGCATTCACTATATGGGAGACCCTCTGCTAGAGCCTGGGAATAAGAAAATAAAAGGAAGACAATTCCTGCCCTCAAGAGACTTGTTATATGGGGATTGGCAGGGGGGAGGGGGAAGTATATCCCCAATAATTTGAGGAAGGAGATAAAATTAACAACAAAATGGATCAGAAAGGCTATCACTTAAAAAAAAAAAAAACTAGGGGCCAACTACGTGGTGCAGTGGATGGAGCAGGGCCTGGAGTCAGGAAGACTCATCTTCCTGAGTTCAAATATGACCTCAGACACTTAATAGTCAGATGACCCTGGGCAAGTCACTTCACCCTGTTTACCTCAATTTCCTCATCTGCCAAATGAGCTGGAGAAGGACATGGCAAACCATTCCAGGATCTCTGCCAAGAAAACCCCAAATGGGGTCATGAAGAGTTGGACACAACTAAAACAACAGCAAAAATGGCAGATGGCTTAAGCATTGAAGGAACCAGAAGGGGCAGGGAAGGACAGTGAGGGAGTGCATGCCAGGTATACATATGGGACAAAGCTAGGGAGGAGGGATATGCACTATAAAGTGTGGGAGTAAAATTTAGCTAGAACATAAGCATGTGAAGGGGAGTAATTTGAAATAATCCTGGAAAGGTAAATAAAGCAAAACCAGATTGTGAGGATATTAAAAAGGGAAGTGGGTAGATTGATTTTTTTTTTCCTTCCTGGAAACCACAGGGAAAAGATGAAAGGCATAGGGAACTTTCCTGGGTATACTTAAGCTTTGGAAGATACTTTTGGTAACTATTTGTAGGAGGGATTTGAAGAGGAAAGAATAGATGTGGGAAGACCAAATGAGAGACAGCTGTGATAAGCAATAAGGTAAGAGGTGATTAGGACCTGAACTGATGTGGTGAGTTGAGAAGAGACAAATAAGACACATGTTATAATAGTAAGTAGGTAGACTCGATAAACTCTGGTGACTGATTGGCTCCAGGAGGTGAGGAAGAGGGAAAGAAAAGTCAAGGATGAGGTAATGAGCCTGGGTGACTGATTCGAAGGATAGAGCTATGCTCAACTGAAATAAATAAGTTTGGACAGAATTAGTTACTTCCCTTTTGGATAGAAAGGCAGCCTGGTGTGGTGGGAAGAGAACCACCCTTAAAAGCAAAAAAGACCTGTGTGACTCTGGGCAAGTCACTTAACCCTCAATACCCCACAAAAACGAATGAATGAATGAATGAATGAATGAGTGAATGAATGAATGAATGAGTGAATGAGTGAATGAATGAATGAATGAATGAGTGAATGAGTGAATGAATGAATGAATGATGATTTTTTTTTAAGAAAGCAAAAAAGACCCAAGTTCTAAAAGTTTCAGAGAAGCTGCTGAGCTGCATTTGGTAGTGGGGGTTCCAGTTCCTTCCACCACTGCCTCACAGGTCCAGTCCCTTTCACTATTACTAAGTTTGAAATACCCAAAGAACACAGATATAAGCACCTAATGAATGTTTCCTGAGTTAAACTGAAGAAAATTTATATAAGGATGCAAACCCTGAAAAGATAGCTCTTTTCTTTCTTTGGAGATTATTTCATCTGTTATGTGATCTGAGTTCAGTGATGCATTTGTCCCTTTGTTTGCCTATTGTGCTTGTAGGAGAAGGTAAGCATCTTGAGGGCAGTAATTGTTATCATTTTCATCTTTCTTAGTACTGGCCACAGTGTTGGTACTGGTTGAGTGAATGGTAGGAGCCTATCTGAGGCACTGGGAGTTTAAGTGTGTTACCCAGTTTGATAAAACTGGTTAAATTCCAAAAGTGGTATTTAAACCCAGGCCTTTATGAACCCAAGCCCAATAATAAGTCTCTTACCCTATGTTCTTTTCTATTCAACATAAAACAAAAGAAATTCCTCTTTTCATGTACCACTCATTTGTTTTGCAAAATCCATCCCAAATTATTAGGCAACATGTCCTAGTGCGTAGAGAGATGATCTTGGAGTCAGAAAGACCTGGGTTCACATCTGACCTATAAAATTTTGCTTTTCTTTGTATTCCCAGACCTCCTCACTGTGCCTGTAACATAGTAGTAGGTGCTTAATTAATGCTTACTGAGTAATTGATTTTGTTAACCTAGGTAACTCACTTAACTCTCAGAACCTTGGATAGCTTAGTAGTTGCTATGAGTGGACCATGAATGCTGACTTAACTTGTTAGTTGTTGATCTGCACTGACAGAGGGTTTTGTCAGAAGGAAGTTCCCTAAACTGATGGAATCACTACTTTGATTTTAAGAGAGAGAAAGAGAGAGAGAGAGAGAGAGAATCACAAAATCAAAGGTGTGTTTGCAGCCCAAGTGGATGAGTTCTAGCATTTTAGCTGAAGAGGAGTAAAAGATACCTTGGGAGAGGAGGCAGAAGTGAGAGGAGAGAATAAGAGGGGTTAGGAGAAGAGGCTAATTGGAGGGAAAGGATCAAGCAGGGGACTTGGGGAGATGAGGCAGATAACACAGGAAGGGGCCAATTATGGAATTAAAATCAAGAATGAGGAGAAGTTAAACTCTGGGATTATAAATGGCCATAATTATTCAACAGAAGGTTTCAAAGAGTGCATACTAACTCAGGATTGTTGGAAATTTCCAAACTGGAGCAGAATACATTAAGAGTTCTCGGGGAAAACAGATCGATGGGTTGAGGTATAGGACATGGCAATGGAAGAATACCAAAGACCTTGAGTTTGTCACAATGCAGGCCAGAGACAATCACCTGAAACACTTCCTGTTTTCCTAGAGGCTACATGATGGGATACACGAGCATAATTATGTCATTTCCACTTCAGATTTTTGAAATGCATGAATTCTACATTTCCTGCCAATTTTTATTTTTTCATAGGAGTTGGTTAGTCAGAGAATCAATTTGTAGCATTGGAACAAACATTACTATGTGTGAAGACTAATGTAAATAGAAAGTTGTACATGTAAAGTATTGAATATAGCCTTCTCTGGAATCACTGCTATTGAATATCTAACTTGTGATCAATGTTAAATCCAAGTGAGTAACCCCAGGACCAAAGAATGGATACTTAAAGTAACAGTACAGTATTTTATCACAACGACCTTTCTCACATCAGTCAGATATAACCCCCTGAACAGTGCCCACCAATGGGTGATTACATTTAATCTTTTTATGGACTCAGATTCCTTATGGCCAGTGAACCTTACATCGATTTGGTAGCCAATGGCTTTCTTTCTTCCCATGTATGGAACACAACTAATAGAGCCTTTTTTCCCCAAAGAGATCATTTATCCCTTTACATTTTTAGAATGCATTTCCAGTTGTGCAAAGCCCTCTACGATGCCACCCTCGTTTCAAGATGTGAATTCTTTAACGTGCACGGGCATAGCTGAGGCAAATTTATCATGACAGCAACCAAATCATAAATCTGTCTCTATAACCAGTTCCATTTCCGAATAATTTCTTTGTCGCACATTATTTTAGTCTGGCAGATTGCTCCATTCTTCCCTCCCCTCTTCCCCCCCTCTTCCGCCCTGTTCCCTGTCTCTCCCTCTCCATCTCTCTCCCTCTCCCTCTCTTTTACTTTGGGGTTAAGCTGCACTTTAGAATTCACATTATTTTGTAGATAGCATGTCACCTTCGCTTAAGTTGCTGGGGCTGGCAATGCTTTTCTATCAGCTGAAGCAGTTAATTTACTTGCACTGACCATCCAGCAGGGTAATCACCACCTGCTTATTTTATTCCTCTTGGGTTTACCAAGTCTTCGAAGACAAAGAGATGGGCTGATTTTTTTTTTAATTCCATACTTTGAATTTTTATGAATGTCATCTTAAATTCTCAGATTCTTTGAGGCATTTACAACTGTGATGCTGTGTTGTGGTTTGGGTTTTGGGGGAGTTTTTTTGGTTTTTTGTGCTTTTTTTTTTTTTTAACCGCATCACATCTGTCCATCTGTGTTGTGTTTAATATAGGAGAAATCCTTCAGGCCATATTGGAATTGATGCGGCCCTCCTGAACTCTCGTCAAAGAGGGGGAAAATGTAAGTGTATTACATATTTTGAGCGCTGCCGGGATAAATTATTTGTTCACGGACAGACAAGTTATACATATTAAAACATTTTCCCCTTCCCTATTGCTTTATACAAAGAGCTGAATCCTTTGTAGGAGGAAGGGAGAACAAACAGTATGCAAATCCGGAAATAGATTCAGTCTAGTCTACGGAAATAGACACATTTCTTCAGTGTGAGGAGGCCTGCAATTAAATATCAGAAAACGGAAATGGAAAGATATTCCAAGCATCCTCACTTATAGCAAGAGCAAATATTTCTGTTAATCCCCCAAATGATGGACAACCCAAACCTCTTCAAGTTGAGTTCTCGCAGCTATTCTGTAAATAATGGTGAATTCTATTTCTCTCCAGACAATCAGAATCCCAGCAAATGCTAATTCATACTTATCAGTAAGGAGAAAAAAAAAAAAAAAACAGAAGCCGAATACATGCTACGTTCGGTCTGTTACTTTATTTGGGACTACGAGACTGCAGTTTTGACAGGAGGGCCATCTGCTGCTAACTTTCCCTCCTCCTCATCATGCCAGTCCAGTCAGACACAATTAAACCTGTTTTGCCATTATAATATGGAGATAATTATGATAAATTATAGCTTTAAAATGAGCTTCAAATTATGCATACGCTAGGTATTTTCCTTGCAGCTCCTGATGTAAAAAGATATTCCTGCACTTGTGAATTTTTGCGGCTCCTTTATTAATGATGTTAGCTCTGTAATGAGCTACCGACTAGGAAATATCCCAGGCACAGAGCCTGGCAGTCATTATAAATCTATTTATATCCCAGCAAGATGTTTCTCCAAGCGGAGAGCAGAGCCGTAACATTCTGCATTGCTGTTGTACAAAATATATAGCACACGCGGCTCCATGTTGCTATATTTTATTATGTCACATAATCTATAAAACACATAAATACCACAAATAAAAAGGAACAGGAAGAAAATTCTATGGCTTGGGCCCAACATGGGGTTATGCAGCCGAGAGAAGAGGAGGCTTAATGATTTCGAGAAACAGACATGAGACCGCCATTCCTGAGGCCAGCCATACATTACATCTGATTTCGATCAAACTTTCTTGGGTTTTCTTCACACTGTCCCTGCAATGCAGTAACAAGGAATAATCAAATGTTCCAAAATGACAGATAACACCAATCCACTCACCGATCATTGTCAGAGACTGGTCAGTTTCCCTCACTGTTTTGATATGACTGAAAAATGCACCGTTTCTTGTTCTAATTTATTTCCTCACAAAATACGTCAGGATTTTCGTGCCCTGTTGTAATTATATGTCCCCCCCAAAAAGAACCTAAAAACACAGTGATTGTCTCAACTATGAAGGGAAAGTCTATTCTAAGAAACTTTTTTGTTTGGTATAAACCTCTACATGATGGAGTGGAAAGAGAGATGCTGTCACAAGTTCCACATTGGACCAGGTGGATTGTGTAACCCTAGGTACATCACTTACCTTCTCAGTGCTCAAGGTACCTGTCTCAGGCAGAAGTTCTTAACTGTTTTTGTGAGTTATGGATTCCATCAGCAGTTTAGTGAAGTCTATGGACCCTTACTCAGGGCAATGGGGTTAATTGACTTGCCCAGGGTCACACAGCTAGTACATGTCAAGTGTCTGAAGTCAAATTTGAATTCAGGTCCTCCTGAATCCAGGGCCAGTGCTTTATTCACTGTACCACCTAGCTGCCCCAGAATAATATTTTAAATGCATCAAATAAAACACATAAGACTGTAGAGGAAACTAATTATAATGAAATATACTTACAAAAAAAAAAATTCACTCACCCTAGGTTAAGAACTCCTACATCAGGAGGGAGTTTTCTCATCAGCAGGTTCTTGGGGTGAGGAGAGTGTTATACCAATGAAATTACAGGTCTTTTTTTTAAAGCCTTTTGAATAGGAGAGGCTTTCTAGTTCAGTAAATAATGCTGTATTTGGCATCAAGAAACATGGGTTCAAATCCCACCTACCTATGAAACCTTGGGCAAGTTGCTAAACTTCTATATAATATATCTACAAAGTTCCTTCCGGTTCTAAATCTATTATCTTTTTTTGGGGGGTGGGTCAGGCAATGAGTGTTAAGTGACTTGTCCAGGGTCACACAGCTAATAAGTGTCAAGTGTCTAAGGCCAGATTTGAACTCAGGTCCTCCTGAATCCAGGGCCTGTGCTTTATCCACCACCCCACCTAGTTGCTATTGTTATTTTGGGGGGGGGGGTGGCAATTAGGGTTAAGTGACTTGCCCAGGGTCACACAGCTAGTAAGTGTCAAGTATCTGAGGCTGGATTTGAACTCAGGTCCTCCTGAATCCAGGGCTGGTGCTCTATCCACTGTGCCACCTAGCTGCCGCTAAATCCATTATCTTAAGGAAGTAATTCTCTCCTTAAATGACAGCAAGGATAGTGTGGTAAAGTAGAAGGAAGATGGGATTTGGAGTCAGGGGATATGGGTTTGAACCTTGACCCTGCTACTTCTTCCTCTTGTGATGTTGGGCAAGTTTCTTCTTCATCTCTCAGCCTCAGTTTCCTCATCTGTAAAATGGGGTGGTCTTCATGGCCTGTAGGGTCCTTCCCAGCTCTAACACTGTGATTCTTTGAAATCTTTATCATTTCTCCTTAGGAGAATATATCTATGCTAAGTAACTGATGGGACTTCACTAATTTCTATTCATAGGCACCTAGGTGGCACAGAACATTGGGTTGTAGAGTCAAAAAGACTCAAGTTCCAATCCTGCCTCAGATATTAGCTGTGTAACCCTAGACAAGTCATTTAACCTCTATCTGCCTCAGTTTCCTCTTCTGCAAAATTATGATAATAATTGTACCCACCTTAGAGGGTGATTGTGAGGGTCAAATGAAATGACACATGAAGTTCTTTGTATACCTTAAAGCCACACATGAATGCTGGCTATTGCTGCTATGTATTATAGGACGCAGATTTAAATCTGGAAAGGCACCTGAGAGATTCAATGAATCCAATACTGTCATTTTACAGCTGATGAAAATAAGGCTCAGAGAGAAGAAATAAATGGACCATGGTAATAAACGGCAAAGTCAAGATTTGAACTCAGACCATAAATGGAAGGATGGATGGATAAGTGAGTACATATATGGGTAGGTAAGCAGAAAGATATCTTAAATTAGATTTTTATATAACCACAAAAAACCCTTTGCACAGGAGACATTCAGTAATAATGAATATGAAACTAAAAAACTTCTATTTTATCATCCACCGATTAGGAAGTAAAAAGAAAGCCACAGTTTTACAAGGAACAGAAGAAACTCCTAGCGACATGGGGGAAATGTTCTGCCTAGCAGTAGTCTCATTACACCTCGCTTTTTCTGACCATGAATAAGTCATATAATAAGTCACAGGGAGGAAGAACATGGAAAAAGGAGAAATTTGCCAATTATATTGCCATAACATGATATAAATGGATGTGGTCTATTGACATTTCAATAGGCCGCCTCCACAGCTATAACGGGAAGTGGCAATCCTAACATCTACTGAGTACCCATTTTCAGACCCAATGCAGCAGTCATGGGATGATTCACGTAAGGATCTACCTTGATTTTACACCATCTTTCAAACCATCATGTTTAGATCCCACTGACATTGTCATAGTGAACTTCCCAAGGTATGATTCATCACAAGCTGTTTAAAAATTTCAAATGACAGAAGCCAACCACAGTGATGTACTTAAGTGGCACCTCCTCCAGGGAGCCTTCTCTAGCTGCCAAAGTGATATGCCTAAAACACAACTCTCACTCTCTCTCTCTCTCTCTCTCTCTCTCTCTCTCTCTCTCTCTCTCTCTCTCTCTCTCTCTCTCTCTCTCTCCCTCCCTCCCTCCCTCACCTCCTTCCTTCCCTCCCTTCTTCCCTCCCTCCCTCCTCTCTGTCACTATATCTCTGTTTCTCTCTCTCCCACTTTCGCTCTCCCTCTCCTCTATACTTCCTTTTCCCTCCTTCTCTCCCCTCCCTCCCTCTCCTCTCTCTCTCCCTCACCTCCTTCCCTCCCTCCCTCCCTTCTTCTCTCTCCCACTTTCACTCTCCCTCTCCTCTATACTTCCTTTTCCCTCCTCCCCCTCCCTCTCTCTCTCTCTCTCTCTCTCTCTCTCTCTCTCTCTCTCTCTCTCTCTCTCTCTCTCTCTCTCACGCACACACACACACACACATATGCACACTGCTTAAAAATCTCCAACAGTTCCCTTTTTCTTCCACAATAACATACAAACCCTCAACATGATAGCATGGCTCCCACCGACCTTGCCAATCCTAATTCAAGGTATTCCTTTTCACCACTCTTTGTTCCAAACCATCCAACTAGCTGCTCCCCATGCACAGCATTCTATCCTGCTTCCTGCCACCACCAGTGTGCCCTCCTGTCTGGAATAGATGCTCCCCTCACTTTTTTACCTAGTTTCCTCCAAAGCAGAGCCCAGGTACCCCCATCTACATGAGACCTGATCCCTGTTCCCCCACCCCACCCCCCGCAGCTGCTAGCACTCTCTTTCTTCCCATTCCTTTCCACATGCTTTGTATTTATTTGTGTACATTCTGTAACCCTCAACTATTCCCCAAGTCCCCAGGAGAATATAATATCTTTGAAGGAAGTGGCTAGTTTGTTATTGTCTTTGGCTCCAAAGCATCTAGTAAAGAATCTTCCTTATACATAGGAGATACTTAATAAATGTTCGTTAAATTGCCTAATAGCCCAGATTCATAACAACCTCCTTTCAGACCTCATTTAGCAGTTGTTGGGTGTTGTTCTTTTTTAATACAGCTCTCTTTTGTTTAGCACATAATAACATGTTTTACAGTTTTCTGTGTAGGCTGCTTATCTCACTGGGCTCTACACTCCTTCAGGTCAGGGGTGATAAAAGATCTGAACTTTAGATTTCCCCCTAGCATGGTATTTTTATACACTAAGTATTTAATAATTGTTTGCTGCATTTCAGAGGACTTCAGGAACTTGAGAGGTCATCTCCTTTGCATAGGAGGAAATAGAGACCTGAAACATCAAAATGATTTGCTCATGGTCTCACAAGTGATACAAGTGGGGTCTGAACATAGGCCCATTGGTTCCTAATTCATTCGTCTTTCTACTGTACCATGATTCTTCCTTGAATTTTTTCACTGGTAGTGAGATGATGGACTTGGGGTAAAGAATGAGAAATGTTGCTTGGACATGACCAAAGAGGGAAACCGTTTGCTTGGCTGTGAATATATATTACAAAAACTTTGTTTTTCCTTTTATCTTTTCAATGGTTAGAAGGATAAGGTAGGGATAGTATTGATTTATGTTCATTAAAATATAAAAATTAATTTTTCAAAAGAATTCTTAGAGAAAACCATTACATCTTTGTCTTAGTTTCCCCAATGGATGGTGAACATCTGCAATCTTAGCTACAAGGGAGGCTAAGACCAGAAGATATCCTGAGTTCGGGTGTTCTGAGCTTCAGTGGGCTAAGCCAATTGGGTATCCACATTAAGCTTGGCACTTATATGGTGAGCACCAGGTTATCTAAGAAGAGGCAAAAAAAACAAGCCAAGATCAGAAACAGAGCAAGTCAAGTTCCTTGTGCCAATGAGAATGGGACAGAGCCCATGAGTAACCATTGCACGTCTAGCCTGGTCAGGATGGGAAGTGATAGAAAGGAAAAGAAAGAAGGAAAAGAAGAAAGGAAGGAAGAGAGAGGAAGGAAGGAAGGAAGGAAAAAAGAAAGGAAAAAGGAAGAAGGAAGTAGCTACTGAGGTCTTTGCAGCTACCACATCCTGTGATTCTATCCACAGTATGCTGACTCCAATGATATTTATATTGTCCTCCTCATCTGACCTCTTGACCCCACTTTTACTTATCTCCCTCCCAACTCCAAGCTTCAATCTCAAAACCCTTCAGCCATTGGTCAACATAGTCATCCTTTTGATCATTTGTTTATCTATCTATCTATCTATCTATCTATATACCATCTATCATCTGGCTATCTCCTGTCTATTTGTCTATCATTTGTCTTTCTCTCTCCCATCTAACTATCATCTGGCTATCTTCTATCCATCTATCATTTGTCAATCTGTATGTCTGTCTATCATCTCTCTATTATTTGACTATCTCCTGTCTATCTATTTGGCTATCATTTGTCCGGCTATCTATCAACTATCTATCTTTCTATCTGTCTGGCTATCATCTGGTTATCTCCTATCTATCTATCAAGCTATCCATCATTTGTCCATCCATCTGTCTATCAACCATCTGTCTATCTATCCATCTATATCATCTGATTGTCTCCTATCTAGTTAACTAGCTATCATTTGTCTACCAACTGCATGTATGTATTTATGTATATATATATATATATGCATGCATGTATGTTTATACACATATAAAATCTGTCATGATGTTCCCTATGTCTAGCATCCGCTACCTGCCTCATCTGTTTAATTCCTATACAATCTTTCAAGCCCATCTCTTCCAGGAAGTCTTCCTTAATCCCTACAAGTTTGCTAAAACCCTACATTCCCCATATCACTTTCTTGACCACTTTTCTATAATATCTTGAGATTTAGAGTAGAAGGAAGTGTAGTGATTACCTAGCCCAACCGCTCATTTTATAGATAATGAAACTTAACCCAGAGAGAGATTTAAGTAAATTGCTCGGGGTCACACAGATAGCAAGGATCAGAACGGGGATTGGAAGCCACTTTTGCAGATTCTAAATTAAGTTCTCTTTGAAGTATTTCATTTTGTCTTCCTTTTCCTGTATTGTTCTGTACCACCATGTAGTTACCCATGTAGGCTACAGTCCTTTATTCAGTCTTGTTATGAATTGAAAGAAACATGGATAGAATAGAAAAATGAGTACAAAAGTAAAAGCAAGTCCAAGTTCAAAGAAGAAGGATATTTATTTCCTAAAGCCATGAGGGTTGTGGCTAGAATGATAGAAATCGGGCACTGAGGAGTCCTTGCTTAAAATCCCCCAGTCCCCAAGGATGGTGCTTCTCAACTAATCCTGTTCTCTTGTGGCCCCATAACCTCCTTCCAGTGCCATGCACAATCATTGTCCTTTGAAACCAAGGCCTCCCTGCTCCCTCGAGGTAGTTAGCTATGTAATAAAGTGGATAGAGCATTGGACTTGGAGTCAGGAAGACTTGAGTTCAAATTCTGATTTGGACATTAATGGGCTCTGTGACCTGGGACAAGCTACTTCACCTCTCATCTGCAAAACAGGGATAATGATAAAGTCTTACTTAGAGGACTGTTGAAAAGGTCAAATGATATATTTGTAAAAGCGCTTTGCAAAACTGATATCACTATATAAATGATAGCTATTATTATTCTTCTTGGGAACCAAGGATAATGTCATTTTCTTTTTTTTCTTTTGGCCAACCAACAAGAGTATATTAAACATTTATTAGGTGACAGGCAGTGTGCTAAACACTGCAGATATAGAGAAAGGCAAAAACAGCCCCTGCCCTGAAGGAGCTTACAATCTGATCATGGATTCATTTTCACAAGCTCCAGACTATAGTTTCCATCTGAGTTGGTAGACTAGGGAAGAGATGAAGAATTGCAGAATGTAGACCTTCTGACAGAATGAAGGAACAGTGAAAGGAGCCAACAGAGCTTCATCCCAATATGTTTTTCTCCCATTCATTTAAAAATGATCGTTGGCCAAAACCCACAGGGAGCAAAAGCTTGGGCGGGGGGAGGGGAAAGCATCGCTCCTGCTGGATTGTGGTTTTCCCAGGATTCCCAAGTTCTGGGGTCTGATTTGACTTTGATCTTTAGGGTGTTTGTGAGAAGAGGAAGGAGAAAGTCATAGCAGGGATGAAGAAAATACCAGGATGTCATCCCAGGACTGCCAGTGATCAGAGGTAAAGCTAAACTGAGGATATTCTGAGCATCCTCTTCACAGATCAAAGGATTGTAAATTCAGAGCTGGAAGGGACCTTAATGGCCATCAAATCCATCCTCCATCCCTTAATTTATAGCTAACTAAACTGAGACATGGGAAAGTTAGCTAAGTTTTTCAGGGTCACAAAACTCATAAGTTTTTAAGGCAGGATTTGAACTCTGGTCTTCCTGACTATAATCACAATGCCCTTCCCATTTTGCCATGCTGCCCTCCTCCTTCATGCTATAGCTCTCTCCTTCTTCCCATAAATGTCTTCAAGATCAAAGTCAAGGCAAACTTTAGAACTTGAGAATCTGAGTAAGATTAACCATCAAGCAGCTCATCTTCACCCACCAAGCTTCCCCCACCCCAAGTGGGGCTGGCCAAAGGCAGGTGACACATTATTCATCCAAAAAAAATTGAAGTACTTACTATGGGCAGGGCCAACTGCCAAAAGTGCTGGGGAAAATACAAAAATACCCTCATGAGCCTAAAGACACAGACCACAGATACCTACATCACATGAATAGTAGCTGACATTGATAATAGCATCTCCAGATTGGCAAAGCATTTTCCTCGTATTATATCACCAGATCTTCACAACCATCAGCAGTACTCCAAGGATCACTGCCCCCATTTTATAGAGGAGAAAACTGATGGAGAGGGATTGTTATTTGGCATTGGTCCCAAAGCTAGCAAATTCTCAGACCTAGGTCTTTTTCGATACAATGCCCAGAATGCTTTCCCACTATACTAGGTCTAAGGGAGGTTTGAAAGGGAAGAAATAAAGACCACTAGGATCACAGATCAAGAGCTGGAAGGTGCATCCAAGGCCAATTTGTCCAAAATGAAATGGGGGGAAACTGAGGCTCGGGTAGGTTCAACAACATGTGTACTGGTTTTGTCTGTCCCAAATGATACCAGATGACAGGAACATAGACCCAGAGCCAGAAGGGACTTTAGAGGATATCTAGTCTAACCCTTTCAGCTTGCAGATGAAGAAACCAAGACCCAGAACAGTAATAGGGTCAGAGAGACATAAACTTAACTTGGAAAGGCCTTCAGATGTCAACTTGTCCAGTCTCCACATTTTACAGATCAGGAACCTGAGATCCAGGAAAGTTAAGTGACATCCCCAAGGATATAAGGTACTAAATGTTAGAGATCAGATTTGAATCTCTGGTGCTCTTGTTCCTATGAAAACATTCCCATTGCCCTTCTGTACCACCAGCTAAGAAGTTACCTGAACTCAGCTGAGTTACCCAACCAGTCAGAACTAGTCACACTAGACTACTGAGAATAACTGACAAGGGATGCTCAGAAGGGAGTAGGAGAAGGTAAAAGGGAGCTACCAGGGCATCGGAGGAAGTGAAGAATGCTTCTAAGTGTCAGGAACAAGATTTGATCCTCTGCCTCCAAAGACAGGGATTTTTCCACAGCATTAGATATCCTGTATAGTACTAGGGAAGGCCTGCACTTTCTTGTTTTGGAATCAGCACTTAAGGATTTATTAAATGTTTCAGCTTTGTGGATGATGGAGGGTGGAGGGAAGGATTTTGCATCTCCATATCTTTTAACATCAGAGTTTGAAGCCCAGAGGAAGGCATATAATACATTTCATTTTTCCCCTTTGGGGACTCTTCATTCTCATTAGCAGTTGCCAGTGTGTTACCAGCCTCTGTTCCCTCAGCAAGAAAGGCAGATGACTCCCAAAGGAGCAAATGCCAATCAAGAGAATGGCAAAGGTGGCGTTTGGGCAATCAGCATCTCCCCTCTTCCCACAAGACAGTAAATTACTCTCCTGATGCTCTCTGCTTCCAACGAACCACAGCCAGAGGTTGGAGAGCAATTCCCATGTTTGATAGAGCTGCACCACCTCGATTCCCTGGATCTCTATAATTAACTTTTATAAAATGGCGGCCGGAGTTGCAGCTCTTCTGAGCGCAGCCTGTCTACCGAGGCATTCCATCTAGAGTGTCTCCTTTCCAAGGTTGGGACATTTTCAATAAATATTTCTTCCCCAGTGTTTCTTGTTGTTCAGTAGAGTTGGTCCATACAGTATGCCTTTCCTCAGTTAATTTCTTTTCCAGGGACATAGCTAAAATCAAACCTGAGTCTTACTTACCTTCGAGTGCTACTATGTCAACAGATGGGCTTCTGAATGCTAGTTTTTGGTTGTTTTTTTTTTTTTTTACAAAACACCCCATTCTGGGGATATTAAACCATCCAAGCATTCCTTCAGAGAAGCCCAGTAAAAACAGAACTTCACTCTCCCTCCTCCTTCCTGGCTCAATAGCAGCAGTTAACTAATAAATACTAATCCATCCTCCAACAATGTTGACATCAGTCAATTATGCTGGTGCCAAATAAAAATAGTTTGGAAAGAAAAATACTGTATAGGCTGCTGCCAGTATAAAAATAGCTACATCCATTTCACCTCTGTTCTATGCAGGGGGTGGGGGGAAGGTTTCTCAAGTAGGGAAGAAAAAACAATAAAACCCAAAATGGAATAGTAGTGTTTCCTGTATTTTTGCATGTTCATATACAAATTTAGAATGGACAGCATGATCCTCCTCACCCCACCTCCCTGTGCATTTGACGGCTAATTTAAATACCGAGTTTTCACCGGGTCCCACTTATCCTATTCCTGTGGCAACCTTGTTCCTCTGGAGACATATTCAATGCCCTTCTGTATCACCTGAACTAATTGGCTAGTTAATGAACCAACTTGTTGGTTAACTAGACTTGCCTAGAGTTAACCAACCAGTCACATTAGACTACTGAGAAAAACTGACAGGTATACTCAGAGGGACCGTGAGGGAGGAAAGGATGGAAGTAACCAGGACACTGGAGGAATCCAATAATGCAATCTAGAAGTAAGGCTCCTCTGTCCCCTTTCATCGGCATCTTCATTTTGAACTAAAGGGATCTGATCTGTAATTCTATAAACACCTAGCCTTTAGAAATCAGAGGCAACAAGATTCTCTAAAGTCATAATTACTTCTAAACCAGGTGGACTGAAGTTGTAGTTGGTAAAAGCACCATGGCAGCTAGCACTGGGCCTGGAGTCAGGAAGAGCTAAGTTCAAATCCAACCTCAAATACTTATTAGTTGTTTGACCCTGGGCAAGTCACTTCACCCAGTTTGTCTCAGTTTCAACCTCTATAAAATAAGCTGGAGAAGGAAATGGCAAACCACTCCAGTATCTTTTCCAAGAAAATCCCAAATGGGGTCACAAAGAGTCATACATGACTGAAATAACCAAACAACAACAACGATAAATGACATCACAGGGTGATGTCTTGACTTGAGTGTGAGTTGGATTTAAGTGAAGCAGAGCTGCACAGAGTCATCAGCTTCCCTCTGTCTTCCAGAGTCATGAACGTCCAGTGGCAAGCCAAAAGTCACAAAGACTGGCGAAGGTTCACAATGCAATATGTATCCATAATACATCTAGTAGTGTGCTAGATTTTGTCAATTGGGAGCAAATTGAATTTGGTGAGAGGCAGTGCAGACTATTGAAGAGAGTCAGGAGACAAGAGCAGATGGGTTCAAATCTTGCTTTGGGTACCTATTTTTAGATGCATGAACCTGGGCCAGTCATTGAATTTCTCTAGAGCTTTGTTTTCCTCATTTGTAAAATGAATACCTCTAGAATTTATGAGATGACACTGAGGTCCAAATGAAATAGTGTATGTCAAGAACTTTGAGGATTTTTCAAAAGCTCCACAAATGCCCCTTGTGATTCTGTAGGTGTAGTGAAGAATGCTTAACTTAGGGTCAGAGGACAAATTCAAATCCTGGTTTTTCCACTTGTTGCAAGTCCAACCTGGAACAAGTCTCTGAGCCTCATGTATAAAATAAGGAAATAGGATTAGACAGCCTCTACCACCTGGTTCACCTCTGGATATGTGGCGCTGTGGCAAATCCATTTGTAAGATACAGCATCACCCTCTACTTTTTTCTTCTTGGTATGGGGGCACAAGTCTGCTTGTACAAAGGTCCCTGCGTGGTTTGGGGACCAGTCTCGGCCACACCTACCATAGATTCAGAGAAGTGAAGCCTCTGAAGAAATGAGCTGACCTTGACTCCCCAACTGGGCTCCCCAGGACCCTGGATAGGGGTAGGTGGGTAGAAAGGCCAAGAAAATGAGGAGACAGCAAGGACATCCCAAGCAAGGAGTAAGAGTACCATGGAGTGGATATGTTGGTGCCTGGCTCACAGGATTGGGAGGTGTTTCCTTCCCTCTTCTCTCTCTCTCTCTCTCTCTCTCTCTCTCTCTCTCTCTCTCTCTCTCTCTCTCTCTCTGTGTCTGTCTGTCTGTCTCCCCCCCCCCCCCCCCGCCCCATGTTAGAGGCAATTAGATGTCTTTATCTTCTTTGCTTCCCTCTGGGAAGGGGATGCCTTAGCTTTTGTTTTAAATATACATTTTGCTTCCTGAGCATTTAAATGCAATAAAAATGTTAGCCAATATACCCAAGCTGTTGTGCTTTACTAATTACTCATGTGCCTGGAGGAAGGGCAAAGATAAAGAACATTCCTGGGGCCTTGCAGCTAATTTAGAACCATTAGGCAAAGCGGGTGGACACGTGAGGGCAAGAAAGAGGGTGTTGGTGTTATTCTGCCCGCCCAGCAAGAACCTAAGATCAAGCTATGCCTAGTGGAAAACAGTAAGCTGGTAGGCACTAAGGTCTGCAAAGGGAAGAATGGAAGGACGTTTCTATTCTCTTTCCTTTTTCCCCTGGTGGCTGTCAAATTTTGTTACATGGCAGAAGAAATGAAAACCATTCCCCCATGAAACAAGGATGAAGTGAGTTGCTTTGAAAGGGAAAGCCGTGCCCCTGAAGGGGGGAGGGGCTTGTGAGGAAACTGCCCATGTGAAAGGATAGGGAGTGAGTTATTGGCACATACTCACTAGGGCTTTGGGCTCAGGGGATATTTGTCACTTCAACCTGCTTGCCAGTTCTACTGCTGCTCAAACCTGGATTTCACTCCCTCCGCCTCTTAGAAACTGTGGCTTCCTTCAGGACTCCACTCAGAGGCCACCTCTTCCTGGATGCTTCCCTGATTTCCCCACTCCTACCGCAGATTATGTTGTTGTTGTTGTTGTTGTTGTTGTTGTTGTTGGCTTATGTACCTGTATGAATGTTGTCTCTTCCCCAACCCCAAGTAGAATGTAAGTCCCTTGAGGGCAAGAACTGTTTTCAGTTTAACTTCATCTCCCCCGCACCCCCCCCCCCAGCAGCCAGCACAGAGCCAAAGTAACATATTAAGTATTTAATCAAAGTTTGTTTAATTAAATCAAATTCTAGCTATTCCAACTTAGTTCCCAATGTAATCACAAAATACTGGTGTTGGGAAGGACCTGAACCTATGCAGACTCAGTTATGTTTTATTGCCACATCTTGCCCTTCATTACTATTCTTTTATTCCTTGAAATTTAAAAAGGATTTGAGAGAACATAATACTCTTGATTGGCCAGTCCAATCTATTACAAATGTACAAGCAGCCACTATGTGCAAAGAAGTATGGCCCCACTATGTGCAAAGAAGTAGGGCCAATATTGGATATGAAGACAAAACAAAAAAACAGTTCTTACCCACAAAATGCTTACATAGAACTGGATGACAGTACATGCCTTCCTTCCTTTTCTCTGCTTGTTGGATTCTTAATGCATCCTTTGAAGTCCAACTCAAATGTCACGTCCTCCATGAAGTCCTCATGATACTTCTCTGGTGTGCTTATCACATATCATTCTGTGTGTTGGTTATCCCTGTATAGGTATATTCCAGTTTGACTATAACCTGTATGAGGACAGGGGCCAATGTGGTATAAAGTTTGCTATCTTCTCCCATAGCTTAGCACAATCCCCTAGTCAGAAGAGACACTTAAAAAATATTAACTAAAAAGAGAAATGAATGAACTGATGCAAAGTGTAGTAAGCAGGACCAGGAGAATATCATCCACAGTAACAGCAACGCTGTGATGGTCAACTATGACAGACTTAGCTCTACTCAGCAATATAATGATCTACAAGATTCATGATGTAAAATGCTCTTTGCATCCAGAGAAAGGACTATGAAGTCTTAATGCAGATCTATGCACACTATTTTCACTTTCTTTATTTTGTTCCTGTTTTTTTTCCTTTCTGGTCTATTTCTTTTTTCACAACATGACTAATATGGCAATGTTTTACATAATTGCACACATATATAACTGATATCAAATTGGTTATGAATTTAGGGAGGGGGAAAGAAGGAAGGAGAAAAATTTGGAACTCAATTTTTATTTGAATATTAAAATTTATTTTACATGTACTTAGAAAAAATAAAATACTACTTAAAGAACATTTATAAGGAAAAACAGTATGATATGAGATTTTTTTTTAAAGGAAGAGAAATGAGAAGACACCTCACTCTGCTCTTTTGCAAAAGCGAGGGTCCACAGATGTCAAACATTATGTATAATAGATTTTTTTTTTTTGGTGAGGCAATTGGGGTTAAGTGACTTGCCCAGGGTCACATATCAAGTAAGTATTAAGTGTCTGAGGCCGGATTTGAACTCAGGTCCTCCTGAATCCAGGGCTGGTGCTCTATCCACTGCGCCACCTAGCTGCCCCTATAACAGATTTTTTAATGCATTGATCAGTTGTGCTGATTTTTTTCTCTACTTCCTCCTCTACTTTTTTTTTCTTTTTTAAAAAATATGTTATTGGAAGGGTGCAAGGGGGTAGTCTAGGCAACATAAAAATGTCAAAAAAATTTAATAAAATATTTGTTAAACTGAATTGGTGTCACACTATTATCATTTCATTCAGTTCTACGTAGACATTCTTCTACGACTGTCACCAGGTGGATATGCTGTAGACATCTTCTGCACTTTATAATTTGTTCAGTGTGTTACTTCCTTAAGTGGATGTATTAGTTTGGGGTAAGGGTGAGTTGAAGACTCTTCCCCTGAGCAATAACAGACTTCCCATTCATAGAGAGGGAAGCTATATTTAATTTGGAACATAGCTTAACTATAATTAAATGCTGAGAGTTGAATAAGTTAATCCACTCACCTTCTACCAACATCACCTGGGTCTTGATGCCTAGTGTATCCAGGATCTTTGAATTGAGTTCAAATCTGGACTCAGACACTTCCTAGCACAGTGACCCTGGGCAAGTCACTGAACCTTTCTCTACCTCTGTTTGAGGATAATGAATGATTATTGATGATGATGATGATGGCAGCCAAGGCCAACATATATGTAGTGCCTACTATGTGCCAGGCACTGTTGTAAGTACTTTGCAAATATTAACTCATTTGATCCTCACAAACTCTAGGAGGTAAGTACTATTGTTATCCCCATATTATCGATGAGGAAACTAAGGGTGAGAAGTGAAATGACTTGCCCAGGGCCACACAGCTAATATCTGAAATGGGATTCATACTCAAGCCTTCCTGACCTCAATGATAATACTACCTACCCACTATGACACTTAGCACACTCTAGCAGGAATTTGGGCAAGTCACTGTCCTCCCTTCAGAATCGCAGGGTCTCCTGAGACTCAAACTAGATATTTGTAAAGTACTTAGCACAGTGACTGGCACATAGTAGGTACTTATACATGCATGTTCCCTTCCCTTCCTCTCCCAGTCCCTTTCTGGAACACATGCATTTGAAGGTGTTCTGCTTTCAGATATCATGAGGACCAAGCAGATCTCAGATAAAGGATGGGGAGATGTGAATCTGGGGCTTGGAAAGAGGCATCCATGTGGCCCCTACAAGGTAACCATGTGCACCGAGATGGAGACAGTGAATCCTAACAAGGAGGAACAAACCTGCGGGTCTCATTCTTACAAGGTATAGGTGATATCAGTGCCATATGTATAAAGGACCATCTGAGACCTAGCCCTTCATACCAGAATTGAGGTATTTAGACTCCAATGGTATCCAATTCAAATAGAAACTGACTGCTAAACCATACACAAGCATCCCTGTGGGTTGCATGTTGACTTAGAAAATCAGGAATTGCTTTTATCTGTTTTTTACATATTTTAATTATTTCTAAAAATATTTCCTAATTACAACTGAACATAATGTGGCTTATGGACTGTGTATTTGACACCTCTGATGTAGACTGTATAAGTCTCAAGGGAAGACAAAGCTCATAGAGAATGCTTGCCTGAATCACCCTCAAAGGAGGTGTCTGTCTGAATCCTTCTGACTGGCCTAGCTTATAGTCAATTTCTTGTTAACCTGAGAACTTATAGGGAGCTGAGAGTTCGCTTGGAGACAGAAAGACAGACCAGCTACTGACACTTCAAGGTTTTCCATGGTTGGGAACACGAGTCAGAAGGATTTTTTGAAAGGCACCCCCCTGGGGGCAGCTAGGTGGCGCAGTGGATAAAACACTGGCCCTGGATTCAGGAGTACCTGAGTTCAAATCCGGCCTCAGACACATGACACTTACTAGCTGTGTGACCCTGAGCAAGTCACTTAACCCCCATTGCCCCGCCAAAAAAAAAAATAAATTAAAAGAAAATAAAAAATGAAAGGCACCCCCCAAAATTGCACCTGGGCTCATTCAATCAGGGCCCAGGGAATGACACAGTTTATACCCACAGGAGCTAGCATGTTTCAGAGAAAAGAAAACAATTGCCTCTGATGTCAGAGGACTCTAATTTGTTTTTTGAAGGGCAGTGATGGTTAAATGATTTGCCCAGGGTCACACAGCTAGTGTCAAGTGTCTGAGGCTGGATTTGAACTCAGGTCCTCCTGAATCCAAGGCCAGTGCTTTATCCACCTAACTGCCCCCCTCTACTTTGAATCCCAATTCCAATTACTACCTGGGTGACCTTGGACAAACCTCATCTCTAGGCCTCAGTTTCCTCATTCGTAAAGTGAAAGGGTTGGACAAGGTAACCTCTAAGCCTTCTTGTAGCTCTAAATTTAGGCCCTTAGGAACTCTGACCTCTAAAAAAATGTTTCAGTCTTTTTCAAATGAGTGAGCTACACCCCATTGCTTTTGAAGATGAACTGAAATCATCCTGCTTCCTTTAAGTAGGCTCATATGAAAGAATTAGTGCCCATCAACAAACCACGCCACTTTCTTACTACTCCAACCTGAAATAATACAAATTGCTACCTCCCTCACCCTTCCTTTCTTTCTCCCACTTCAAACGCCAGCTCTGGCTGTCTATTAAAATCAACAGCCCTTAAAACTGTCATTGGACATAAACAGAGTTGACAGAGGGATAAGATTTAGAAAGTGGGAGGATTTCAGCAAATAGGCCCTCCCTTCACCATGGCACCTTCCTGCTCAATATTCTGAGGTTGGCGATTTACTTTGCTGGCTGATTCCTATCCCTTTGACACTAGGCTGAGCCCAACCTAGGAATGAGGACCCACTTAGTTCAAGGCCAGCTTTTCCTTCCTGTTCTTCATTAAATCAATACCCAAAGAAACTCTCCTTGCAGTGGCTGGGATTGTGACAGCACAGTGACAAGTAGGACAAAGGACCTGCCGTGGCATCTGCTTGGCCGAGTTCAGACTGTATATAATGAAAAAAGATGTACTGGCAAGATTGAAAGTTGGACTGTAACATCCATGGTCCCAGGTGGACTTGCCAGTGCCCACCAGGCTGGCATCTATCACTTTAATAGCCACGTGGAGGGATGGGAGGTGGGGGAGACTCAGTATAGCATGATAGGAAAGGAATATCTCATAGAGATATTCTGTGACTGACCTCAGTTGGCCTTGACTTGAAACTCAATATAATAATAACAACAGTGACAGCAACAACAACCATAATAATAGCATTTATATAATGCCTACTATGTGCCAGGCACAATATTATGTCAACTGATACTTGGAACAATCCTGAGAGTTAGATGCTATAATTATCCTCAATTTAAAGTTGAGAAAACAGAGGCAGAGAAAGGTTCAGTGACTTGCCCAGGGTCACTGTGCTAGGAAGTGTCTGAGTCCAGATTTTAACTCGAGTCATCCTGACTCCAAAGCTGGCACTCTATCTGCTGTGCCACCTACCTATTAATGACTGATTCACACGTGTCTATATCTCTCACCCTTGCACCATAACATCTCACCTATCCTTCCTACCTGTTCACTCCTTCCCAGTCATTACTCATTGCCTTTTTTGGGGGGTGAGGCAATTGAGGTTAAGTGACTTGCCCAGGGTCACACAGCTAGTAAGTGTTAAGTGTCTGAGGCCAGATTTGAACTCAGGTCCTCCTGACTCCAGGGCCAGTGCCCTATCCGCTGTGCCACCTAGCTACCCCTACTCATTGCTTTTCTAGGAGCCATACATTTGATGTAAACCCTCTAAAGCAGGTGCTATTAGTTTCAGAATTTTACAGGTGAAGAGAGCCACAGGGTTCAGAGTGTAATTTGCCCATGGCCACATACCTAGGGAGCATCTAAGCTGGATTTGTAACCCAGGTATTTGAGAAATCAGATGACCAGGGCACCTGGCAGAGAATGACCACACTGCTCTCATAGACTTCCTTTAGGGTTCAGCTTCTGTCCTGAACTTCGAGAAAAGCAGCACCGTCGACCTCCAAGCAGAGTGACTGAATCTTTGCCCCAGTCCTGGGGTCAGAACGACCGGATCAAAGATTTAGAACTGGATGGAGTCTTGTAGGTCAAGTCTAACTCCCTTATTTTATAGATAAGGAAACTGAGGCCTGGAGAGATTGAGTAATTTATTGAAGATCACAAAGGGTAGGGAGTGATAGAGTCAAGCCTCAAACTTATTTCCTCTCACTCCAATGTAATCCACTTTCCATTAGACCACGTTGCCTCACCTGTCCTTCTTATTCATCAACAATCAGGTTAAGGCTTTCCCTAGAACTAGGGTAATGTGCGTGTCAGAGCCAGGAGCTAGAATATCTGGGAGGTCTGCAATGAAATGACCTTTGCTTGAATACTCTCTCTATCTGCTGGAAAGAAAAAAAGCTTCCATGAAAGATAAAAGGATCTGACTTTTGACTTTACCTTCATGTTATTCTTAAAAATGATTTAATATGAGAATATGCCAATATGGATGGAAAGAAGCGCAGCTGAAGGCCCAGTATGAAGGGCATTAAAAATGTATGACACATTGTATATTCTCACAGGAACCCTATCTAGGGCCTCTACAGCTGATAAAATGACATAAAAATGTGATTAATAATATTGTAAATCCTGTTGATTGGAAAATTCAGGGACACATGACAGATTGACCTGACTATCTGATTTAAGCCAACATTACAGAAAGAACCCTTCGCATCCCTCGAAAGAATAATGTGTTGCCTGCAGGACAGAACACAATAGAAGAAAATGTGGTTGTCTTTCCTGGTTTCTTTTTCATACTTTAAATGCCCTCCAAACTTTCTCTACTGGCATTTTGTTACAGGAGGAAATGCAGCGGCTAGCTGGGGAAATGGCGCTACTTGGCCAACACCTCTAAATTATTTACATGGTTGTTTTAAAGATGTATGCTAACGAGAGCAAAACCTAGGAGAACTTTCCAATCAAAAAGCAGGAAAGGGCTCAAGATAATTTAAATGAAATACTGGAATGAACAACTGGGAAAAAAACAAATTCAAACCTATGTGATGCCTCCAAACTCCCACCTCCAGGCCTTTGCAAAGGCTGTCCCCCTAAAATAGACTCCTTCCTAACCCCCACCTTTTAGAATCTCTAATTTTCTTTCAATCACAGATCAGTTAGCCATTCCTCTAGAAAACCTTTTCCTGGTATTCCCAGGCATTAGTGATTTGTCCCTTCTCGAATTCTCTGGTATTTACTTAGCTGTTTATATAAGGCATGCTCTGGTAGAATGGAATTAATCCGTCAATCATCACTTATAGATGCTGGGGATACAAGTACAAAAGGAAGTTGGAAATGGTTCCTTATATTTGTCTTTGTGTCAGCTGGGCTTTGTGTAGGCCTAGCATTATGCCTTGGACATAGTCACTGCTTAATAAATGTATGTGGTGGTTGTTGTTCAGTCATGTCTGACTCTTGGTGACCCCACTTGGGGTTTTCTTGGCAAAGATACTGGAGCGGTTTGCCATTTTCTTCTCCAGCTCATTTGACAGATGAGGAAACTGAGGCAAACAGGGTCATATGACTTGCCCAAGGTCACACAGTTTAGTAAGTGTCTGGGGGCAGATTTGAACTCAGGTCTTCCTGACTCCACACCCATGAGCCATGCTTGCAGCCCAGTGCCTCCAGGTATCATCCTGGGGAGCAGCCCCTCTGCTCCACAGTCACAGCCATGGACAACCCACAAAGGAAAGCTCTTGCCACCAAAGTCCTCGGCTCTGTGCAGTGAGTCAACATCAGATACCAATGGGATTTTATCATAGAAAAGTACATGAAAGAAACCCTACCATCGACTTTGCTGCTGCGTTCTCAGGACAATAGGACTTTTCTCTCTGGACTGGCCTGAGACGTTCCTTAAGTGTTCTCTTCCCCCTTAGAAGGCAAGCTCTTTGAGAGTAGGAATTGTCTTCCTGTTCTATTGTATTCCTCCCCCTTAGCACAGTGCTTGGCACATAGTGAACACTTGACTAATTCCTTGTTCAGTCAGGTTCTCTGGCCCCGAGTTCACAATGCCTACTGGTTCTGCCCACTGAAACCATATGAGTCAGCAGTATCCCTCCTTCCCATGAAATCCTTTCAAATACTTAAAGATAGTTACCATGGTCTACACCTTTACCTCAAAGACTTAACTTTTTTCAAGCCAAACATGCTCAGTTCTTCCAACAAATCTACACATGGCATGGTCTCCAGGCCCACTGCCAACCAGGTCACTCACTCTAGATTCAAGCTTGTTCATCAATGTCTTTGAAACATAGCCTTTTAAGCACAGGAAGGCTTTGTCCTTGGGCTCTGGTAATTGCCTTTAATCACTTGCACCTGTAGGCCCTTGGAGCCTCCAGCCAAAGTGGTAAGGAATCTTTCAGTATTCTCCTTGATTAGGGCAACACTGAGCCAGCATCCCTAGCCCCACTCATCATGTGGTGTGCCTGGATGAGTTCCTCCAGTTTCTGTCCTTATTTAGGAAAGAAGCAAAAAGGTACTGTAGAGAGAACTCTGGAATTAGGTCATGGGATCATAGATTCACAGCTGGAAGAGACCTGAGACAATATCTAAGCCAACTCTTTCATTTTGTAGATGAGGAAACTGAGGCTCAAAAAGACAGATCTACATCTTTGAGATCACCTAATTCAACTTCCCCATTCTACAGATGAAGAAATCGAGGGCCTGAAAAAATGCAGTGATTTGTCCAAGGTCTCCCAGATGAATAGAGGCAGAATGGGACCAAATCCCTGGCCTGACAACCGATCCACAGTGGCCTTTCCATTATGTCATATTATTCTCTTCCCTCCCATCCATCCATCTATTTTTTCTAGCACACAATTCACAACACAAAAACTTCCCAAATACTAATTTCTCTTTCCATTATTCCCTCCATCCTTTCTTCGCTCCCTCCCTAACCCTTCTCCCTCTTTCCCTCAGTCCTTATTTCTCTCTCTCCTTTCTTCACTCTTCTCTTTCCCTCCTTACTGCCTTTTCTTTTCCTCTCCTCCTCCTCACCTCTTCTTCCTTTTCCCTTTTTCTTTCCCCTTCTTCCCTTTTTTCCTTCTATTCCTCCTTGACTCCTCTCTCCTTAAATCCTTCTTTCTCCTTTCTTCATTTTCTTCCTCCCCCTTTCTTTCTCTCCTTACTTTCCCCTTTTCCACTCTTCCTCCTTCCCTTTTCTCTTCTTTTTCCCTTCTTCTTTTCCTTCCCTCCCTTTTTTCCCTTCCTCTTTTCCTTTATGTTTCCCTCCCTCTTTATTTCCTTTCTAGATTTCCTCCCTCCCACTTTCTTTGCCTCCCCATTTCTCTCCTTCTTTTCCTCCCTCCCTCCATCCATCCATTCCCTCTCTGTGTTCCTTTCTCCGGGGCTCCTTTTATTCTCTATTTAGCTTGCATTCCACCCATGCCACTAGCGTTCAGTGTTTATATAGATGTCAATAAGTCTGCCTGACCTTTTCTATGCACATCTACACGGCTGTCATCCATTTTGTAATGTGGTCTCCTGGGTAGGAGGGACAGGGGTAGTAGATAGTCCCCAGCAAAATGTTCCGTGCATGTCTTCACTTAATAAGTAGTATCTGATGATGAAACGAGGAGGGAGCAAGCATTGAATGAAAAATAGCAGGAATCAGATATTAAGTTCCAATCAACCCAGGCTGATATACTCCTGTGGGAGGCTCCTTTTATGATAAAATCTTTGTCAGCTATTCAAAGAAAAAGCCATTTCTAGGTTTTATGTTCTTTGCTTTATACAAAAGGGGTAAACCCCCTCTCTGCAAAGGCACAGGACTTCATATAGTGTTTACCAAGGAAATTAGGAAATGAAAAGGGAGATTAGAAAAGTTACCTGGGTTTGAAATTCATGGCATTCTTCAATATTTGCATACAAATATATAAAGCATCTATCACGTGAGGAATTCTCTGTCCCAATGCAGACTGCAAGTTATGTAGGAACCAGTAGACCATAGGATTATACTACAGCTGTGGAGTTGGGAGGGACTGTAGAGGTCACTTAGAACAAACCCTTGTTCTCCAGATAAAGAAACTGAGGTACCAATTAGGGAAATGACATATTCAAGTTCAAGGTACTAACTGGCAGAAGCAGGATTCAAATTCAGGTCTTTTGACTCAAAATCCACTGTTCTTTCCACTGCTCCACACTTCCCAAGCCTGAAGTACACAGAGGTTAAATGACTTGTCCAGGATCATATAGCTGACAAATATAAAAAATGGGATAGAAATCCATGTTTTCCTGGCTCTCATTTCAGTGCACATTCCACTGTACCATGTAACCCTTTGCAATATTCTTTTTCCCCCTTTCAATATTCTTAACAATATTCTTACAATAACTAAAAAGGGCCTGTGCTTCTGCTAAGTGCCTACAACTGCCCCTCTTTGCAGACAGAACAACCCACAAAAATTAATCCCAAACAGTGCAGATTCTATTATTAAAAACAGGATTTTTAGGATTTATTGTACTGATGACTGTGAGAAATTATTGTTAATAACTGATATCTTGGGGAGATTTAAGAGCTTCCCTGCTTCTTCCAAAGCCCTGACTTTCAGAGGTCCAGCTTCTCATTGAAATAAGATTGCATTGAATCTCTTTATCTTGGTCAGACCCACCCCAAACTTGCAAGGAATCTAGGGTGGGGATGTACATTGTGTTCTACTCAAGTTTAGGTGGAGACAGATATTTTTTGTCTATATTTTTGTCTATATTTTGTCCCCATCTAGGGAGGGGTCACTTAGCCCACCCACCAAAAGGGTATACATTCTTTGAATTGATAGCCCATGGTTGGGAGTGGTCTGGCATAGCCCTTCATTTTAATATAGCCTACCTCCAAATTACATTAACCAATTAGATTTTATTGTTGTTTGATGAACCATCTATTTCAAGGGTACACATAAGCTGTGAGCCCCACCACCAAAGTTTGTCTTTGGTCTGAGATGACCAATAATCATCCTTTGATTAATAACCTGCTGAACTTATTAATAAAATGATTAAATTACCCAGAAACTATATCTCTCACACTTTTAATCATCACAGGATAGAGGCAAGAATTGTTTTTAAAAAAAGTTTTTTTAATCTTTCAATTTTCTTTCAGCATTGCTTCATGGCTCAGCCAAAGACCATGTCAAAGATCTGTTTCATTTATACTGAAATAGGATGCTATTACTTAGACTTATTGACAGGTTTTGTACTGCTCTCAGAAGCAGTAGGGAATTTAAGGGTGTGCCTCCTTTTTCCCTGCCATTGTTTGTGAGAAATGAAGTAACTGTTTTCTTTAGTTCGTCAATAACACCAATGAATGTCCAGAAAAGACACTAAACTTGTCTCTCTGGCAGCTTCATGGTAGTAAATCCACCTTTGAAGTGATTAGTTTAACAAATAGCCTTAATGGTTTAGGGCAACACATTGTGATAAATGGTTTATGGGGATGAGGAAGCCCCAAACTTTCAATAAATTGCTGCCCATCTGATCACCAGCATAGTCCATTCCGCCTGTGATGTGCTCATTTATGAGAGAAGTTTCTCCCCTTTCTGGAAGGTAGGCTCTGTCTCTGACCCTCTAGAGCTCTGACAACAGGGGATCTGGGAAGAGCTGAGACTTGTAATGGACAGAGAATTTTAAATGATCTTAGTGAAAAGAAAACCCTAGTCAAGATAAATGGACTCAGCTTCTAGGGGTGTTTCCTGGAACTTTTAGTGTCATTACCCAGAGAATGTGTCCACTTGGAGGTGGTGAGGCTCAATTACTTTGCTGGTCATATAGTTTAAATTTCTTTAAGGGCTATCAGTAGCCTTATACAAAGAAATGGTCCCCTTGCCTTGTAAAAGGATCGATTAATCAATGTAGACATGACAGATGTGCCAAAACACCAGCAAAGTGTTGCTAAATATGAAAGCATGCACTCCGAAAAAGCGACATGATATCTAGGCCTTCCTACAAGGAGCAAAACAAGCCTGGAAATGGTGCTTGCTGATCATACAAACTTTTCTAGGATGAAGAGGTGAGCCACAGATGATGCCATGAGCAACCTGACTGGAAAATGTTTGCTGGTTTAATAAACTAGACTCTGTCTCTGTCTCTGTCTCTGTCTCTGTCTCTCTCTCTCTCTCTCTGTCTCTCTCTCTCTCTCTCTCTCTCACACACACACACACAACCTTTAAAATTAGAGGATCATAGTTCTAGAGAAGATGGAGGGGGCCTTAGAGGATACTAAGTCCAACCCCCTCATTTTGTAGACAAAGCAACTGAGACACAGGGATGCAGCTATAATTGTCTGAGGGGGATTTGAATCCATATTTTTCTGTCTCTAACTCTAGAACCTATATCATAAACAAACATTTTCAACACAAGTAGGTCTTTGTTTCAGCCAAATGGGATGACTTGCTCTTGCCTCTATTCAAGGCTCCATCCCCTACCCCATAGCTAGAATGTGTTTCCTTCTTATATTGGTCTGATTTCTTATCTCCTTTCAAAGTTCAGGTTACATGTCACCTGCTCTCAGAAGCCTTCTCTGATTCTCTAAGTAATTAGGTCTCTCACCTTGCTATCACACTGTCTCCTTCATGTTTCAAACTGTTCTGCTTTCATGTTGTATCCACCCGCTTTCTGGTAGAATGTAAGCTTCCTGAGGACAGGTTTTCTTCATCTGAATCACCATATCCCCAGTGAACAAAGGATCACAAACCGAGAGCTGGAATTCATCTTAGGAATCATCTGGTCCAATTTCCTCATTTTATAGATGAGGACACTTATTGAACTCTCAGATATGGATGCTGAGTTAACTAACTTTATACCTAATGGTTTCTGTTGTTCTTTCTAGCTGCTGGAGGCAGCTAGGTGGCACAGTGGATAAAGCACCAGCCTTGGATTCAGGAGGACCAGAGTTCAAATCTGACCTCAGACACTTGATACTTACTAGCTGTGTGACCCTGGGCAAGTCACTTAACCCTCATTGCCCCACACCGCCCCCCCCAAAAAAAGTGAGACCTGATTTTGGTGGGAAGGAAGTGTATATGGAGTTATTTATGGGGAAAAAAAAAAACCTTCATCAAAACAAAGGATACCCCCAAGGAACAAAAAGATGTACTGGGGGAATATGTGAGTGATACCCTGAAAGTAGCAACTGATTTTTTTCTATATCTTATAAAATTATAAAGCTTTTTCATATTTAGAACTGGAAGGGACTTTAGAAACCCTCAAGTTCAACCCCCTCATTTTATAGGTGAGGAAACTGAGGCACAGAGAGGTTAAGTGACTTGTCCAGGTGTATACAGGTTATATCTGATTAAAACTTATAACGAAATTAAAATTCATATTTGCATTTTAAATACATATTTGTGTTATATATACACATGTGCATATATGAATCAAAATATAGCTATCTACATCACAAATAAAAATCACAAAATAAAGTTAAACAAATACAATGTCTACATGTATATACATAGGCATACCTTTATGTTTGTGTTTATATATATATATATACACACACATGTATGTGTGTATATATACATGTATGTATATATACATACACTTACTATATACACACAGCAAGGTGTATATACGTTACCTCTCTATATATACAGTGATGGTATATACATTTAATCTCATTTTAGCTCTGTCTGCCTCAGTTTCCTCAACTTATGTGTGTATATATTTATATGTATGTATCTCTACTCTACCTCTAATCAATCAATCAATCAATCAATCTATCTATATGTGTGTATATACACACACATGCTAGGTCTATTATACATATACACTGGAATATATAGGTATATATGTATGTGTATGTATGTACACACACATATATATCCCTGTGTATATATGCATATAATGAGCATATATATACATGCCATGACATATATGTGTTACATTATAATTGCATGTATATGTGCACATATACACACATATAAGTATGATATGTCTGGTGTTTATATATACACATATCATACTGGCATTGTATACATGTGTGCATTGTACACACATGTAACATACGTGTCATGGGTGTGTGTAGATTTGTTGAACTTTAATTTGTGCTATATTCTTCCATACTGAAATGAATGGATTAGTTTTGGCTTCGTTTCTGTTTATTTGGAACACTCAGGTGGCCCCAGTGTAATACCATGCCTATGCCATAGATGTAGAAGAAGTAGGAAAAGATGTGTACAAGTTTTACTCACAAAGGCCTCATCAGTCCCTGTCCCCCTGCTTGGAGAAGGCCCTGGCACCATGACCTGAGACCCAGAAGTTCCAGTTCATACTTGGCATGCCAAACATCTGCCATCGCTGAAGTATTCCGGCTACACAGTACTTCCTGTGCATTGGGGGACAGCAGAGGCAGAGCCTTTGGCTTCTGACCAGGCCGTAGAGGTTCACGAGCTCCCAGCAGTCATACACAGAAGCAGAAGTGATGTGGCTCCACTGACTTTGGACTGGAGGGGAGCAAAACATGGGAGCTGAATTCCAACCATCGCTAAATTATGGTGACTCTGAAAGGGCACTAAATTGGCAGAATTGATCAAAGAGCTAACTCTGAGGGAGATCCCCAAGGTGAAGAGGAAATTGTCACTGCTGCTATTATGGTTCCCAGAGATATGAAAGCAAATAGAGAATACTTGGTTCACCTCTTCCCACGTGCTTATCATTCAAACAACTCAAATTCACCTTGGTGAATGGTTTCTTGCCATTCTCACTAGCCCATTTAGCTTTGGTCCATGTCTCATCCCTTTTTTTTCCTCAAAAGAGGAGACATCTGGCATATGCCAAATGCCATTGCCATTGGAATCAGAAAGACCTGGGTTCAAATCCTGCCACTGGTAATAGCCACCTAAATTCTTTGAGACTCAGTTTTCTCATCTGGCTTCTGTGATTTTGTCTATGTAAGAAGTTCCTTGTGTGGAAAATCTCTCCAGTGACATAGTTTGCCAATTAGTTTGCATCTTCTAGTTTTATCAAGTTGCCTGGACACTGAGAGGAAGAACCCATTTTGGACCCATTTTATACTGATTCCAAAGTCAACCCTCTCTCTTCTTCATCTGTAAAAGGGGCATAATAATATCTATAGTATTTATCTCAAAGTTATTCTTTTTTTTTTTTTTAGTGAGGCAATTGGGGTTAAGTGACTTGCCCAGGGTCACACAGCTAGTAAGTGTTAAGTGTCTGAGGTCAGACTTGAACTCAGGTCCTCCTGAATCCAGGGCCAGTGCTCTATCTACTGCGCCACCTAGCTGCCCCTCAAAGTTATTCTTAAGGGTGCAGCTAGGCAGCACAGTGGATAAAGCACTGGCCTTGGATTCAGGAGGACCTGAGTTCAAATCCAGCCTCTTGATACTTACTAGCTGTATGACCCTGGGCAAGTCACTTAAACCCTCATTGCCCTGAAAAAACAAAACAAAACAAAAAACAAACAAACAAAAAGATTGTCTTAAAGCTTAAATTAGATAATGTATGCAAGGTCATTTGCACATTGTAAAGCACTATGTAAATGACATTTGTTGTTAATGGTTTGCCTCACTTGTAAAGGTGGGGATTGGAACCAAAGGGCCACTGAGGTCCCTTCTAGCTTTAAATCTATGATCCTGTCATCTGTAAAATGAGGGGATTGGATTAGATGGCCTCTAAGGGCCCTTTCAAATCTAAGAGGTGGTTCAGAAATAGAGTAAAAGTTATCATCCAAGAAAAGTTATAGTTGAGAAAAAAGGATAAGCCCCTTATATGGCAAGACAGAGAGGGAGACACAGGCCATGTGACCCTCTAGGCAGCCAACTGGCAAAGTGGATAGAGCACTGGGCTTGGAATAATGAAGACCAGAGGGGCAGCTAGGTGGCACAGTGGATAAAGCACCGGCCCTGGAGTCAGGAGTACCTGAGTTCAAATCCGGCCTCAGACACATAACACTTACTAGCTGTGTGACCCTGCTGTGTGACCCTGGGCAAGTCACTTAACCCCAATAGCCTCACTAAAAAATAAAAATAAAAAAAATAATGAAGACCAGAGTTTAAGTCTAGCCTCAGACACACTTGCTGTGTAACCCTGGGCAAGTCATTTAACCCTGTTTGCTTTGATTTCCTTATCTACAAAGGTGGAGAAGGGAATGGCTAAATCACTTCATTATCTTTGCCAAGAAAGCCTCAAATGAGATCACAAAGAGTTGAACATGGGAGTGGAGCCAAGATGGTGGAGGAAAGGCTGTAACTTTCAGAGCTCCTCACAATCCATCCATATACCTTCCCCCAAATGCCATAAGACAATTCTTGGAGCAGCAGAACCTACAAAAGAACAGAGTGAGATTATTTTCTAGCCAAAGACTTCTTAAAAAGATGACAGGGAAGGTCTGCTATACCGTGGTGAGAGAGGAACCTGCCAGGCCATGCCTACAAAGCTACAGAACCATCAGCATCAGCAGCTACTTCTGAAACATGGATCATGGACTGGTGAGGGGGTCCAGCAGTTGACCAAGGGAGATAGCAGGGGTCTCTGCTGGAGCCAAGATGGAGCACCCATGTTCTGAAACATAAAGTAGACTTGATTGACAGCAGCCCAGTGGGGGAGGGACACAGGCACACCGAGCTTGCAGACCACAGATAATCAGATTTCAATCAGATTTATGCTTCCCAGTTAAAGAGCAAGCAGTCCCATGATTACTTACAGGCCAGGTGGACTGAGAATGTGTCCATCCTTAAATCATACCACCTGGGACCCCCTGAAGCTTGGGACAGTGCATCCTGGAAGCAGTGCTCCCCACTTTAAGGAGTTAAAAGTCAAGAAATAGGTAGGCAAGATGATCAGGCAGAAAAAGCAGCAGACTATCAAAAGTTTCTTTGGTAACAAGGTAGATCAAAATACATCCTCAGAAGAAGATAATAAAGTCAAAGTTTCTACATCCAAAGCTTCCAAGAAAAATATGAATTGGTCTCAGGCCATGGAAGTATTCAAAAAGGACTTTGACAATAAAGTAAGAGAGGTTGAGGGAAAAATAAGAGAAGTAGAGGAATAAATGGAAAGAGAAATGGGAGTGATGTAGGAGGGTCATGAAAAAAGAGTTAACAGCTTGAAAAGCTAAATTGGCCAAATGGAAAAAGAGGTACATAAAGAATCTGAATAAATTCATTGCTTAAGAATCAGGATAGAACAAATAGAATCTAATGATTTTATGAGAAATCAAGACACAATAAAGCAAATCCAAATGAATAAAAAAATAGAGAGCAATATGAAATATCTCCTTGGAAAAACAGCTGACCTAGAAAATAGATCCAGTAGAGATAATTTGAAAATCATTGGACTACCTGAAAAGAATGGCCAAAAAAAGAGCTTAGATATTATCTTCCAAGAAATTGTCTGGGAAAATTGCCCTAATATTCTAGAAGCAGAAGGTAAAATTGAAATTGAAAGAATCCACTGATCTCTTCCTGAAAGAGATCCCGAAATTAAAATTTCCAGGAATATTATAGCCAAATTCCAGAGCTCCCAGGTCAATGAGAAAATATCACAAGCAGCTAGGAAGAAACAATTCAAGTACTGTGGAACTACAATAAGAATAACACGAGATCTAGCAGCATCTACATTAAAGGACTGGAGGGCATGTAATATGTTATTCCATAGGGCAAAGGAACTGGGATTACAACCAAGAATCACCAACCCAGCAAAACTGATTATAATCTTTTAGGGAGAAAGTGGGACTTCAATGAAAAAGAAGACTTTCAAGCATTCATGATGAAAAACCCTAAACTGAATAGAAAATTCAACTTTCAAATGCAAGATCCTAGAGAAGCATAAAAAGGTAAACAGGAAAAAGAAATCATGAGGGATGTTAAAAGGTTAAACTGTTTACATTCCTACATGGGAAAATGATACTTCTAACTCATAAAAACTCTTTCAGTATTAGGGCAGCTGAAAGGAATATACTTAGAGGACCCAGGTGTGAATTGAATATGAAGGTATGTTATCTGTAAAGCATTTGTGGGGTTTTTTTGTTTATCCTTTTTTGTGGGGTAGACAGGGTGGGGTGGCTTATGTCTTGGACTGGATTTAGGCTTGGGGCCTCCTGGGTCCAGGGCTGGTGCTTTGTCCACTGTGTCACCTAGCTGACCCATGGTGACATCTTTAAAATAAGTGGTAAGAAAGGGAAAGGGAGAGGTGTAATGGGGTAAAGTATCTCACATAAAAGAAACAAGAAAAAGCTTATGGAGTGGAGGAGAAGATGGGGAATAAGCAGGAGAGTGAATGAACCTTACTCTCATCAGAATTTGCTCAAAGAGGGAATAACATACACACTCAAGTGGGTATAGTAATATATCTTGCCCTGAGGGAAAGTGGGAGGAGAAGAGGATGAGGAGGGAGAGGTGAAAGAAGGGAGGACAGATTGGGGGAGGGAGTAGTAAAAAGCAAAACTCCTTTGAGGAGGTATAGGATGAAAGAAGATAGAAAATAGAGTAAATATCAAGGTGAGGGAATAGGGTGGAAGGTAATATAGTTAGCAATAGTAACTGTGAAAGAAATAATAAGCAGTACTCACTTCAGCAGCACATATACTAAAATTGGAACGATACAGAGAAGATTAGCATGGCCCCTGCGCAAGGATGACACGCAAATTTGTGAAGCGTTCCATATTTTAAAAAAAAAAGAAATAATAAGCAGGATGCTATCAGAAGGACTTATGAAAAATGCAGTTCATCTAAAGAGAATGTACTGATAGTATCTGAATACAGATTCAAGTAAAAAAGAGAGAGAGTTGGACACAACTGAATGACTCCATGCACTAGCCCACACTGCCAATAATGATTGTTATTATCATTTAGATTTCACTATATTTACCTGATATGCTCTTTTGGGAGCTTTCCCATGAAATGATAGAGTCACAGAATTTGAGAGTTGGATTGGACCTCAACACAAAGGATTCCCTAACTCTCCTTTTTTAAAAAAATACGAGGGTGGTTATTACACTGATATCCACTATCCTTTCCAACTATGTCTTTCACGCATCTGATATGGCCAACAGAAATCAGCTGAGATATTGATGTGAAAACAGCAAGTGATCTGTATTTCCCCGCCTCTTCATTTTAGAAATGCTTTGAATGCTTAAGTCCCTTTCTCTCATTAATCCTGACTTGATGAGATGTTTCTGACTGCTTTTCCTCCATTGTTTATGGGTGGGGATCCAGGTTTCTGAGGTTAAACAGCCTGGTCCCAAGTCCCAGAGCCAGTCAATGAGGCAGCTGGGAACAAACACTTGATTTCTCAAGTCCTTTTAAAGGCTTCTCTCTCCCCTCCCCCAATCTCCTACCTTCCAGACCCTAGCAGTCAATGGAATTTTATTTCTGAAGCAAGGCTTTCTGAGGCACTCGAGCAAATCCAGCCAGAGTGTAGAAAAGCATAGGTGGCCTTCCTTCATGTCCAGTGTAGGCTCAGGAAGGACAAAAAGTGAGAGATCTCACTAGTGTGTTTCCATCAAGGCTCTTATTGTTCTGCCCTGAGCTGAGTACAGGAAATCTCCATTCTCTAGCCCCTCTCCAATTTCCTCATCATGGACCTCAATTTGCTCTCTGATTTTCTGCTTGAGTTAGTTCCCATGTGCCCAATAGGCCTCCTTCACTTGGGACTGACATCAACAAGCATTAAAGACTCAGATTGTCAAAATGACTCTGCAGCTTGTCAAACATCGCTGGGCTCTACACAGCCTTCCTCAGAAAGTCTCTTCCCCACTGGCCATCACATTCCAGCAGTGTTTACCAAGGCCAGAGATATGCTCTTCTAATTATTTCTTTAACTCTTGCTTACGACTTTGAAGTTGATGAGTTTGGAGGGAAAGTTATTTCAGTCCGACTTAGGGAGGGCCCCTTTCCAATTGACTTTTAAAAACCATTTACATCTGACTTTAGCTTAGCACACAGCATAAAAGTGATTTGTTAGGTGTCACTAATGACCTTTAGCTGGAAGGACTGTGTCAGACACCTACTCGATTGTAAACAGCATCCATCAAAAATCTTCAAAGAGCACCTCAGACAGGGTGTTAATCTTTCGGTTTCTTTCAGACATTGTTAAATCCAAATACGCACAAATAGGTGTCTGTGTGTGAGAGTGTGTGTGCTTATGTGTCTGTCTCTTTCAGATCGTGCTCAGAAGAGTTACATCCCACAGTGATAAAATATGGAGCCTATGTTAACTCCTGAACTAGTTTCTAATGGAAAGGAAGGCATAGGGTAGAGTGGAAAGGGAGCTGACCAAGAGTCCAACTCTAGCGGTTACTATATGTCCTTGGCTAATTCTTAACCTTGGTGGGCCAATCAGTAAAGTGAGAGGGTTGAACCTGATATCCTTTAAAGATCTAGGTTCAAATTCCTTCTCTGATGATAACCATCTATGTGACTTTGGGTAAGACATTTACTCTCCCTTAGCCTCAGTTTTCTCATTTGTAAAATGAGAGGATCGAACTTGATGGCCTTTAAAAGCTTAGGTTCAAACACTACTTCTGAAATGTACTAGTTGTAACCTTGGTCCTATGGTCCTAAATTCCCATAGGATGATAATAACTGTCATATTTACCTTACCATGAATGTTTGTGAGACTCTCATGAGATGAGGTATGTAATAGATTGGCAAACTTAGAAGTATGATGAACTGCTCCAAATACTCGATCAATCAACAAGCATGCATTAAGCACCTTCTATGTGTCAGCTGATATGTTACATGGTGGAGGTACAAATAGAAAGAGTAAAAATCCCCTACCTTCAAGGAGTTTACACTCTAGTGGGGGAGACAACATATAGACACACATGCACACACACATAGTATAAGTATATAATATATAATCAATCACTTAATCAGCAAGCCTTTATTCATTCATTCATTTGCTTACTTATTCATTCATTCATTTATTCATCTATCAATCCTGCCTACCAATCCATCAGTCTATATATCTATCTATCCAACAATCTATCTGTCCATCAACATATGTAATCTACCTACTGATCTACAGATATATCTACTTGTCTATCTATCTACCTATCAAACTATTGATCTATCTATACATCTATCTGTCTTTCTGTCTATCTAGCTAGTTAACTATACATCTATCTAGCTACAAATCTATAGATCTAGCTATCTAACAATCTATCTACCCAACCATATACCTAATCTATCTACCTACCTTCTGGTCTATAGATCTATCTGCCCATACATCTGTCTATTATCTATCTCTCTATCTTTCTGTCTCTCTATCCATCTAAGAGTAGGTCTGCCTATTTTGGCCAGGCTAGAAGTACAGTGGCCACACACAGCTTGATCTCACTTATTGGCTTAGGAGCTTTGATCTGCTCCTTTTCCTCTAACAGCCATTTAGCTCCTCAATAAGTGAGCCCGGTGGCCCCCATTGCTGGGAGCTTACCATACTGGTGACAGACTTAGTATGTGCACTTGATTGGCTCAGCTCACTGAAGCTTAGAACTCCTGAGCTCAAGTGACACACTCAATCTCCCCAGTAGAAAGGATTACTAGAGTGGGCAACTACATCTAGCCTAAATAATTATTTATCCATCAAGTACTATATGCCAGGCACTGTGCCACATACTAGGGATGCAAATACAATGAACAAAGCAATCCTTGCTTTCAAGGAAATTACATTCTTCCAAGGGATTCATCACATAGAAAGTAAACATAAAATAAGAGATAATTAGGAATGGAAAGTAATAATAGCAGGTGTCAATGAAGAGGAGAATGAGGATGAGGATGGCTGTGGTAGTGATGTGCTAGTATTACAAAGCCCTCCAAGAAAACAAAATATAGAAACTATACCTTGCCTTCTAAAATGAGAGGCTCATAGAGTTAGACCTAGAATGGACCTTGTTATTCTTGTTCTGTCATGTCTGACTCTTCATGATCCCATTTGGGGATTTCTTGACAAAGATACAGGAGTGACCTTCCATTTCCTTCTCCATTTTATATATGAGGAAACTGAGGCAAACAGGTCACATAGCTAGTAAGTGTCTGAGGCCAGATTTGAACTCGGGTCTTACTGACTTCATACCTAATGCACTAACCACTGCACCATCCAGGTGGACCTATGATTTAATAGGCATAGGGAATTCTCAAATGAAGAAAATCCCTCTATTAATACAGACTGGAACTTGGATGAAAGGATTGCCTAGCACTCTAAGGGTTATCAGTTTGCCCAGAGTCACATGACCTGTATATGTCAGAATCAGGACTTGAACAAATAAGATAATAAATTTAGAGCTAGAAGGGACATTAAAAGTCCAATATCTTCCTTTCACAGATTAGAAAATTGAGGCCCAGAAAAGTTAGGTGACTTGAGCACGGTACTACAACTAGTAATTGTCAGTAATGTAATATCCACTTTCTATTACAACTATTTGAGATAGTACTATCATCAAAACTCTTCAGTGTAGAAATCCATTCTGAAAACTTTCTAGTTCTAGAAAAGCTGACTTTGTGACTGACTCATTACCCAGTTGAAGTCAAGAATGTCTAGGAATGGATGGTAAATTAAACCTAGGAAAACTGAGCCGATTGCTATAAGTAGTTAATTATCTTCTGGATATGCTCTATTAAGGCCTTTTGCCAAATTTGAGAGCTAGATTTCACCCAGATGCCCCCTGGGAACATTAGATTCTTCTAGAAGCTCCATCAACTCTTCCAGTTCATTACATCAATGTCAATTACATCAAGCATGTGTGATTTCCTCAGTGTAGGAATCCTCATGCAACCAAGCACATGACAACCCTCTATAACTTAGGAGCTCAGCCTTAGAGACTTGCCTGAAACTCATGGCAATTAAGTGACTTATCCATAAGCATACAGCTCAGAATTGAAATAGACTCAGGATTTGAACTCACATCTAGTTAACTCCAAGTCCAGCACTCTATCCACTACATCTTCTGCCTTTCTTTCAATCCATAATGGCACCATTCAAACCAATTCAAGGGATTCCTCACTTTAGGCATTTGGAATATCTCTGAAACATTACACATCATTAAAATTTTAAAAATCAAAACCCTTTTTCATGCTCTCAGAAAGCTTGCTATTTAAAGAAAGTCTGTGGTGAATCTTTTTATAAAGTGAAAAATAATGCCCTAATATATGCTGTGATAACCTCGATTTTCAAAAGATCATAGACTCAGAGCTGGAAGAAACCATAGAGCTCATTTAATTTAATCCCCTTCTATTACAGTGAAGGAAACAGAGACCCAAAATGGTGAAGATGACTAAGCTAAGAGTCTGGAAAGTGAAGTGATTTGCCTAGAATCACACAATTCAGTTTAGTTTAATATGACAAGCACTGTTAATCACCTAGTGTGTGTCAGGCACTGTACTAGGGTATACCAAAGCAAAAATTAAACAGAACTTGGCCACAAGGAGCTTACATATACATACACACACTAACAACTAGGAGAATAAAAAAAAGGCATTTTATAGGAAGTGACCTTTGAGCTGTGCCTAGAAGAGAGTTGTAGATTCCAAGAAGTGAGGAAAGAGTGTTCATATGTGGGGAACAGGCTATACAAGGGCACAGACATAGAAGACTGAAGGGGTTATGCAGGGGGTATATCAAGCAGACCACTTTGGCTGAATGAAGGGATGCTAAGGGAAGTAATATGTAATTGGTCTGGAAAGAGATATTGGTAATCATTACAACTGGGGATTGAATCCACTTCTGACTCCTCCACCAGTATTTGTTCTACCATACTGGTTCCGAAGCTGTGAGAGATAGCAAAGACTGGATGACATAAATAAAATCCAATCCATTAACATACTAGAATGGTGGGCTAAAACTATGAAGATGAAATTCAGTAGGGATTAATGTAAAGACCTACACCAGGGACCAAAGATTCAACTGCCCAATTCCAAGATGGAGGAGGCATGGTTAGAGAATAGGTTGTGTGAAAAGGAGTTTGAAGTTTTAGTCAATTGCAACCTAATGCAATGTCAGACTGCACCAGCATAGGCGTACCATCTAGAAGGCATCCATTGTCCTGGTCAAATTATACCTGGAATATTTTTTCCATTCTAGTCAAAGCATCTGAAGAAGTAAATTGATGAGATGGAGTACTTCCAGCAAAGGGTGATGGAGACAGAGAGAGGACTAGAAACCAAGCCACAGAAGAGTTTTCTGTTTTTGTTCTTTGTTCATTTTTTAAGGAACTGAAAGTGTTAAGCTTTGAAAAACTAGGCCCAAATGAGATCATATCACTGTTTTCAAGCATCTGTGGGGCTAGAGAAAAGGAATTAGATATATTTTATTTAGACCACAAGAACTGACCTCTGTGAGCAAGGGGGTTAAAATTTCAGAGTCAGCTTTTAACTTGTTATAAAGAAAAACCACCTGACAACTAGAATGGCCAACCAACCAATCAATAAACATTTACTAAGTTCCTACTACATGCCAGGCATTGTGCTAAGCTCTGGGGATACAAAAAGAGGCAAAAGACAGCCCTTGTCCTCAAGAAGCTTACAATCTAGTGGGGGAGATAAAGAAATATCTACAAAGCAAGCTATATACAGGACAAGTGGGAATTAAGAGAGAAAGCATTGGAATCAGTGGTGGGTCACTTAATTCCAATCAGTGGTGGATCACTAGATATCTTCAGGTAGAATATGGATGACCACCTGGCAGGAATGTCAAAATGAAGATGCCTGTTCAGGTACAGGCTGGACTAGATAACCTCTGAGGTCCCTTCCAACACTGACGTTTAAAGATTCAGAATAGGCATGTGACAAATGAGTAATTAATAATAATAATAACAGCTAGTATTCATATAGTGCTTTAAACTTTGCAAAGCCCTATACAAATATAATTTTATCTCATCCTTATAGCAACCCTGATAAGTAAGTGATGTTATTGTCTCCATTTTATCGATGAGGAAACTAAGGCAGAGGGGGGTTAAATGACTTGTCCGAGGCTGCATAGCTAGTGTTTGAGGCCAGATTTGAAATTGGGTCCTCCTGACTTCAGGTCCAGGTCCAGAGCCCTTCTAGCCACTGTAACACCTAGCTACCCATATGGTAAAATATATAATAGTATCTTTTGAGTTTGGAGGATTTTATTATCTGTGGCACCTTAGGTAAATCCCTTAACCTCCCTGGGCTTCAAACCCTCCTCTATAAAATGAGAATAATAATAGTGCCTCCCTCACAGGATCATTGTAAGGATCAAATGAGACGCTACATGTAAGACACTTTGCAAGCGTTAAAATACTATCTAAATGTTAGCTATTGTTATTAGAAATCTAAACATTAAAAATGATGACAGTAATGTCATAGTCACATCCAGTAGATATTCATCATGTTGAGAAAAAAGAAAGAGTACATCAATTTCTAGTCTCAGGAGTTATTATTCTGGTACTTAATAACATGCATTTAATTGCTACAAGTTACAAAATTGAGAACAGAATCGGAGTGATAATGAACTGGGACCTCTGTCGCAAGGTTATATTGCTACCATTGAAATCCAAAGATTGCCTTTTAAAATATTTGACAGGTAAAAATCTGAAGCCAGTAAGCCATTAGATAGCATTCGTTTTTTTTCCTTTAAATCATAGCCATACCCCTACCCAATACCGTTAATTGGTTTTGTGAAAGCATGACATTGGGTGAAACAATATTACCAGGCCAGTTAGTTCCAACAGCAGAGGGCTGATTAGAATGGGGATAGAGTGGCTGGGGGCATGGAGAGCTCAAGAAAGTCAAAAAACATGGAGCTGGTGTTAGACATCCTTCTCCTCCACCACACCACAGCCCCTCAACAGGGGGACCAACAGATTAGTGCAGGATATGATTAAAATGACTTTTTAGGCTTTCCATAGCCTTTGTGGCATTGCAATGAAACTATCTCAGTTAGGACAAAGTAATATGATCTCTGCCTACACTACAAATAATAACAGAATAATATTCCCCAAGTGAGAGGAAGGAAGGAAGGAAAGAAGGAAGGGAGGGAGGGAGGGAGGGAAGGAAGGAAGGAAAGAAAGGAGGGAGGGAGGGAGAAAGAAATTCGCAAGGGCTATCCACCATTTAAATTTGTTCTTTAGTCAGAGTAGTCAGTCAGAAAGAAATACTTAATAACCTAGAAATGGAGAACCATTTTCTATAAGAAGTAACTAAGTAAAATAATTTAAGCATCCATTTTCTTTGTTTTATTGTTACCTTTTATATTTAAAATGTAGCCATCTCCCCTTAAACCAAGCCCTCAATGGAATCCTTCCTTGTAATAAAGAGCAGCATTTAAGGGGCAGCTAGGTGGCACAGTGGATAAAGCACCGGCCCTGGATTCAGGAGTACCTGAGTTCAAATCCAGCCTCAGACACTTGACACTTACTAGCTGTGTGACCCTGGGCAAGTCACTTAACCCCCATTGCCCTGCCAAAAATAAATAAATAATGAAGGACAAACGATAACAACCAAATTTTTTTAAAATCCTAATTATAAAAAAAAAGAGCAGCATTTAAGCAAAAACAGCAGACACAATTACTGTATCTGAAAGGGTGTACCGCATTCTACATCCATAAGCCCTCACCCTTCCCCCAAAGGGAAGGACGTGGTTTTATCAATTCTCTAGGACTGGGGTTGATCATTATAATTAAGTTAATAGATTTAAATCTAGGACAGACTGTAAGACCACAGGTCCAGAGGAAGAAAGGACTAGTCCAATCCCCTCATTTAATATGTGAAGATACTGAGGCCCAGGGAAGTTAAGTAACTTAGGATCAAAGTTCTTGAGAGAGAAGGAAATTCGGAGTCTATGGAAGCCAAATCATCTAATCCAAAGTACTCATTTTACAGAAAGGGAAATTGAGACCCCAAGAGGGGTCACATGGATAATGAGTGTCACAACTGGGAATCAAACCCAGTTCTTTTTCTACTACAATGCTCTGTGGTGACTGCCTTTTAGTATTGTCCTCACTAAGCTATGTCATTCTGGGAAAGTCACTTCACCTCTGTTTCCTCAATTTTATCATCTGTGAAATAGGGATAATAATAGCACCTTCCTCCCAACATTGTTGGGAGGTTAAAACAAGATAATATGTGTAAAGTGCTTAGCATAGTGTTTGGCATAGAGTAGATGCTATAGAAATGTTAGTGCTTATGATGGTGGTGATAATGATGAAGAAGTTATTGTCACTGGTCATTCTGCTGGTTCTTTTTATTTCACCCTGCCCCAGTTCAGAGTGATTCTCTTTTTTTTTAAGTGAGGCAATTGGGGTTAGGTGACTTCCCCAGGGTCACACAGCTAGTTAGTGTTCAGTGTCTGAGGCCGGATTTGAACTCAGGTACTCCTGACTCCAGGGCCGGTGCTCTAACCACTGAGTCACCTAGCTGCCCCTTCCCTGATTCTCTTAATTCCTTATAGACATCATCTCTTAGAATATGTCAATTTGCCATTACATTCAAATAGTCATGCACGCTTTGTCCAACCTTTCCTCAGTTGGTGGGCACCCACATTGTTTCCAAGTAGTTATTTTCAATGTTTTATTTTTGCTACCCCCTAAAAGAAGTGTCCACATTCCATTAGAGTCTGTGGACATGGAGAATATCTTATTAATAACTAATGGAGCAAAAGAGTTCATAACAGAACATGGCCCTACTCTTCCATTATGATTTCCACTACAAATGTGGCCAACAGGCTTCCCGTGTGCTAAGTAGCACTTTCCTTTACTAGGACACAAACCTGATTTAAGAAAAAATGGCCAAAAGATGGCCAATTCTTTGTGTGGGCAGAAGGAGAGCATTTCTACTTCCCTGGCACTATAACATCAAGGGGAAATTGCTTTGTTGCAGTCAGTGGCTCTTAAACTATATTAGTAGTTGGCATAAATGGGAGGCTCAAGAAGCAATTGCCTTATTCTCTCCCAGCTTTTTTCTGTTTCTTTTTTCTCACTTAGTTCCCTCTTCTCCCAGGCTGCACTGTAGCATACATGCTTTCAGTCAAAAGGCATGGCATCCCTTTTTCCAAAGCCATGGTACTATATCCAACAGCTTACTGGGTTAAGGGTCACAGGAGCACCTTAAGATCAATGCAGCCCTTAACCTTATTAAGTGCCAAGACAAGAGATCTCCAGACAGCAGCTGAAGCAGCAGACCAATAAAAGTTCCTATAAACTAACCAAGTCCAATAAGCGAGAGCACATTGCTGTCATCTTGGAATATAAGATACAGTCAGCCCCAGTCAAGGGTCAGAAAATAGGTGGAAGCTTTCCATGCTTATAAAGAGCCCTTGAGATAGTGACAGACAAGTTACTACTTAAGGCAATAGAGGATGGAAAGAAGTTTGTGTGAAATCAGCTCTATTAATGGCTACTGGAACTATAATAAATGGCCTATTTGGGTTGGTTACTGACTTCAGCCCCTTGGCTTGAAATGTTAGCTAAAGTTACATACTCATAAATCAAAGGAAAGATGAACTAATTTCCTTGTTGATTTAATTAAATTGGCCTAGAATTTACCTTACAATCTTACAACCTGAGCTCAAAACCTGACATCTTAATGGGCGAGAAAAGTGAGAGAAATGGACTTTAGAATCTAACATCGCCTCCAAGGACTCTTTCTTCAGTAATTTCCTTAAGATTTCCTTGGATTCAGGACAGCTAGGTGGTGCAGTGGATAAAGCACCAGCCCTGGATTCAGGAGGACCTGAGTTCAAATCTGTCCTCAGACACTTGACACTTACTAGCTGTGTGACCCTGGGCAAGTCACTTAACCCTCATTGCCCCGCCAAAAAAACAAAAAAACAAAAACAAAAACAAAAACGATTTCCTTGGATTCATGCAAAATATCTAAGTGGTCTGGCAATCACTCAAATAAGTATCTACTGAGCTTATGTGAACCAGTGGCCCAGGATGGAAGTTCTAGGTTTATGCATATTAGGTTCAATCTTGAAGATGTCTCTTAGAAATCAATCACTGTACCCTCACCCAAGGTTCCTCATGGCAACATCAGACTTGGTTCATGCCTCTGTCTCCACAAAAATAAATAAACAAACAAATTAATGAATGGATGAATGGAGAAACAAATAAAGTAATGAATGAATAAATAAACAAATGAATGAATAGCTCTTTATTCCTCTGAGCAGAGGTTTGAACTACAGGACCAGATTTAGTGAAACTGGAAGAGAAGGCAAAGAACTCATACCTGAGAGAACTCTCCTTCCCTCTTGGGAGTAGCTCCACTTCCCCCAATCCCCAGGAATCTAGATAGTTTTATAGATTAGAGATGGAGAGAGAGAGAGAGATGATAGAGATAGAGGTAGAGAGAGAGAGAGAGAGATGATAGAGATAGAGATAGAGAGATCTATCTCTATATCTATCTACATACACATATACATATTTACATATACAGCTAGGGATGGGCCTCTCCATCACTATTCAGTCAAGCAACTCTTCTTTCTGATGAACTTCACCATCTCAGGGACCCATGCAGTCTTTCAAACTCATAATATCACACTGTTTGAGGATCCCAAAGGGGGGAAAACTCAAAACAGACTGAAAATGAACTCCTTTCCTTTAGACATACACAGCCCATATAACTCACATCACACTGTCCAACATCAAGGTTTGATCTTCCACATGATGGCTTCCTCCCCACATTAGTGCTCCTTATTCTGACTCCTACTTCCATGTATTATTCTGCTTGGTACAAGAACTCTGCATGATCCTCTAACTCCTTTGTTTCTCTGTTGATGCTACTCTACTGATATCATCTCTGGAGCAGATTCACAGGCTTTCCTCTGCCCACAGACCCAAGTGCACAATCTATGTGTAGTCCCTCTTTCTTCTAGGTTTCTCCTTTTGTTATGACCTCTGGGCCTCTTTTAAAAGACTGAGTATAGTTCAAGAATTAACTTCATCCTTGAATTGTCAACTAGTCATTAAGTACTCATGAATTTTACCACCAAAATGGGGTTAACTCAGTGATACCTGGACAGCTGGTAGCAGAGTAGATAATGAATGATGGACATAGAATCAGGAAGACTCATCTTCTTGAGTTCAAATTTGGTCTCAGATATTTACTAGCTATGTTACCCTGGGCAAGTCACTTAACCCTGTTTGTGTCAGTTTCTTCACATGTAAAATAAGTTAGAGAAGGAAAAGGCAAACCACTCCAGAATCTTTGCCAAGAAAATGTCAAATGGAATCATCAAGAGTGGACAGGACTGAAAATAACTGAACAACAATAATAACGGTAATACCTTGGGCATACCTGGCCTACCACACTTCCTCAAAATTTGTCAAGAGAATTTCACACCTTGCTAGAGTTAAATCATAAATACTGGTATAAAATTTTCATAAGTGGGCAACATTCATACAAAACACTTTGAGCCTTGTACCAATAATTTTTGAAGGATATGAAAGTATAGAATAAAAGGAAAAAATCAATAAATTGATTACATTTTAACAGACAGAAAACTACCCATTATGAATAAGGAAATCATTTGAGAATAAGCTATTCTTATAAAGTCAGGCTACTGGTCTGTTAGAGCAAATATCAGAATTAGAACAAAGCTAGAAAGAATAATGATGATAAGAAAAAGATGCATCACACAATAAAAATGCTGCCATCCTGACCTATGCAAACAAGTTATCAATAATGAATGATTTAATATGCATGAATAGACATAGACACAGAATACAATAATTTCAAAAAGAAGTTTAAATATTTTAATCAGATACCATAAACAAGAAGATCAAAAGAGACCAAGGTACAACTTTGTTAGAAAAGGCTTGACTTACTTGCCAAGCAAAGGGCAACAGTGGTTTAGACTATAAATCCATTTTTCAAAATCTTATGGAGTAGGATGATGAAAGACAATAAGTAGTATTACCTCATAAAGCAGAGAAAAGCAATGTAAAGAAAGTGTGGCAAGAGATCGAACTAAGCAATCACCCTATGGGTATTTACTGATAAAAATGGAAGGACAATAATCAGAAGAAAACTGGAAAAGATCTGCAAAGATAGATATAGAAAAACAATCTTTTTGACCCTCCTAGAGAATGGAGCCACCACATTTATACCCTCACATCATAGTTCCAGAGATGAGTATAGAGGAAGAGAAATGACACTACAGAGAACAAAGGTGGGGAAAATAGCAAGATTAAATTAAAGGTAAACAGAGGAGATTGGTGTTGGAAACAACTCATTTTGGGAGTGTTAAGGAATTCCATCAGACATTATCTGAAGGATAAGACAGCCTGAGTGTTGAAAAAAAATCTCATATCTTATGAATCCTGGAGGGGAAAATGATGACAGAAAGCTCAACAGCTCCTGATGTATGTGTCTAATTTCTATTCTAAATACATTTTTTTGTGAAAATCATCTATACTTACATTAAGGGTATCCTTAGCTAGGAGCACTGGTGTGGAACAAGCAGGTTATTGTAAGCAAGATAACCCATTAGTCAATATCTTCACCATTGAACAATTGACTGAAATGGAAAGAGCACAGGATCTCACTTTCCTTATTTTTTGTTGATTATTTTTAAATTTTGATTTAGTAGTCCAATGCATCACCTTAAAGTTTCTCTTCCAACAAGCTGAATATCTTTTTTTTTTTTTTGGTGAGGCAATGAGGGTTAAGTGACTTGCCCAGGGTCACACAGTGAGTAATGTTAAGTGTCTGAGGCCAGATTTGAGCTCAGGTCCTCCTGAATCCAGGGCTGCTGTTCTATCCACTGCACCACCTAGCTGCCCAAACTTAAACCTATTGCTTTTTGTTTTGTTTTTGTGAGGCAATTGGGGTTAAGTGACTTGCCCAGGGTCACACAGTTAGTGTCAAGTGTCTGAGGCTGGATTTTAACCCAGGTCCTCCTGAATCCAGGGCCGGTGCTCTATCTACTGAGCCACCTAGCTGCCCCCAAACTGAATATCTTATGCTTATGTTGGAATAATTCAAGATACCTTGAAATTTGGAATATCTAACAATAGATAATCTTGTTCAATGTCCCCCTGATTATTCTTATCAAGTGAGGCATGAAACAAGTGGCCAAATGCTTCTCAAAGATGCTCACCACTATCATGGAGAAAATCCTCAACAGTGTGCAAGTTAAAGAGAGATTCCTCATAGCATCCGATAGTGAGTTCCTCTAGCTCAGAGGCAAACTTTAGAAGAGTACAGACCAAACTCGATTAAAATGTAATAGGGAGGGCAGCTAGGTGACGCAGTGGATAAAGCACCAGCCCTGGATTCAGGAGGACCTGAGTTCAAATCCGACCTCAGACACTTGACACTTTCTAGCTGTGTGACCCTGGGCAAGTCACTTAACCACCATAGCCCTGCCAAAAAAAAAGAAAGAAAGAAAATGTAATAGGGAGAGGCAGCTTGGTGGTACAGTAGATAAAGCACTGGCCCTGGATTCAGGACCTGAGTTCAAATCTGGCCTCAGACACTTGACACTTACTAGCTGTGTAACCCTGGGGAAGTCACTTAACCCTCATTGCCCTGACCCCCCCAAAAAAACATATTTTTTAAAAATGTAATAGGGAAATAGGTAACAAAAGAAATTAAAATGCAATACAGCATAGATCATTTTAACTTTTGTGGTTTTCTAAATCAATAGATAACCTGGCAGAGAACCCTTTCTATTTGAGTTCAACACCAGCATTCAGATGTTCCTGCTTCTGACTGGCATTATTCTGGTCAATCATTTCAGAACCTCTTAGATGAAACTTATAACCACTTAAGAGTTTGACCTAACCATTCACACTGGAAAAGCCAAGTAGATGAAGGATGCATATTGCCTAGATTATAGCAAGCAGTTTATTGGACAATCTACAGAGCTTGTCTAACTGGGTATAAATTTGGAAAGACATTGCGAAGAGACAACAAAATGGGCTCTGAATCAATAAAGGATGAGGAAAGTGGGCCAGGTTGCCCTCACAAAATGACAAAGCTCCTCTGATGACCCCAAACTTCTCTCAAAAAGAGAAGCCCAGCGTGGTGATAACAATATTCTAGCATTGTTGTTGTGCAGATGGGAGTCAGGCCATCTGATCTTCGCTGAAGATTCTAAAATGAGTCTGACTCTGAAGGTAAGGAGGGCTGTGTGGTGGGTTTAAACAAGGAATTATTAAGAAGAACTGAAGAATATCATCAAAGAAATGAATGGAAGGAGGAGAGAAAGAGAGGGAGAGAGAGAGAATCCGATGTGGTTCTTGCTAATGTCTAGTAGAGGAGTCAAGATATACAGATACAATTACAATTCAAGTTAACACATGAAAGTACAAATTGAAGGTGCAGGTTAAGTGCTATGAGAGCCCAAAGAAAGGAGAGACTATTTGAGGTAGAGGCAATTCAGGCAGTACTTTCCCCAGGGAAATTTTTCTGATGCTTGGCCTTCAAGGTGAAATCACTCCTCAAATTTCTCATATCATTTTGCCTGGATCTCCCCTTTGCACATATCATATACTCCTTTGTATATATCCTTGTGTGTATGACTTTTGCACATCCTTCCCTTGATCAAAGTATAAGCCATTCAAGAACAAGCCCTGTGTTGTACCTATGCCTCTCCATTATGGTCTAAGGATCTGTAACTAATCAATCATCAAGCAACAAGCATCTATTAAATATCTACTGTGCTAGGTGTTTGGACCACATAGACAAAACATTCTCTTGCCCTCGGGAGGTTTACAATCTAACAGGGAAGACAACATATTCTTACACAGTGTCCCAAAAGTTTTGTTGCCATTTAAAACTAGACAGCACCAATAATTTTGGATGCTCTGTATAAGCATACACAGAATACATATAAAAATGAATATGAGATAATTTTAAGAGAGAAGACATAAACAGCTGGGGGGTATCAGGAAATGCTTCATGGAGTGGGGTAGAGACCTTACCTTGGGATTATTTCATGACTTCTATCCGAAGACACTGATCTCAACCCCTTTATCATTTAGTAAATGGTCTTAGTTACTGGAACCCAAAAATTCACTCACACACACATACACACCGAGGGAGGGAGAGAGGAAAAGAGTGAGCTAACCTCTCCAAACTCAAGCTAAGCTGGCCGTAAAACAAGAGACTCCTTCATTTATTCCAGCCTCAAAGCCTTTCTATCTGAATGGAATCTACTAGAGGTACCTAGGCAGCACAGCAGATAGACTGCAAGCCTTGGAATCATCAAGACCTAAATTAGAATCCTACTTTAGGATCTTCCTAGCTTTGTGACCTTGGGACCTCTCTGGGCCTCAGTCTATTAGCCTCCTTTTCATCTTGAGACCTACAACCCTCTGTGTGACCTTGGCTAAGTCGTTCTGTAAAACAAGGGAGGTTAGATTAGATGACCTCAGAGGTCCCTTTCATCTTTAAATCTACGAGCCTATGCCTGGGATAGGATAAGGAGAGCTGGGAAGGAAAGGCATCCCTAGGTATGGAAAACAGCATTAGTTTTCCTGAAGGCAAGAGAGAAGAGAGACATGCATGGGGAGCAGAAATTGCCTAAGTATAAATGGTGTGAAGGGGGGTAGGGGGAAAGGAGACTCAGCTGGAGAGGAGATTGGGGTCAGACAGCCCACCAACTCATAGAAAAGTTGTGCAACACAGCAAGGGAGGAATATGAAAAATAATGTCAGAATGTGAGAGTGTTGAGAAGGAAATCAATAGAGACTAGTAAGGTCAGGACAAGAATCCTGAAGGAGGTAGGGTTGGAGCTGAACCTTGGGGAATGAGGAGGATTTAGAGAGATAGAATCTAGATCCCCAAGGGGCCATAAGGACCTCAGCAAATTAAGCTCCCCCAGAGCCAGAAGGACCTACTGTCATTCAAAAGGTATTTTCTCAGTTTATGAGGTATGACAATAGAGCAATGAGGCCAATTTTCTCAGCAAACACACCTGTTTAGCTCTCTCAGAGCAGTCCCAGATGTCAGAGCCAACACTGGGTCATTCACTGTGCAAGGACACGTGGGAAGAAAGGTCAGTGAGTTGTTTGGAGTTGATTTAGGATGAAAACCTAGGGAGTCAGGATGAGCCATTCATTAATGCTCCCCCCCAAAGTTTTCCTCCTTTGAGAAGAGCTGAATTCCTTAAGATCTGTCCAGAAACCGAAATGTCACAGCAGAGGTGATTTGGTCATTCATTTCCCTCAAGTCTATTCTATCTCAGCCTGGACTGAAATGAAAGAGCCAAGAAAAGTTACTTGGCAGGAGTTTAGCCTACATCCTACTCTTTCATAAGATAGCTGCCACTTGCCCCAGGGGGAAAATGTTGTCAGGGCTAAAATAACTGTTGTCCTAAGGGAAATCTCACAACTCAGTATATCTCCTCTTTGTTCACAGTTGTTTGCAAGTTGCCTCCCCATTAGACTGTGGGCTTTTTGATAACAGGGACAGGTTGGATTTTTTTTTTGTTTGGTTAGGGGGTTTTTTGGTTTGCTTTTCTTTATATTCCCCCAGCACTAAACACAGTGCCTAGCACATAGTAGGTGTTTAATAAATGCTAGCTGCCTGTGAGTTCACCCTGGTTCATCCATCCACCCCAGTGCCAAGCCCAAACCTCACAGAATGGCAGACCTGCCTTGGACTCGATTTTCCTCATGTGGAAAATTGGAAGGTTGGACTGTTACCTTTCAGGTCCTATCTAGCTCCAAACCTATTGAATATATGATTCAATATGACTGGGGACTAAGGAGTTGAGAGAACAAAACAAAACATTTCCATGTTTATAGAATCTGCCCTCATATTCCTACTCAGAAACATTACAATAGACAACCAACAATGACCGTGGGATCTGTTTCTGCTCATGAATGTGTGGGAACTATACTCTGGGACTGAAATCACACAGCTTGTAACAGGGACTCAGTAAAACTGATGCCCACTGTATCATAAAACACATTAAAGAGAACTTTGAGATCATATAGCCTAGGAAGAACAATCAATTTGGAGATGCAGGATCCAAAGTCAAATCCCTGTCACTTACTAGCTGCATGACCTCACGCAAGTCTTCTAACCTCCCCGTGCCTCAGTTTACTCCTCTGCAAAAACGAAGGGATTAGATTGGATGACCTCTAAATTCCTTTCCAGCTCTGTCTAGTGTCTAGTTCAACCCCCTGATTTTATAGAGGAGTAAAGGACTATGGGTAACTAGGCGGTGCAATAGATAGAATGCTGGGTTTTCAGTCAAGAAGAGCTGAGTTCAAATGCAGCCTCAGAAACTTTCTTGCTGTGTGACCTTGGACAAGTCAGTTAACCCCTGTTTGCCACTGAAGGATGAAATAGCAAACCAGCCTAGGATCCTTGCCAAGAAAACCCCATGGACCACATTGGTGGGCTATGGTCCACAGGGTCATGAAAAGTTGAACACAACTGAACAGCAACAACAGTTGACTAAAGGAATAAAGTACCCTAGATCTGAGACAGAAGTGGAAAAGATTTAAGAGTTCATCTAGTCAAATCCCTTTGCTTTACAAAGGAATAAACTGAGGCACAGGGAGAGCAAGTGACTCATCTGATAACTCTCAGATAACAATGGTAGTATTGCAGAGCCATCACTTGTTCTGGAATCAGATGAGTTGGTTTCAAATGCTACCTTGTATGTTTATTACCTATGTGGCCATCATCAAATCACCTAATTTCCCTGAACCCCAGTTTCCGCATTTGTAAAAAGATGGAGGAGATGACCTCCCAGGTCTCTTCCAACTCTAAATCTATGATCCTATGAACTCTCTAGGATTCAGTTTCTTCATCTCTAAAATGAGGGGGTTGAACCGGAAGGCTACTGCAAGATCTAGATATATGAACGGATAAACTACCTAGGATAGCTGTTGCTTTTGTTCAGTTGTTTCAAACACATCTGACTCTTAGTGACCCCGTTTCATGTTTTCTTGGCAAAGACCCAAGAGTGGTTTGCCATTTTCTTCTCCAGCTCATTTGATAGATGAGGAAACTAAGGCAGACAGGGTTAAGTGACTTGCCCAAGGTCACACAGCTAGTTAATGTCTAAGGTCAGATTTGAACTCAGGAAAATGAGTTTTTCTGACTCTAAGCCCAGTCTTCTATCCATTGTACCACCTGGCTGCCCCCATGGATAGTTAGGGGAGGAGAAAATAAAAACCACTAATAAATTTCCATATCACTTTCAAGTCTCTCCCTAAATGACAGTACTTGGACATATGAAAGAATCAAAAAATGGGAGAGAGGAGAGTGACTGGGTGGAGTAACAGGCCCCATAAGCTTCCCCCCCAAAACACCAGCATTCTTAGTGGAAGGGAGAAAGGAAGTTGGAATGTATAAGACAATGTTTCCTGAGCAATTTTTTTTTTATTTTTCTGAAGAAGCTTATAAATGCAGCAGGCTTTCTTAGCTGCAGGCCTTTATTTTGGGAAGCTAAATTTATTGTTTTTCCCTCTTCCCAGCTCTGAGGCCCCCTGTTGTGAATGGCGTTCCCTGAATAGGGTCTCTGAGTACCCACATTCCATTTGTCTTCTGTTTAGGTCTCTCTCTCAGGGCCTGAAAACTACTCTGTCCCAAAGAAGGATGTATTTTCATCATCTTATTTTTAGAAATGTGATTTGGAAGGGGAAGTGTGAGTGTGTGTGAGTGTGTAAGTATGTGAGCATGTGTATATGTGAGTGTGTGTGGGGGGGGTGGAGGTGGTGAGGGCAATGTGTAATCTGATGTACTAATTTTAGCAGGTTTCTTCTGGGTGAGTCTTTCTAGTATCTGGCAGCAAATGCGGTGATTTTCACATGTTTCACATCCATCAGTTTCATTTTGCCCCTGTTATAAACCATGTGGATCTCAGTCACAGAATACCCTTCCCACACATTCATTAGGAGAAATGGATTCCACAGTCTAATCATCTGCTGTGCCACTGTCAGGCTTCTCATTAGGAGTGGAAAGACTGATTCTTCCAACACGGGTTTTATTTGGGGCTTTGTTTCCTCCTAGGTTATGACAGATCACCAGCTCCTAGATTTGCAATTGGACAGGACCTCAAAGGTCATCTACTCCCATTTCACAGATGAAAAGATTAAGCCCCAGACTGTCCATATGATCCTATATTTAGAGCAGGAAGTCACCTCAAATATAATCTAGTTTGATCCTCCCACTTTATAGATGAAAAAACAGATCCAAACAAGTCATAAAATCATGGATTTAGAACTGGAAAGGGCTTAAGAGGTCATCAAACTTGCAACCTACACTGTTTTATCTTCAAAGAAACTAAGGACCCAAAAGATTAATGAAGTTGCCCAAGCCCACAGAGGGAGTAAGTGGTATAGGCAGGATTTGAACCTGGGTCCTTTGAACTCAAATCTAGTCCTTTTCCTGTCGTACCACTCTGTACCTCTTAGGGCAGTTAGGTGGCACCATGGTTCATAGACTGATGGGCCTGGAGTCAAGAAGAGTCCTCTTCCTGAGTTCCAATCTGGCCTCTGACACTTACTAGCTGTGTGATCCTGGGGACGTCACTTCATCCTGTTGGCCTCAGTTTCCTCATCTTTAAGATGAGCTGGAGGGGCAGCTAGGTGGAGCAGTGGATAAAGCACCAGCCCTGGATTCAGGAGGACCTGAGTTCAAATCTGGCCTCAGACACTTAACACTTACTAGCTGTGTGACCCTGGGCAAGTCGCTTAACCCCCATTGCCTCACTAAAAAAAAACAAAAAACAAAAGATGAGCTGGAGAAGGAAACGGTGAACCACTCCAGGATCTTTGCCAAGAAAAACCCAGATGGGGTCATGAAGAGTCAGGCACAAGTGAAAAATGACTGAACAACAACAGAAGGGACCTCAGAGGCCACTAAGTCCAAATATTCATTTTACATTTGAGAAAACTAAGAGACTTTCCCAGTATCACATGAGTAATAAGTAGCAGTCAGGATTCAAACCCAGGTCCTCCTTATTTCAATGCAGGGTTCTTTCCCCTAGACTACCCTGCCTTCCAATCAGATATCCTCTTCTCTGTCAAACAGTGTGTTCTAGCTGCTGGGCATCCCACCTTGCAGGTCCCAGAGGCCTCTCAAACTCTACATGTCCCAAATAGAACTCATATATCCCCCAAAACTCACCCTTCCTCCAAACCTCCCCATTTTTGTGGACATCACCGCCATCCTTCCAGTTACTTTGGATCTCAACTGAAGAGTCAACTTTCATTCCTCTGTCCCTCTCTATAATCCCATCACTTGCTAAGTCTCGTCTGTTCTTCTACAGGAGCTCTTATATTGATCCCTTTTCCCACCATTCATGTAGATACTATCCTAGTTCATCACTTCCTACACAGACCATTGAAGTGGCTTCTTATTTGGTCTCTCTGACCCTGGTCTCTTCCCTTGTCAATTCAACCTTGATACAGCTGCTAAAATGGTACTACAAAGCCACAGACTAGACCATGCCACCACCCACTCCCAAATGTTCAGTGTCTCTCTAATGCCTTTATGATAAACTATAAAGTCATCGTGACATTTAAAGTCCTCCTCTATGTAGCTCCAACCTGACTTTCCAATTTTCACACTTTCTATTCAAGTCACATTGACTTACTTGTTATTCCCAATGGACAACATTCCACCATTCCCTGATCTAGAACATGCTTCCTTCTCACCTCTGCCTTGCAAAATCCCTGGCTTCCTCTTGAGCACAGGTCTGGTGCCCGAGAAGCCCTGTCTGACCCATCCTCCAGTTGCTGGTGTTCTCTACCTCTCAAACTTACTCTGTATTACTTTGAAGAAGGATGGCACCTAAACTGGGGGACTGGAGAACTGGATGAATAAATTGGATGAGTGTTATCTTCTGCTACTACCTACCACAGTGTAGGGGCTCAGTAAAGAAGGGCCATACAGAGGAAAGAGCACTGGTTCTAACGTTTGGAGACCTGGGATCGAATCCCTCTTCTGCCACTTACAGTGGGGTGTGACCTCGGGTAAGTTATTTAACTTCTTTTGGCCTCAGTCTTCTTATCTGTAAATGAAGAAGTTGGACAATATGGCCTCTAAAGTTTCTCCCAGGACTACATAAATGATGACATAAAAATAATAGTGATATGTTGTTCAGTTGTTTCAGTCATGTCCAACTCTTCACAACTCCACTTGGGGTTTTCTTGGCATACAAGAGTGGTTAGCCATTTCCTTCTCCAGCTCATTTGACAGTGATGTAAAACTCTTCTCCAAGAATGAAGGATGGACAATAACAACAACAGATGAGGAACTGGGGTAAACAGTGGTCAGTGACTTGCCCAGGGTCACACGGCTAGTCAAAGTCTGAGGCTGGATTTGAACTCAGGAAATTTGAGTCTTCCTGACTCCAGGCCCTGCATTCTATCCACTGTGCCACCTGACTAGCCTAACAACCACAACGATAATAGCATTTAGAATACATGTTAAGTTTTACAAAGAACTTTGCCTGTTAACTAATTTGATCCTATGAATAAATGAAAACCCCACAAATAACAGTAGAGTACAAACAGGACCCAGAAGGAACACAGAGAGAACAGATTCAACTTGGACAGACACAGCCCTTCATTCCTTCTGACTGTGGGCACACAGAGAGAAGGAAGTAGAAGCATCCCTTTCATTCTTCTCCTCAGTAAGACCCTAGGACTCAGAGTGATCCCATGTCTCCATCTCCCCCAGAACCTTTCCCAGCTGCCTTCCCTAGAGTGTGCCTGCCCATGGAAGAGCTGCTGGTCCATGCTGAGACACCCAAGCTTGGCTCCTCTGACTCTGCTCCTTCCCGTCCCCAGTTTGAGGACTTGGCACCAAGCAAGAACGACTCATGATGTAGCTCACTCCCACCTCCTACCCCCAGCCAGGCCTGAGAGGTGGCACAGGCTCAGTGTCTTTCCCGGGTCCAGAGGAAAAACGAAAGTGCAAACGTTTAATCGGGCTGCTTGTTTGATAACACAGCACCATTTGGACAAAGTGAGCTGGGTTTTTGTTATATCGCCGATGTACACCAATGGCCCAGGCTGTATAAATGGGTCTTAAAGTAAATACATGCTTTCAGGATCTGTGGCTTTGAAAGACACAACAGTGTCTTTGTTATATCCCCAGCAGGGTCACTTTATAGCTGGTGACTCACCCAGGTATTGGTTTATTGGTGTTCTTTCCCTGTCACTTAAAAATAAATGGCTCGCCCAAGGAGGAAAAAAAATACAAATAAAAGAAGCCATAATTTCTATTGTCCACAGTCAAAATACTGGGACAGGAAAGAGGATGAGTCTCCATGTTAGTTATCTCCAGTTTAGGGTTTTCTTTGCCAGGGTTCAAGCCCAGACTCAGTTCACCCTTTTCCTCCAACAATATATGACAAGCCAAGTGAGGTCATTCGATTGCCAGGCAGCGCTGGGTGTTATCAAGACAGCCACTTAAAAAGCTAGGGAGGATTAAGTAAATCCTTCAGGAAAGGAAGACAGCTGAGAGAGCAAGTACAATTGAGGCATTAAGCATCCCTGGGATGGAAAATAGCAAGAGAGAACAAGAAGGGAGGATGAGAGGGAGAGAGAAAAGAGGACTAATTTCCTTCTCTCTTCTTCCTTTGGTGGCCGCCATTACTGGGCCTCGCTTCCCTTGTCCAAAAGAATCTCTCTGACAGCTTCCAGGGGACTATGTCTACACTGGCCAAATAAAATATTAAATCCTTTCCCCCACCCAACCCCAAGACCAGAAAACAAGTCAAAGCACATCCCAATTTGAAGCTTTCAGGTTAAAATCTTTGTCTTGCTTCTGTCAAAATCAGACAGGAGCCCGGGGGGGGGGGGGGGAGGGAGGGAAGCTAGGTGGCACAGTGGCTAAAGCACCAGCCCTGGATTCAGGAGGACCTGAGTTCAAATCTGGCCTCAGACACTTGACACGCACTAGCTGTGTGACCCAGGGCCTCAATTTCCTCATCTGTAAAATGGAGGTTGCACTGAATGACCTCTAAGGACCCTTGCAGCTCCAGACTGTTATGCTACGGCCCTGTATTCTTGTTGACTATTCACAACAAGGAGATCACTGGATTTGATGTCTGAGGGCTTGTGGTTAAATACCAGCTCTGCTCTTTGCCAGGCTTGTGGATGGTGGGGGAAAGACTTCACCTTTCCAGTGCTCAGCTTCCTCTCTGTAAAATGGGGGCCTGGGGCAAGATGGTCTCTGCTCTCCTTTCGCACTTTAAATCTTGGCTCAGAATTTAGACTAACGACAGCATTCTCTTTCCCACCCATCGCATTGTCAGGGTGCGACATGGCATTACTAACAACAATGATGACTGCCACCCTGTGCCTGAAACGAAGCTTGAAAGGCAAAATCAGTGGCAGCAACAGGACAGGGAAGGTTTTGGAGAGCTGGGGGACAGGTGGAGCAGCGAGGAGAAAAAGGCTTGAGAACATAGCTGTCCAGGAAGGGGACTCATTGGGACTCCAAAAGGGGCAAGTCAGGAAGGGCAGTGATGCCAGGAATGATATATACTAGGTAGGTAAAGGGTCTTGGTGAGAAGATCCAAAAGTAAAGATCCAGGACTTAGGCTAGAATTCTGGCAAACATGAGGCAAGAAACCACGTGTGGTGGGGCGGGGGGGGGGGGGGTTCTAGGTATCAAAGCATCAGGAGCCCAGAACAAATAGTCTGCGCAAACACACACACACACACACACACACACACACACACACACGAAGAGGCTTTTATTGGTTTGCACCCACTTGGGCCATGCCTTTGCCTCTGGGTTGGAGAGATATAAACTATACCATTCTTGAGTCAGTCAGCAAAACATTTATTATTTGGTGAGGTTTGGATTAGTAGAAAGAACTCTGGATTTGGAGCTAAACAAGATGGTTTTAAAACCCAGTTCTGCTACTTACCAACTGTGATCTTGTACAAGTCACCTGACTTCTTTGTGCCTTGGTTTCCTCACCTGTAAAGTGGGCACAATAATAATACCTTTAGCATAGACCTCACAGAGTCAGTGTTCAGCTAAAGGAGATAGTGGAGGTAAAGCACTTTGCAATCCATAAAATTATTCTATAAATGTCTTTTATTATGCCCTGTTTGTGTATACCTTCTCTCCTCCTAGATTCCAAACTCCTTGAGTATAATAATAGCTAATATTTATTTTTGTTTGTTTTTTTGTTTTATTTTGGTTTTGTGGGGCAATGGGGGTTAAGTGACTTGCCCAGGGTCACACAGCTAGTAAGTATCAAGTGTCTGAGTCCAGATTTGAACTCAGGTCCTCCTGAATCCAGAACGGGTACTTTATCCACTGGGCCACCTAGCTGCCCTAATAGCTAATATTTACATAGCCAGGCAGTATGATAAGCACTTTACAGATATTATCTCATAATAATCCTTACAACAACTCTGGGAGATAGATGTTATTATCACCATTTTACAGTGGAACAAACTGAGGCAAACAGAAAGTAAGTGACTTGCCCAGTATCACACAGCCAGTAAATGTCTGAGGTCAGATTTTAACTTGGATCTTCCTGACTCCAGGCCTGGTGTTCTATTCATTGTACTATCTAGTTGCCCTTTGAGAATAGATGACAGTAACTATTTATTAAAGGCATACTCTTCAATTCAACTTAACAAACATTTATTAAGTGTCTACTGTTTGCTGCCATGAGATACGGGCATATGGTTTATATGTCAGTGTACCAATTGTTAGCCCTCTCCCTCTGGAAATTAATTTTTAAGGTCACTTTGTATTTACTCATCTGTATACATGTAATAGTCCATAAGCTTACTGAGGGCAGTGATTGCCTCGTTTTTGTCTTTAGATCCCCAGCATCTAGCACATGGTAGAACATGGATAAGGACTGGCTCCTTTTCCTTATCTGGGAGTGGGGAACTCCCAGGTGAGGAAAACACCTCTCCCAGTGCAGGCTAGTGTTCCCTCTGACAACTCAGTCATATAGCACTGACTAGATTCCTGAGAGCTTCAGTTGCCCAGGGTCACATAGCAAATTTGTGGCAAAGGCAGGACCTGAACCTAAGTCTCCGGCTTTCTGCCCTCTCTCTGTCCACTTCACCACTGCTATCTCTTGGGTACATAGTAGGCATCTGGCAAATGTTCATTGATTTGAATCGAATGGTCTGCAATGAATTTATACGTGTTTGAAAGAATAGACTTAGGGGGGCAGGTGAAACAATGAGGCTTTGATCCCTTCCATGTAATTCAATCAGCAATAATTAGGCACTGGCTTCTGGCCAAGTACTATGGGAAGTGCTGGCAATCTAGAGACAAAAATAGTCCTCAAGGAGATCCCCCATAATGCTAGTGCCTTCCCTCTGTTATTATATTTATTCTGTCTATAGCTTGTATGTGCATCGTTGCTTATATGTTGTCCCCCCATTAGACTGTAAGCTGCTTGGGAAGAGGGGCTCTCTTTTGCCTTTCTTTGTATCCCCCCTGTGCTTGCCTGGCACACAGAAAGTGCTTAATAAGTGCTTATTGACTGAATGACTTGGGGAGATGCAACATGGACAGAGATAAGTCTTCCATGAGGAAGAGAACATCAACAGCTTGGATAGGGAAAGGGGACTCCTGAAAGACCTTGCCAGGAGCTTTCTTTATAACTTCCTTGCCCAGGACCAAAACTGGTACCAGACTCATAGCAAAAACACTTACGTAGAATTGTAAAGTTTGCAAAGCACTGAATCTATATTATCTCATTTGATCCTCATAAGCACTCTAGGAGGTAGGCTTTATTTAGAGCATTATTATTACTACTATTATTATTCCCATTTTACAGATGAGGAAAACAAGCCAGAGTGTTTAAAAGATGTGCTTAGGTCACACTGCTAATAAGTGCCAGATTTTGTTATTCAGTCATTTCCAATCATGTCCAACTAACTCTTTGTGACTCCATTTGGGGTTTTCTTGGCAAAGATACTGGAGTGGTTTGCCATTTCCTTTTCCAGCTCATTTCACAGAGGAAACTGCATCAGTGTTAAGTGACTTGGCCAGGGTCACAGCTGTTAAGTGTCTGAGGCAGGATTTGAATTCAGGGAGATGAGTCTTCCTAACTCCAGGCCCACCACTCTGCCCACTATGGCACCACCTAGCAGCCCCAAGATAAGTGCCAGAGGCAAGGTTCAAACAGGTCTCAGGTCTTCCTGGTTCTAGACCCAGAAGATCCTCTATTGTCCCTATTCCTGAGGCTAAAGGGAGAGACAAGTAGGGGACGGAGGAAGTGGGGGCTGAGGAGGCAATGAGTCAGAGTTCCCAACAGGGCTAGAACCTAGGCCTAATCACTCTCACATCAGTTTTTATCAGAGGCAGGGTTTAATCTGGAGGCAGTACTTAATGCCTTATCATATGCTAGTTTTGTTTTGTTTTTGTTTGTTTTCCTTTCTGGGAATTACATAAAGAGCTAAGTAGATTTTTTTTTAAATCTTTGTATCAAAAAAAAATTTTTTTTTAATCTTTGTGTCACTTAAACATACTGCCAAGCAAGACTGGTCCACACTATACAGGTGCTTCCTAATTCTTTTAACATCTTAACTATGGCACAATGAGAGAGGAAAAAATAACAAGCTTTGCTTCTATCTAAAGTGAGTTGCAACATTCCGTTCCCAGCTAAGAACATGCTCCAAAGAAACAGTCCAGGGACCATATTTCTGGAGCCAAGGTACACGCTGGTGTCAATATTTCAGCTGACTACAAGGTGACCAGAGAAAGGGAGCAAAGTACCATCTTTCTGCCTCCCTCCAATCCGTCTGTCCTCAGAAAGCCCAATAAAAATCCCAGACGCAATGCACTGGAGGAAAAGCTGGCCGAGGAGGGAGGCAATTAAGTTCTGCCGAAAACAATAAATGTGTCTACCACCTGAAAGAAAGATGTGTTGAAATATTTGGCATTTGTTTTCCTGGACTGAGGACTTGGCTTTTCATAAAAAGCATTTTCTATAGAAAGAACGAAACAATCACAATGACATCTCAAAAAAGGAATCGTGCAGCTGCTGAGCACTGGCTTGGGACAGAGACACACAGGACAAATCGCATAATTACAGGAGAGGCAGAGTTGCAGGGCCACAATGGCGGCTCGTCTCAGCCGACCCTCTTCATTCATTCCTGTGTCAACCTGTCCATGTCTCACCTCCAAGAGACATGAGACCTCGACCTCTTGGTATACCCAGCTCCCTTCAAGACTCAGCTCAACTGTCTCCTCCTAGTGTTTCTCTCCCACACCTGAAAGTTACTCAGTATATATTTTGTATTTCATGTACAATGTATATATTGCTGTTACTAGATAGAATATAAGTTCTTTGAGGGCAGGAACTGTTTCATTTTTGTCTTTGTGGTCCTAGTTTCTACACAGTGCCTAATCTTTGGGAGTTCAAATCTGCCCTCAGACAATGACTAGCTACCTGACCTTGGGCAAGTCACTTAGCCCTGTTTGCCTCAGTTTCCTTATCTATAAAATGAGATGGAGAAGGAAATGGCAAATCACTCCAGTCTCTTTGCCACAAAAACCCCAAATGGGTTCAAGAAAAGTCAGACATCACTGAAAACTGACTTGAATGACAATAATTATTTGCGCATTCAAATTCTATGCTTTTGATCAAATTGCCTGCCTATATTGTGTTTAGCAATACAAGGATATTAGAATCTCCTTAGTTCTGTAGTCATAACCCCTCATTTTACAGATAAGGAGACTGAGGCCCAAGGAAGTTAAATTCCTTAACCAAGGTCACAAAAATAGTAGGTCAGACTTGAATCTTGGTCTTCTAATTCGAAATTGCTCAACATTTTTTTGTTTGGTTTTTGCTTTTGTTTTTCTTTTGTTTTGTTTTGTTTTGTTTTGTTTTGTTTTGTTTTGTTTTATGAGGCAATTGGGGTTAAGTGACTTGGCCCAGGGTCACACAGCTAGTAAGTGTCAAGTGTCTGAGGTCACATTTGAATTCAGGTCCTCCTGACTCCAGGGCTGATGCTCTATCTACTACGCCACCTAGCTGTCCCCAGTGTTTTGCGTTTTGGTTTGGTTTGGTTTGGGGGGCGGGGGAGACACAGAAATGCCCTTTCTGATAAAAAAAAAAAACTCTTTCTGAGTTCTGCACATCCTGCCTGTGGCTACTTTATCCAAAGGTAATGAGAGGATGGGCCAGGATAAGATTGCTTTGTGGTTTTGCTCAGCAGCAGCAGACAGGAGCTATGATGGAGCAGGCCCAAAAGAAAGAAGAGAGTTTCCTTCCTGAGTCTGGAAAGAGACCTAACAATAGGCAGTTATTAAACACATCAGCCAACTTAGGCCTCCATAAGCTAAGTGGAGACAGGAGTAATACCTGGGCAAAGCTTCCAAGAGTTGGGATAATGAATGGTAAAAGGAATACCAGGAGGAGGAGAGAAGCCCAGGGGTGCCTGGAAAACAAGAGTTGGGTCAGAGACTGATAGCAAATGATGTGTAATGGGCTCTTTGTAGTGTAGGGCACTGCCTCCCGTCTATTGCAACCTGGTCTCATGGGCTCACCACAGAGTCCACAGCAATTTCTTGAAGAAGAGAGGATTATGGGATGTTTAAATATTGGGAGAGAGATGGCTTGGTGAGCTACGGAAACCTCTGTTCTCAGGCTGTGGTGCAGTGGACTTTTGTCTTTGAAACCAAAAGACCTAGGATCAAATCCCAGGTCTGATACTTGTTGGCTGGAGTCACCCTGGAAAAGTCATTGTTATACTTAGCCTCAGGGATGCCATTTTGGCCAACACCAATCCAAAACAGATTACCTCTGTAGTCTTTCCTAGCTTGAAAGTTATAATCCTATGATCTGGTGCCAAATTAATGCTCACTGATTGATCATACGTGTCCAACAGACAAAAGCCATCTTGTTATAGTCCACATGAGGATACTTTTAAGTGTTCATCTGTAATGATGGTGGATATTGGCTGGCAAGACAGAGGTCGAAATGGCTGCAGAGGTCTCCAAGGGAAGGTAAGATGGATACATGGAGAGTTCTCATTCACAGGAGCAAAAATGATTGCAATATAGGAGACATTCACTGAATTTGACAGTGCTGAGACCTTTGGGAATCTAAGAGTAAGAATGATCCCTATGTAATTAAAGGGGCAGGACTGGATCAAAGAGGGACTCGGTTCCCAGAGCAGGTGAGTCTGCTTTACTATCTCTGAGTCAAAAACAAGGGCACAGAGGGCAGATCTAGAGCTTGGGGGAGGGGTGGAGAATCTTTTCTCCATGAATGGCTTTCTTTTCCATTGCATCTGGCCTGTGCGTTCCCAGATTCCCTGCCTACCCAGAGAGAATTTTCTCAGTGTTTGGGGGGCAGTGGGGGGCGGGGAGACACAGAAATGCCCATTCTACTAAAAAAAAACAAAACTCTTTCTGAGCTCTCTACATCCTGCCTGTGGCTACTTTATCCAAAGGTAATGAGAGGACGGGCCAGGCTAAGACTGCTTTGTGGTTTTGCTCAGCAGCAGCAGACAGGAGGTATGATTGAGTAAGCCCAAAAGAAAGAAGCGAGCTCCCTTCCTGAGTCTGGAAAGAGACCTAACAATAGGCAGTTATTAAACGCATCAGCCAACTTAGGCCTCCATAAGAACTTGTTGCTAGCAACGACATTAGCTCACCAAGGGAACAGAAGGGAGGTCAGGTCAGATGCTCAGAGTGGCATTATCAAGACTCCCAAACTGCAGCAAATCCTATCAGCCCAAACTCAGGGGAGCTTAAGCACTGGCAAGTTGAGAATTCTTTCCCTTTCAGCCTCCTTCCTTTGTCACCTCCGCAAACTCAAATTATGACCTTGGGGAAGGTATTTAACCTCTATATGCCTCATTTCTCCATCTCTAAAAAGAGAGGCATAGCCAGATTGCTGCTTTCCCCACAGAGAACAAGACTATTGTTGCTATCTTCATTCCCTCTTCAAAAGAGGTGAGAGGAGGGTAAAGTTTGCTCCTACAGGGATATTTAGTTGATGAGCTGGAACTTCTCCTTTCAAGTCTCCATAAAGGTAAACAGTGTTCCTTAGAACAGCACATTGCAAGTTGGAAGCTAGAAAGAACCTCGGAGACCACTGAGCCCAGTCTCCTCATTTTGGTCATGAGGAGACTGAAGCACAGGTCTTTAGTTGTCCACAGTCATGCAGCTAATGAGTGTCAGAGGTAGGATTTGAACCCAAGTCTTCCTGACTCCAGGTCCAGTGACCTCTTACATAAGTAGTAATTAACATGAACTACTCTATTATATTAGATAGGGAGGCAAGTGGATCAGTCTCAATTAAGTCTCAATTTCTTCATCTGTAAAATGATACAGATGTCTAAAATCTCTTTCAAAGCTAGATTCATCTTCCACTTCCCTCACAAGATTGCTGAGAGGATCAAAAGCTATAACCCATGCGGAAAAAAAAAAAAAAAGCCTGTGAATCCTGAAACAGGACTTCTTAACTCCTGCCATATGTGAACTTCAAAAAACATGTATTGGGCAGCTAGATGGCGCAGTGGATAGAGCACCGGCCCTGGATTCAGAAGTACCTGAGTTCAAATCCGGCCTCAGACACTTAACACTTACTAGCTGTGTGACCCTGGGCAAGTCACTTAACCCCAATTGCCCCTCAAAAAAAAAAAACAAAAAACATGTATTTTGATAACTGTATTTCAATAGAATTGCAGTTTCTGGGTCAGCTAGGTGGTGCAGTGGGTAGAGCACCAGCCCTGGATTTAGGAGGACCTGAGTTCAAATCCGACCTCAGACACTTGACACTTACTAGCTGTGTGACCTTGGGCAAGTCACTTAACCCCAATTGCCTCACAAAAAAAAAAAAAAAAGAATTGTGGTTTCCTTTGTAATCCTCTGCATTTTTAAAAACATGAATGTGAGAAGGGGCCATGCTTCACCAGACTCTGACAAAGGGATCCAGGACACAAAAAACGAATTTCTGCTTTAATCAATCAACAAGCATGTATTAAGTACCTACTATGTGCCAAGTAATTGGCACTGTATAAACTCATTTCATCAGTGCAACAAATATCTATTAAGAATCTATGTGGCGGCGGCTAGGTGGCACAGTGGATAAAGCACCGGCCCTAGATTCAGGAGTACCTGAGTTCAAATCTGGCCTCAGACACTTGACACTTACTAGCTGTATGACCCTGGGCAAGTCACTTAACCCCCATTGCCCCACCCAAAAAGAAAATCTGTAGGCATTATGGTAGGTTTTAGAGATACAGAGACAAAAGAAAGTAATCCCTGACTTCAAGGATCTTATATTCTATTTGGGAAAACAACATAATACACAAATATATAAATATAAACTATGTGTGTGTGTGTGTATATATATATATATATATAGACATAGATAATATATGAATGTATATATGTTTGCATGTGTATATACAAACAGACAGACAGTGAAAGAGATAGAGAGAAGGAAATGGCAAACCACACCAGTATCTTTGTTAAGAAAACCCCAAAAGGGTCACAAAGAGTTAGACATGACTAAAACAACTGAGTAACAAGAACAACAACTGTGGTGTGTGTGTGTGTGTGTGTGTGTGTGTGTATAAAATACAGTTTGGGGAAGGGAAGGCACGTGTGACTAGAAAGGAAGAAACCAGGATTCTCTCAGGGGGTATCACTTGAGGTAAATTCTGAAGAACTTTGAGATTCTATGAGACAGATGGGAGGAAAGAATACTCTCTGGACATGGGGATGGGTGCAGAGATGAGAGAATGGTGTGTGTAAGCAAGAGTGAATGAGCTATGTCGGCTAGAACATAGAATTTGAGATGGAGACTGATGTGTAATGGGCCTGGAAAGGTTAGCCAGGGACCTGTTGTCAAAGCCTTTAACTGCAAGAGGAGTTTATGTTGGAACCTCCTTGAACAGGACAGTGACATCAAATCAGGTGGGCACCAACCCAATATGGGCATTAGCTTCTAATAAAGGCCAGTAGCTCAGGGGCTTCTTCAGCCCAGGGACTGTGAGTGCCTTCTTCCTGAGTGCACGCCCCTGGGGGATCTCCTAGTATCTCACAAGTAATAGCCACTCAATAAATGAATGATAAGACTCAGAATCTAGATCTAGAGCTGCAAGGGACCTGAGAAACCATCTTGTCCAACTCTCTCATCTTACAGATGAGGAACCTGGGGCTCAGAGCAGTTAAATAACTTTCCCAAAGTCACACAGGTAGTGTGTGACTCAGGTAGCCCTTTGACTCAGAAGCCTTTCTTGTTCCACTGAATCACGATTGATTGAGAATGAAGATGATGCCTTCCCGGTCCCCAGTCCCCAGTCCAGTCTTATGAAGCCTGCAAGGATAAGGTTTCTCCTTAATGAAGGAGTACAAACACAGAGAAAGTGACGTCTTTCTAAGGAGAGGTGGTTAATACAATGAATGGATGATTGGACTTGTTGAGCTGTTAGAGGTCCTTCTATGATTCCAGATCACTGACCTCACCAGGCATCAGAGGCCCAAGAAGAACATTTCTAGGGAAAAAATGAAAGAAAGGCCCTCAGAAATGCATGTAGCCAACTCTGAATTGTTCCTACCCACTTAGGGCAGGCAAAGCATAGATAACCAAAACCCTCAGATAATCCCCAAACTCTATTTGGGCTCACCTCCCTCCTCGAAGCCTTAAACTAGAGCTGTTAACAAATCATCATCTTTTCCTCTCTCATTTCTTGATTCAATGTCTACTGAGCAGGAAGGCTTACAGAAGGCAGGAAAACTAGGGGAAAGAAAGGAATGGAAAGAATCAACTAGACCGAAATGCTGCACTTCGAGCCAAGAGTTCTGGAATTGAGGTCGGAGGACCTGGGCTCAAATTCTGATTCTGCCACTTGCTACCTCTAACAAACCACTCCACCTCTCTGAGCCTCAGTTTACTGATCTGTAAAATGAGAGAGTCAGGCTAAGGATCTTCTAGCACTAAATTTAGGTGCCTGTCTCAAGCCTCTGTTTCCTCATCCATAAAATGGGGATATTATATCACTGTTAACAAAATGCAGTGGAAAGAGCATTGAATTGGTTACTAGAAGACCTGAGTTCAAATTGTGGCTTCCTTCCTTATTATCTGTATGATTTTGAACAAGTGCCTTTGCCTCTGTAGGCCTCACTTACCCCATCTATAAAATGAGAGGGTTGAAGTTGATGGCATCTAAGGTCCCTTCCAGCCCTAGATTATAGTTCTAGAAAATATATGATCCTCCCATTAGTGTCTCCTTCACAGGGCTTCTGTGAGGATTAGATGAAATAATCTATATAAAGTGCTTTGCAAACCTTAAGGTGCTACATTAATATCTGCCATTTTAAAAATTAAATAATCATTAAAGTACCTACTATGTGCCAGGCAACCAATATCACTGTTTTAATTAAGGATTAGAAACTATATTACTCTTTCATCGGCACAAGGAACTCCAACTTTTTTGGTCTTTCTTAGTATCCTCGGTGCTTAGCATGGTAGCTGTCACACAGTAGGTGCTTAATGAATGCCTGTTGACTTTACTAGAGGAAACTTCCCGTGTCAATGTAGGCCAATATGTTCACCAATGGACAGTCTCAAAATGTCACTTAGGTCACTAAGGGGGTAAATGACACGTCCAGGGTCAGTATGTGTCATAGGCAGGACTTGAATCCAAATCATCTTGGCTTGGAGGGCAGCCATGCCCACAATACAGCTCTGTAATCGTTATCATTACTACACGTCATGACCAAAAGTTCCAACCTCTCGGTCAGAGCCGGGGGACTGCAGATGTTAGTCCTACTTCGAGGTCAGAGAAGGACACTAAGTGAAGACAAAAAACACATATCCCACTATTGAAGTAGCAAAAGTCGGGCACCAAGATTCTTTCCCTGATCTTCAGTGTTAACAAAGTGTACAAAGTGGTTCTGGGCAACCTGTGTCCTTGGAGAAGATGCTTCCAAACTGTGAGATGTTGACCTTCTTCTTGGGCAGCTCTGTAGCCATAGGCAACAGCCAAAGTGGTGGGGAAGAGGAGGGTACCACTGAGTCAGAGATATCCTTTGAAGACAAAGAGAAAGCATGAAAGGCCAGAAACTCTGCATCCCCCAGAACTGTAGCTGGGGGGTGCAAATGAGGTCACCCAGGACTCACCATTCACTCATTTCCTGCTCAAGGGTCCCTCCACCTCTCCCCTCCAGCAGGAATGCCTCAAAGTTACAGGGCCAAAGAACAAAAGGTTGTTGGGCAACTCTTCCTCGGCGTTATTTAGACACTGCTTTTGTTTCCAGGAACAGTTATTTGACAAAGTCAAATGCCATTTTCAGGGTAATGAAAAAATAAAAACAATATTAGAAAATCCCCCAAACTAAATTAGATGGCCCACTGTCTACCTTCCACAAACATCTTTCTTCCTGCTGTGTTGTCTTTTATTAAAATCTAATACTAATGTGGGGTTAATGTGACAGCTGTGAGTACACAGATGAAGTTATGAAGGAAATAAGGTTTTATTACTTTTCCAAAGACATAGCAATAACTTAGAATAACAGAATGGGCTGAAACTTTCCACCAACTCTGAATTTTTTTTTTAGATGGAAAAATAATTTCCCCCTTTTTTTCCCTTTAACTCACCAAAGCAAATCTCCATCTCTGTGACATTAAAATTCTGCATTACAGTCATGAGGTCTAAAGCTGAAAGGTACCTTAGACATCAGAGGCTCAGTACAGTCTGGAAGCCTGGGATCAGGAAGATCTGAGTTCCACTCAAACCTCAGACACTTCCTCACTGTGCGACCCTGGGCAAATCACTTACATTTGCCTCAATCCACTGGAGAAGGAAATGTCAAGCCACTCCAGTATCTTTGCCAAGAAAACCGTAAAGACAGTATTGGCATGGTGTGGTCCATGGGGTCACAGTCGGACACCATTGAACAACAACAACCTTACATGTCAGCTGTTTAACTACCTCAGTTTAAAAGAGAGAAAACAGGCCCAGAGAGAGTAAATAATTTGTCTAAGGGAATGATGGTTATAAGTGACCATGGCCAAGGAGGTCAACTTCAATGGGCCTCATTTTCTTCATCTGGAAAATAAGGGGTTGGACTCAATAACCCCTAAACCCTGACTTCGACACTTACTGGAAAATCACTTAAATTAAGTCAGACTCAGTTTCCTCATTTGTAAGATGGGGATAATAATAGCACTTGCTGCCCAGGGTAGTTGTGAAGATTAAATGAGATCAGGTTTGTTTAGCAAACCTTATGGTTTTATAAAATGCTAGTTATTATTGTTGTTGTTAATTATTTGTATAATTTCATGTTCCTAAGCTATGTCAGTTTCTCAACTAATTCTAAAACCAGTGAGCTTTCTAATGTATGCCACAGTCTCTCAAATTTTATTCATACAATTTCATGATTGTAAGCTATGTCACTTAACCAACAATGTCATGTAAACCCGATAAGTCCCAAATGGAGTGTCGGTTCTACTGGGACTACTTTAGGGTCAGAAAAAAAAAACAGAAGGAATGAAGTGGGAAGACGACTGCATGGTCAGGGGACACCAAGCAAAAGAGCTAGTGGTCAAATAGTGACTGTAAAGAGAGCTTAATTTGGACGAAGCAGCAGGGCTGGGGCAGATACTCAGGAGCAGACTACTCTGGGAAGTCCGGCCCATTCGGATTTTCATACATCGAAAGACTCCCTGTCCTGAGCAGTCCAGACAGAGGAGGTTCCCCTGTGACTGATCTCAAAGAGATCTGGACACCTGCTCTCCTTTCTGTTTCTCTAAAATCTATCTTCCTTAATTCTACCCATTTGTCTTTTTGGCCCTGGTCATCACAGTCAGGATGACATTCTACTGAATTCTTATCTGTCACATAAACTTCCCTTCTCATCCCATCACCTGTTCATCTTTCTAGTATCTCCACCCTAGAGTGCACTAAATTCCAATATTCAATCACAGCATGAATGTCGCCCCCTCCCATCTTTTGTGGGACCCAAACTAAGAATCTCTTATGTAGCATTTTGAACGGTCAGCTTACTAAAGGAATGATCAAGAGAAATAGCACACACCAGTGGGAAGACCAGACTTGGTGATTAGAATAAGGACATAAAAGAACAAGCAAGATAAAAGGGGGGTTATCCCCCACCTCTTCCCCAATGGTTATTCCCATTAGACAGCCATGGGAGCATTATGACTCAGAATGTCATAGCCATTGAATTCCACCAGGAATGTAGCTTCTTAAAAAGACATCAGATAGCAAAGCCTGAGTCATGCCGCATTAAGCAGCTGCGGCCAAAGAAAAAGTTTGAAAGCCAATGATAAAGTTAAATATTGGACTTTCCTCCTAAACCTTTAAGCCTGAAGAATTAGGTATTCCAGTTGTCATACCAACATGTGTGTGTGTGTTCTTTGCAGGCTCAGAGACCTGATTGCTGCACCCCTCCTGTTGCTATGGTGACCCAAATAAATTCTCTCAGGAGATTCGCTTCATTCTAGTGCAGACGATGCCAGGTCAGGCAGGCTAGCGAATGACGGACGGCCGCTGAGAATTTTCACTGATTCCTCCTCCTCGGCCCACCAGTCCCCCCAGCAGCCAATATTTTCTGGCTGTCATTCCATTGGGGTTAGCAAAGATTACCCCGAAGCTTCAACAATTACTTGTCTAACTAACTATATGTGTGTAGGTATACACACACACACACACACACACACACATATAACCTGACAAATATTTATCTAGCGTTTTAAGGCTTACAAAGCCCTTTTTGGATGTTACCCCATTTGATCTTCACAACACTCCTGTGAGGTACATGCTGTTATCATTCCCATAGATGAGGAAACTGAGGGTAAGAAAAGTTCATTGATCTCCCCTGGGGTCTGAGGTGAGAGACAAAGTTAAGTCTTGATGATTCCAGGTGTAACATTCCATGTCCTCTAGGAGGAAGTGAGCCACAGGAAGGAATAAGTAAAAACTTCCCCTACCACTGACCCCATCAGCTCTTCTGGACACTTGATGTAAGTGCTTGGTGGAACAAAGACAAAATCTGATATAGCCTTTCACTAGCCTCCATGTACCATGGTTCTTTGTACTTGGAAAGAAACAAGAGGAAATGACAACAACTAAGAGCTAGTATATCTATAAGACTTTAAGGTTTGCAAAGTGTTTTAAGAAATGTTATCTTCACAACAACCCTAGGAAGTGGGTGTTAGTATTGTCATCATTTAACAGATAAAAACACTGAGGCAAACAGAGTCAAGTGGCTTGCCCAGGGTCACACAGTTAGTAAGTGCCTGAGGTCAGATTTGAACTCAGGTCTTCCTGACTCCAGGCCTGGCACTCTAGGCACTATGGTGCCAACTAGCTGCTAATCTTAGTATAATATAATATTATGTCAAGTCCCACTTGTGACAATATATTTGCATTACCCTGGGCAAGTCACTAAACGTCTCACTTCCTTGGACAACTCTAAAAATGTATATTCTAAGAATTTCTTCACTGGGAGTTTCATATACTGGGGAAATCAGAGGTCCCTTCTCATTCCTTGGCTCAAAAGCCTATCAAATAAATGATAAACTGATACAGGAATCTGGTTCTAACCTCCCTTTCCAAACTTATCCTAATGGAAAGGATGTGTCCATCTCCTTCCCCATTGTTTCACTCACTATTCCTGTAACTCTCTCCTTCCCATGTCAGAACATAAACTCCATGAGAGCAGGAAATGCATTGGATTTTGTCTTTATATTCCTAGCACTGATCAGAGTCCTCTGCACAGAGTCAAAGCTTATAAATGCATATTTATTTGTTCTTTTCATTTTTTTTTGCAGGGCAATAAGGGTTAAGTGACTTGGCCAGGGTCACACAGCTATTAAGTGTCAAGTGTCTGAGGCTGGATTTGAACTCAGGTCCTCTTGAATCCAGGGCTGGTGCTCTATCCACTATAGTGACACCTAGCTGTCCCCATTCTTTTCATTCCTCATCCTCTTGTCGTGGTCTAGGTTCCAGGTAAACTGGACATCTCTCTGTTGCTTATTCCCATCCTTTCCTTTCCTATGTTGTTGGCACTTTGCTCACACCATTTCCACGTACCTACATGGATGCCTCCATTTCTGTGACTTGAACAGCCTCCTTCCTTCAAAGCCCAGCTCATATGGTTTCCCCTTAATGGTTTTCTCTGATTCCCCCCTTTTAAAAGCAATCTCCCTTTTCCATTTTCTCATGGCACCTCACCTGAACCACTTCTTCAAAATGAGACCCTTCTCTATCGCATTTGTTCCCTTGTTCCCCCACCCCATTTGATTATAAGATCCTTGGGAACAGTCATCGCAGCTATCTTCATATATTCAACTCCATTGGGTCTGGCATATTAGTAAGTGCTTAATAAATATGTGCAGATAGGAACTGAATTATCTGGAGTTATGATGTAGCTCTTGGACTCAAAGATTCTGAGGCAGCTAAGTAAAGCAATGGATAGAGCATTGGCCCTGGAGTCAGGAGGACCAGGGTTCAAATCTGACCTCATACATTTACCCCTGGGCAAGTCACTTAACCCTGTTTGCCTCTAAAAAAAAGTTTTAGAAAAAAACTAAGAAAAACAAACCAGAGTCTGAGGCAGTGAGGGTGTAATGCAGGGGGTAGGGAGGGAAGCAAGGATGTTAAGATGGCATAATGGGGGGCAGCTAGGTGGTGCAGTGGATAAAGTACTGTCCCTGGATTCAGGAGGACCTGAGTTCAAATCTGACCTCAGATACTTGACACTTACTAGCTGTGTGACCCTGGGCAAGTCACTTAATCCTCATTGCCCCACCCAAAAAAAAAAAAAAGATTACCTAATGGAAAAAGCACCAATACTAACTAGAGTCACAGACTCAGGGTTCAAATCCTCCCTCTGTCCCTTCCCTAAGCTTCAGTTTTCTTATCTGTAAAAAAGGCAGGGTTGAACTCAGTGATCCCTCCTAGCTTTAAATCTATCATCATATATGGTTGTAAAATGCTTTACAAAGGGCCATAATTATGTAAATGTGAGTTGTCAGCTAATAATAATCATACAGACACCCCAACTATAAAGTTACTTGATTTACCTGTGCAGTATTCTATAGAACATTAAATATAAGAGTACTGACAGGACTGCAGCATGTCCTAGGATTGAGTTTATCTGAATTCCATCCAAAGAGATGAGAAAGATGGGAGGATAACAACAACATTCATCAATCGGCACTGACAATGATCTCGGATTCCTCCAGACTCTACAGACTTCACCAACATGTCTGGCTGATTGATTGATTGATTGATTGATTACTAGCCCTTGGTGCAAAAAAGTCCTAACGGAAGCTCTGGAGAGGTATGCCTCTATACTTAATGAATGAAAGGAAAGGTGTGTATTAGTCACATACTATGTGGCAGTCCCCATGCTAAGAAGCTAACTCTACTGGACGTGTGAATGGAAATAAAATGTGATCTCCTTAATGGGTGGGAATGTTGGTTATTTTGCTTCTGTATGCTTGGCACCTAGTTCTGCACTTATGCATTGTTGCTTTTCAGTCGTGTCTCACTCTTTGTGAAACCATTGGGGATTTTCTTGGCAAAGATATTGGAGTAGTTTGCCATTTCATTCACCAGCTCATTTCACAAATGAGGAAACTGAGGCAAATGGGGTTAACTGACCTGTCCAGGCTCACATGGCTAGGGTCTGAGGCATTTGAAATCAAGTAGATGAGTCTTTCTGACTTCAGTCCCAATACTCTATCCATTTTGCTACTTAGCTGCCCTACTGACACACATTAGACCTTAATAAAGGTATGTTAAATTGATTTGATCAGGAAGACTCATCTTCCTGAGTTCAATCTGTCCTCATACACTTTATAGCTGTATAACCTTGGGCAAGTCACCTAACCCTGTTTGCCTCAGTTTCCTCCTCTGTAAAATGAGCTGGAGAAGGAAATGGTAAACCACTCCAGGATCTCTGCCAAGAAAACCCCCAAATGCTGTCATGAAGAGTCAGACACGACTGAACAACAGCAGATTTATCCTGTTTAGAGGTTTTTTTGTGTGTTGTCTCACCCATTAGTCTATGAACTCCTAGAGAGCATGGACTGTCTTTTATCTTTCTTTTTGTCTCCATGCCTGGTACATAATTTGGTACTCAATAAATGCTTGCTGATTGACCAAAAAAGAATATTTGAGAAGCATTGACTGTAGGTGAAATTAAAGTCCCATGTAAACCTAATGATCAGCTACAGATACAGTATCTGAGAGGAAAATAAAAATACATAAATTAAGGCTGGAGAAGGAGCACAGCCTTTGAATCTCTCATGATTTGTTTTGTTTTTACATTTCCTAGCATTTCTATGCTAACCTGTTGTAGCGACAGCTATCCCAATTTCACCCTCTTTACTAGACTGTAAGCTTAAGGACAAGAATGATTTCTGTATTCCCAGCACATGCCATACTTGCTGTATGACTTACAAAAGGTTTATTTACTATTGAATCCAACAGAGGTTCTGGGAATAGCCCAAGGTCACACACCTAATAAGCAGCAGAGCTGGGGTTTGAACCTGGCTTTTCTGATCCTAGATTCTATGCTCCTTTCTCTCCATCATGGTGCTTTCCTAAAGCCAATTACAATGAAATACCATGAATTAGAGGACACCAAAACGTGGGCAATGTGACCTAAAACAGAGACTGTAATCGCAAAGAACATAGATTAAGAACCGGAAAGGGCCTTAGAGGCAACTAGATCATGCAGTGGATAAAGCACCCAGCACGGAGTCAGGAAGACCTGAGTTGAAATCCAGCCTCAGACACTGACTAGCTATGTGACCCATGGCAAGTCACTTAGACCTGTTTGCCTCAGTTTCCTCATCTGTTAAATGCGGTGAAGAAGGAAATGGCAAACCGCTCCAGTCTCAGTCTCTCAGTCTCTCAGTCTCTCTCTCTCTCTCTCTCTCTCTGTCTCTGTCTCTGTCTCTCTGTCTCTGGCAGTGAGGGTTAAGTGACTTGCCCAGGGTCATACAGCGAATAAATATCAACTGTCTGAAGCCAGATTTAAACTCAGGTCCTCCTGAATCCAGGGCTGGTGCTTTATCCAATGCACCACCTAGGTGCCCCCCACTCAAGTGTCTTTGCCAAGAAAACCCCAAATGTCAGACACGATGAAAATAACTAAAAAAAAATCTAAAAATAACTTTAAAAAACACAATAAATTAGATTCCTACTATTTATTAGGAATTAATTTTACATTTCTTTGTAATGCTAGCACTTAGCACAATGCCCATCATGCCTTCTAGGCAAAGACAATATGGCAAAATGGATAGAGATCCAGAAGATGTGGTTTCAAATCCTGCTTCTGGCACATCCTGGCTGTGGGATTGTGTACCAGTCACTTATCCTTTCATTGCCTTGGCCAGATTCTAATAATGGTTGATGATCAGAATTGGTAAAGAAGGTTCGCTCACCAGGAATTCCTCATAGAACAATGGAATTGCAGGCATAAGTCTCTACAACTCTTCCCCCCCAAAAAAAAAAATTTGAAATACAAAGACAAAAATGGAACCATCCTTCCTTTCAAGTGGTTTAACTTCTTCTGGAAATATATATATATATATATATATATATATATATATATTTATATATACACATACACACACAAATATATACATGTATATGGACATATGCACATATGTATGTATATATGTATATGAATGAAAGTAAACAAATATTACATCTATATGAAAGTAAACAAATTTGTTGTTATTATTGATCAGTCATTCTGACTCTTTGTGACCCCATTTGGGATTATTTTTGCAAAAATCATGGAGTGCTTTGTCATTTCCTACCCAGCTGAATTTACGGATGAATAAATACAAAGAAATAAAACAAAGCATTAAGAAAAAGATCTTTCTGTGCAATTTAGAGATGAGGAAACTATGGTTCAATGAGGTCACATGGATAGTACCTGACAGAGGTGAGATTTGAAGCCCTCTTCCTGCTGTACCACACTCAGCTAGCACATGTTGGGCTGGACCCAACAGCAGTTTCCTATGTGATTCTGCTCAAGTCTCTGTGATTTGTCTTCTTGCTCTCACTTTACCACAGTCTCTAAAGGGTTAAAGATTGAGCGTGTTGATTCTGTAATAATTCTGAGCCATGTGGTTATGTGTTCACTGATCCCAAATAGCTGTTTTTCTTTTAAAACAAGTGCTCCAGTAGGTTTCTTAAATTCTGAAAAATAATCTTCTTATCATTGGGGGACCCAATGTTTTTGCATGCTGGAAGAGATGCTTGATTTTTTTTTAAATCAAAGCCAGCAGGAAAATAGGATTGATATGCAAAAATTGCCTTTAAAGGCAACCAGTGGGGCACCCATGCCTGCCACATATCAAGGGACACCCATGTTCCCCATCAAAGGGATGGCATGCATTTCTATTACTTTCAGAGGCAAAGTTGGAAATTGTATAAAGTCGAGGGCCCTGGCACGACTCACTTGCTGATGTCTGCAGCCTCGGGCACAAAATGTCTCATCCACAAGTATCTTTGGTTTGTCTAAAGGTTTTTTGAGCCAATCTGATTCTTAAGAAACAAAGTGTTTCATTTTCCTCTTTCGTGTATCCTCCATTTCAATAATTTAATTGCTGGAGAATTAAATGCATTTCTTTTTTTAAAAAGAAAAGTTTCCTCTAAATTGAATGAGGAGAAAATAAAAAAGGCTACACTGAAAACGGGATAATTTTATTAGGAATATGATAAATGGGATGAGTTGCAATAGCCTAAAAATCCTATTATATGCAATTAAGTGGCTACATTAATATAATTTTAGACTTCCTCGAATTTGAGTCAAGCACACACAGTATTTACAGATAATTGCCAAGTAAGGATGTAAATGCAAGCTGTGATTCTGCTGTGCACATGCCTAACACTGTAAAATTAAGAGCTGACTCCATTCCCCTTTGAGTTATGAGCTTTACATTCCAAACTTTCCTTTACATTTTCTAAACTGGAAAACTTAGTCAACTCTTTTGTCTCAGTATTCATCTCCTTCCTCTGTGTTTTTACCCTGGCTGGTATCCACGCCTGGAGTGCCCTTCTTCCTTACCTCATCCACCTATTAGGGTCTCTATATTACTTCAACACTCAATTTATTTGCTACCTGATATGAGAAGTCTTTCTTGACCTCCCTCATCTTTAGTGATCTCTCCCTCCTCCTCAAATTAATTAAAGTAAATAATTTAAAGTACTATAAATTTTATAGTACATATGGTATATATTATATTATGTATAAAACAATTATAAGAAAGACTATTATAATATATGACAATATGGTATAACTGATATATTATTCATATATAACATGTTATATATTATATATCAAATTATTTGATATCTTGTATATCCTGTATTGTATATAATATATTAAATTAAATTATTTAATTAAGTTAATGCTTATCTGTTTTTGTACTCTGTCCCCCTCCATTCCCCATAAAGTGGAAGCTTTTTCTTGAGGGCAGAGCCTCTTTTTAATTTTGTCTTTTTATCTCCAGCACCTATGACAGGACTTTGCACACAGTAGGGAGTTAACTGATGCTTGTTGGATTTGATTGTGTAGTCTCTGCAAAAGTAATGTCATTTTTGCTTCTTCTTCCCTTAATGATTATTAAGTGGGGTTAAGGGAAAGTGGATACAAAAATAAACATCCACCCACCATCTCCTTCCTACATGATAAGGGCCTAGATGGAAAACATCAAAAGGATTGAAATCTTAAATGATGTCTGGTCAGAACTAGGCAATAACACATCATCATTCATCTAGTTCATGGAGAACTCATTCCTTTTCACTAACACCAAGTTTACCTTTGCAGGAGGGGAGCTGTGTTATGAAACTGCAAAGAAAAAAAAATGTCCTAAAATGTTGATATGATTGTCTATCGAGTGGAAGGCAGACAATTTGCAGCAAAATAATTGGTACATTTTCCCACTGCATTATGTTTCTCAAAACATGCTACTGTGGGAGGGGATTAGCTTCTCCTTTGTTCAGGAAGAAAATGACTTGTCTCCTATAGTGAATGGAACTGTCATTCCAGGGGCTGACAAATGCTAACAACCTCTAGAGGTGCCCAGTTCGAGCATCTCAAAAATAAATAAAATAAAATGAAAAAGCCAGTGACCAAAGAAAGAAAGGTCACAAAGGGAGGAGGGGGCACTGGGGTAAATTATAAACAAGAAAGGACTGGGTGGATATTGACTTAATGCCAGTTGAAACAAAAAGGGACACATGACAGCAGAGAGAGGCACAGGAAAACATTTTAAAATTTAAAATCACCTTAATTAGCATGTTTAAAAAATTAATTGGGCTGTATGGTCCCAGCAAAGTATAACTCCTACAAAAATGAAATTGTTTCTACTCTCCTTCATCAAAATCGTTACAGTATTACACCTGATGCATAGCAGTTGTTGTGAGGATCAAATGAGATTATGTATATAAAAAGCTTTGTAAAATTTAAAAGTGTTATATAGGTTGAGTTATTATTGTTGTTGCCATATTATTGAGATCAAATGAGATGATGGGCATTTATTAAGGTAAGACAGGTATTTAGGTGGCACCATCATGGATAGATCACAGGCCTGGCCTCATGAAGACCTGAGTTCAATCCAGCCTCCAACACTTATCAGCTGTTTGACCCTGCACAAGTCACTTAACCCTATTTACCTCATTTTCCTCATCTGTAAAACCATTAGACAATGGAAATGGCAAATATATAAATTATACAAATATTAGCCATCGTCACCACAGGTCTAGACATTCTGCTGTACCTGACTCTTCTAATAATGCTGTTGGTGAGTTGCATCTGATGCTTTGTGATCCCATTTGAGTGTTTTTGGAGTGGTTTGCCATTTCTGTTGCCTGCTGACCTAAATAAATGTTGTTGTCGTTGTTGTTAATTTCATAAAGATATCAGTGGAACATACAGGCTGTCCGTAGGTTACTTCTAACTTTCACTATGTCTCTGGAGCAACTTTTTTTCTGGTCATACATTTATTTAGGGACATCCACTATCCTGCTTCTCCTGCATAATTCCTTATTTATCACATCTTACAGCCTGCTTACACCCACCTCATTGCCCTCTGAGTGATCCCCAACTTCAATTCCTCAGAATTTGTGGCTCTCTATAAATTGGAGCCATGAAGCACTAGGAGAAAAATATCTTTGCTAAAAATGGGCCTTTGTTCCAAAAAGAAGCTTAGAGTCATTAAAATAATATTAAAGTTTCCCAAAAGGGGCAGCTAGGTGGCGCAGTGGATAGAGCACTGGCCCTGGATTCAGGAAGACCTGAGTTCAAATCCAGCCTCAGACACTTAACACTTACTAGCTGTGTGACCCTGGGCAAGTCACTTAACCCCAATTGCCTCACTAAAAAAAAAAAAAAAAAAAAAAAAAAAAGAGAAAGTTTCCCAAAGGCAGTGAAGGCTTTGCTCCTCCTCTTCCTCCTCCTCCTCCTTCTCCTCCTCCTCCACCTTCTCCTCCTCCTTTTCCTCTTCCTCCTCCTCTTCTTCCTCCTCTTCCTCTTCCTCCTTTTCCTCCTCTTCTTTCTCCTCCTGTTCCATTCTGTACTCAGCCCATGCTCCATCATCAGTGTCTGTCCAATGGATGTTCACTGCCATGTGGGTCCTTCAGTATGCCCAGCCAACGGTGTATCATGATCTGGATGAGAGGCATTCTCTCCCCAACTGATTTTTTTCCTATGTGGATAATTAAGCTAACTCTTTTCAGTGATTATGGATCTCACCTAGGAACCTCTACCACGTTCTGACCTACATGTAACCAGCACAGTGCCATCCACAAGCAGAAACATCATCTACAGAGAAGCCTTCTTTAGAAATCAATTTGTCTACAGTCATGGCCAACTCCTCGTGACTCCATCTGGGGACTTCTTGGCAAAGATACTGGAGTGGGTTACCATTCCCTTCTCCAGTTCATTTTACAGATGAGGAAACTGAGACAAACAGGGTTAAGTGGACTGCACAGTGTCACACAGTTAGTAAGTGTCTGAGGTCAGATTTGAACTCAGGTCTTCCTGACCCCAGTACTCTATCTACTGCACCACCCTTCTGCCCTGAGCAGAATAGGAGTACTACAAAATAGAATATAAATAAAATCCTATGAGAAATACAGGGAGGGAGAGACCACATTAGTTAATAACTCCTGGACCACAATCATTGATTAATCAATAAATTAACCAGTAATTATTAAGGGTCAATTCTGTACCAGGCTGCAGAAGTAATATAACCTGGTAAATAGAGTGCTTGCCTTAACTTAAGAAGACCTGGGTTCAAATCCTGCCTCTGAAATACATTCGCTATTTGACTGGAAATTCCTTTAACATCTCAGTGGCCTGGGGGGCAGCTAGGTGGCACAGTGGATAAAGCACAGGCCATGGATTCAGGAGGACCTGAGTTCAAAATCCGGCCTCAGATACTTGCCACTTACTAGCTGTGTGACCCAGGGCAAGTCACTTAACCCTGATTGCTCCACAAAAAAAAAAAAAAATCTCAGTGGTCCTGGGCACTGGACATACAAAGTAAAACAGGAAATAGCCCCTGTTCTCAAGGAACTCATGTTCTACTTGGGGAGACAATGTGCATATAAATAAGTCTACACAAAAGTTATAAAAAGAACAATTAAGTGAATTAGAGAAAAGGGCATAGACCACTGGAGCTGGAAGGGACCCCAGACATCAAAGGATCATAGATTTATGAGTTGGAAGAGAGTTCAACATTCATCTGGTTGAGTTTCTCACTGTGCAGCCCACTGTCCCAAGCCATGATGCAAATCCATAGCAGGGGGAGGATGTGAATGATGATCACAGATTTAGAAGTGGGTGTTTATCTTTTACCGATAAGGAAACTGAGACCCAGAGAAGCTACGTGATTCATACAACATCATACATCTAGAAGTATAATGACATTCTTTGGTGCCATGGGGACCTAGTTTTTGGACTTTGGTGAATATCTGCCCAGCCATCCCCCCCCCCAACAAGTTCACATCCTTCTTCTAAGGGCTCTGGTCCCTCACCCACAGAATGAGAAGGTCAGATGAGATCACTGGGCTCCAGTCCTTTCAGGCTTGAACATTTTATGATTTTATTTTCTTGTCACTGTGGATTGTGCATTCAGACATGAAAATCATGCCTCAAGTATTAGGCTGTCAGGCAGGGAAATGATGGGCGAGAGAGGAATCTGGTTAGCAAAACACATTCTGAGCATTTTTCTTGTTAGCAATAAGAAAAGAAATCTGGGAATCCAATTGGAGCATCACCATTGCCCACTAAAAGCAGGCTGCACCCCCCCCTGCCCTAGACACTGGCAAACATTCAACTCAGGGCTGGACATTTCACAGAAACAAGAGATTCTGGGGGCTAGAAAGGAGCACATGATAACATTATTAGGATGACATCATTATCATAATTATTAATGGTATTATTATTAATAATAAGAGTAAAAACAGCAACAACGGACACAGAGACTAGACCTGTGATTTCATTGCTCAAAGACACTCCCAGATGAAGAAAATCCCTCTCTCAATGCAGATTAGCACCTTCTTTGCAGCTGAAAGTTTTAGAGAACTGTCTGGTGCAATGAGAAACTTCATGTCTTGCTCAGGTTTTCACAGGAAGCATGTCTTAAAGGTGGGACCTAAATGCTGGTCTACCTGGCATTGAGGTTAGATCTCTACCCACTATGTTATGCTAAGAAGGAAGAAGTGGGGAGAAAGAGAAGGAGAAAGGAGAAGAAGGATGTAGGAGGAGAAAAGAAGAGGAGAAGGAAAACAAGAAAAAGGAGGAGGAAGAGAGGGAGAATTGAAAAGAAAGAGAAAGGAGAAAGAGAAGGATGAAAAGAAAAAGGGAAAGGAAGAAGAAGAAGAAAGAAAAAGGAGAAGGGAGGAGGGAGGAAAAAAGGGAGAAGTAGGTGAAGGAGGGAGGAAAAGAAGAAATAATTTACCACTCAAATCTTCTTGGATTCAAGGAAAAGTCTCTATACATTTTGCCACGCTAGGAGGGAGGGAGAGAGGGAGAGAGAGAGAGGGAGGAAGGGAGGAAGGAAGGAGGGAAGGAAGGAAGAAAAGGAGGAAAGAAAGAAGGGAGGGAGGGTGGCAGGGAAGGAAGGACAGAGAGAGGAAAGGAAAGAAGGATGGAAGGAAAGGAGGGAGGGAGGGAGGGAGGGAGGGAGGAAGGAAGGAAGGAAGGAAGGAAGGAAGGAAGGAAGGAAGGAAGGAAGGAAGGAAGGAAGGAAGGAAGGAAGGAAGGAAGGAAGGAAGGAAGGAAGGAAGGAAGGAAGGAAGGAAGGAAGGAAGGAAGGAAGGAAGGAAGGAAGGAGAGAGGGAGATGGATGGAGGGAGGATGGAGGAGAAAATAAAGAGAAAGAGTAGGAAAATGATAGGATAGGAACTAAAGATTTCACTGGCATAGGGGACTCTTGTATGAGTGATATTAAAAAAAGAAAACAGAAGAAAGAAAGGTTCATCAATAAAACATTTTTAAAATACACAGAAGAGAGAACACAAGGAAGTTCACCAACAGATACAAATAAGCAGGAAGGTTTGGGAATTACATGATTTTATATACAATCTTCTTTATCTTTTCTCCTTGTACATGAGAATGATTGTTCCTACTATTTGTCAAGTTCATAATAATACAAATGAACAGTTTTAAAAAGGAAAAAGAACAATATACTCAAAAGGTATAAAACAAAATGCTATTTGATGTCTGAATGGGACAATTATTACCAAGAACGGGTCACTGGGGAAAGTTCCAGGCGGGAGATGGCATTTAAGCTGCCTTTGAAAGATGTGTAGGCATTAAAGGGAGGGAGACCAACCCAGACAGAGGGAACAGTATGATCACATACACAAAGGCCATAAATTACAGGATACATTTGGGGGAAAGGTAAAAATTGAGAGTCGGGATTATTTCAGTCTTTGGACCTGTATCTGCATGGGTCTTTGCCTCATTTCTTACCTAGCCTTAATCACCAAGTGGGCATTGCCTCAGGCAAAGTGAGACCTGTAAAAGGCCTCAGTTTAAAAGGCCAAGGTCTCCCACTGCAGTCATCCTGATCATATATTTTGTCACTGAGCCCAGATGGCTCTGGGGAAAACAATGAGGTTGATGACTTTACCTAGCCCTCTCTCACTTAAATCCAATTCACTGCAAGTCATAATATCACCCTGATGTTACGGTCTTTTTCAAAAATGAAGGACAAACAACAGCAATGGTAAACTTCGCAGGACAGCTAGGTGGCACAGTAGATAGAGGTTCTGAAGTAAGGAAGACCTGAGTTCAAATCTGGCCTCAGAAATGTGCTGGTTTTGTGACCCTGAATAAGTCATTTAACCCTGTCTGCATCAGTTTCCTCATCTGTAAAGTGAGCTAGAGAAGGAAAAACAAACCATTCCAATACCTTTGCCAGGAAAACCCCAAACAGAGTGATGAAGAGTCAGACACAATGGAAATGACTGAAATAGACAACAAAAACTTGTACCAGCACCTGGCACGGTGTGTGGAACCTAGGAAATGTTTGTTGATTGATGGATTAATTTGTATGCCGGGGGCCTACCACAGTGCCCAGAACATGGTATGGGCTTAATAAATGCTTTCTGATGGATTAAGTAATTGACTAGAAAGATACGTGGTGGAAGCAAGCAGGCTGTAGTCTAGCACTGATGACCTGCAAACAAGAAGTGCACAAGATAATTGGCGAGGACCACTTATATAGCAAGAACCAAACATATGGATAGCACAAATGGTACCCTGGCAGAGCCATCCGGCGACCCTAGCTAGCACAGTCTCTGAAGGTCTATGTCATTTCCAACTCTGAATTATTCCCAAGTTTTGTTCCCACTTTATGTCTCTAGAATTGTTCCTTTCTGTGCTTGTACAATTCAGATTTTATAGTTCCTAATTCCCCTGCTGAGACTAGCCAAGCTTTAGTGTTTGTCTGCAATCAGTCACCTTACAGTGTTTAATGCCTATTGGGCCATCCTTGTTTCTAGGCACTGAGCAGCACAGGACTTCTGTGGATACATGCTGCCTACGACACAGTAAGTCCATTCCCACAACGACCCTGTTTGGTTTTGCAGCCAAGGCCATGAGTACCAAATAGCACCTGACCCCCTCCTAGAAAGTGAATACTCCAGGGGCAGCTAGGTGTCACAGTGGATAAAACACCGGCCCTGGATTCAGGAGGACCTGAGTTCAAATGAGGCCTCACACACTTGATACTAGCTATATGACCCTGGGCAAGTCACTTAACCCTTGTTGCCCCACAAAAAACAAAAACAAAAAGTTAACACTCCAATGGCATTTGCATCTCTATGTACCCTCAAGTTTCAGAACACGGGCATCTCAGAGTAACCCATGGCTCATGAAGCCCATGGGACACCTGGTATACCTCACCCAGTAACCACATTGATTTAGCCCATTAATGGTCACTGTGGTTAGATCATCCTTGTCTCATTTCTGATACCCGAGAGGCATATTATTCCAACTGATATAAATAAAACTCCCAGAATCGTCAGGAGTTTTGATTTATTTTTAAAATATTTTGATAATTTATTTCAATACAAGTGGTTTCCATTGTAATTCAATGTATTTTTATTTTGTGCATTTAAATCATTATTCACCAGACTACCAGGGGGGTCCAGAATCATTTTTTAAAAAAAGGTTAAGAACCTCTGACTTGATATCAAAATGATGGAAAGAAAGCCTCTACCATTTTAGGTTCACATTCTTTTCTTTTCTTTTCTTTTCTTTTCTTTTCTTTTGTTTGTTTGTTTTGCGGGGCAATGAGGGTTAAGTGATTTGGCCAGGGTTACACAACTAGTAAGTGTCAAGTGTGTGAGGCCGGATTTGAACTCAGGTCCTCCTGAATCCAGGGCCGTTGCTTTATCCATTGCGCCACCTAGTTGCCCCCTGCCCATGTATTTCAATAATTTCTCTTAAGAATGTACACCTAATGGGGCAGCTAGGTGGCACAGTGAATAAAGCACCGGCCCTGGACTCAGGAGGACCTGAGTTCAAATTCGGCCTCACACACTTGAGACACTAGTGTAACCCTGGGCAAGTCACTTAATCCTCATTGCTCTGTAAAGATGCTAGCTAGCTAGCTAGCTAGCTAGCTAGCTAGATAGATAGATAGATAGATAGATAGATAGATAGATAGATGATAGATAGAAAGATGGATGGATGAATGAATAGATAGATAAATGAATAAATGAACAAACAAATAAATAAATAAATGAAATATGTGGGCAGATTTGCATAGGATAAGAAGTCATGAAAGAACTAAGATCAGCCTAGCATTTAAGGGAATTCCAATTTTGTAAAGTGTATTATCATCCCAAATGTGTAGTGTTGATTGATTTGTTCTCACTCACTGTTTCTCCTTGAAGTTCAATGTATATTTTATGTTCACAAGGTCATACGTAACAAAACAGTTAATGAGGTCTTTTCTCTAGCTCAGAATCCTTCCTGATACTCTAATTTTCACTGCTTCTTAGTCTAATTTCTTCATTTTTAAAATATAGAATCCTCATCAGTTCTGTTTTCTATCTGGCACTTTTCCCTTTAATTTCATTTTTTTTCCCTACTGCCATAATTTAATTTACATGTACCATGGTAACTAATTCTGCTGTGTTTATATCCTTTGGATATTAGTTGATCACTATCTCTAACACATCCCCACTCCCTTAGTTACCATTTCCATGAACAATACATATTTAATTATTTTAATTTTTACAACCTACATAAATCAATCTCTCTGGCCCTGAAACAATTCCTGTCACTTTTCACAGATCTCTCTGTAGTTTACCCACACTTTTCTAATGCACAAATACAATAATTCAGTTAAAGTCTCCCCTAGAATTACAAATGTGAGGGGAAACTCTAATTCCATAGCTTTAGATTTACTGCTCGATGTTGCTACCCCAATCACAACATTTCCAGATGCAGTATCACAGAGGTTGAACCCATGTTCAGCAATTACTGCAATGAGGAACGTGCAAGTGCCCAGAAAACCCTCAGCCAGAAGACAATTTATCTCTCTGCCAAGTGATCACATGGCAATCAACAGCAGCCTCGGTGTAGAATAGAAAGTAATTTGTAAAATATCACAGAGGAAAGTAATAGAATATTATGAGCAAAACCTTACCACCAAACAGAGAACAATGGAGGGCACAAGGAGACTCCAAAAACAATGGCATTAGTTCCAGTTAAGCTGGAGAACGTTTGCAGGTGAGATGGAAAGAAAGAAAATAAACCAAAAATAGAACAGATCTGCCAGTATTTCTACAATGTACTATTATTAAAATGGAACCATTGAAGTTAGACTCTTAACATTTCAATTCTGATGTCTTATATGGCCAAATATGATCTCGTGTTGCCTAGTAGTTCCACAGAAAGCATAGTGGTCATGATTAGCTTGGTTAGCATCTTGCTTAGAATTGATTAATTAATTAATTAATTGTTAATTAATCTATTAATTAATTCTAGAATTAACTATCCCGGTCAAGCAACAACTGAAATAGGGTGTTCCATTCTGCTTATCACATTTTACAAAGGGCACTGAGAAGGGAGTATTCAGGATGGCAAAAGGCTCAAGATTTTGCAAAATGAGTATCACTTGAATGAAATGAAGTCGAGTTGAACAAGTATTTCATCTAAAAAACAGATGAGCTGGCTCAGGAGACACTGAGTTCCTCCTCATTGAAAGAATTTAAAGAAAGACTTTAACAATGGGAGGGTGGGGGAGTGAAGGAATATGTTGTAGAGGGAAATGCTAGGTTCAAATTAGTCTAGGATGTCTCAGAGTTTCTAAACTTTAAAAGTCGGAGATTCAGTAATTTCGTGAATCATAGCTCAGAACAATCTCTAAAGGATCCAAACTGTAGGGACTCAAAGGGAAACAGAGAGATTATGGTGGGTGTGCCATAGCTGCCCCAAGGTAACTTGCTCAGAGGAAGAAGCCCAAAATGTATTATCATGGGCATGTAGGGTCAAAAATGGAGGTAGGTCAGTCCTGTCGTAAGAACTAGTCATAGCAAATGCTTAACTCAAATTTTAGGCCAATATTCACTGAATATTAAAAGACCTAAGGAAGAGTAATTGCAGCAGTCTTAGACATCTGCTAAGAAGTAGAGGGGTAGAAAATTGTGTTGGTAAAGAGAGTCCCGGCTAACAATAACATCACAAGTCTTTGAAGAACTGAAGAATTTAGAAAGTGAATGAATGTCTACTTGGGAATCTATTTGTGAAAGAATTCTGAGTATTTAGTTCAAACATTTTTAAACACCAACAACTATGTGAGGTTCTGGAAGTAAAATATAAGAGATAAATGTTTCTTTAGGTGAACTTAAATCTATTGAATTGAAATAAGATATTTCCTACGCTCATGAAGCTTACAATCTATTGACATGGTAGGCACTTAATTATTTCTTGATAGATTGGGAAGGGGATTATAAATGTTCAAGAAACTATAATAAAGGTGCTATATGAATCATGAACATATCTAAAAACAATCATACTATGTCCTTTTAGAAACGATATATCTGTGTATGGATCATAACCTGGTAAAATAGAGGATTTTTAATGGTATTAACATTAATACTTACAATATCTATGGACGTCTCATTTTAATTTTTCTACCCATGATATTTTCAATATGACCTCCTTCAACCCCAACCCAAATTTACTTAATGTATCCTAAGTAACATTTTCAAAGAAAACATTACAATATAAAGGCAAGCTCAGCATTTACTTCCAAAATATCCCTAAGTTTAATCAATACCTTTACTAAATTTATTATCATTTTATTAGTAGCCTTCCAAATATCTCTCAAACAATGAGACAGGCCAATTTCAATTAATACTAATTATAAAATTTCATGTGACATTATCAAAAACTTTGATAAAACAGGGCTGGATTGCATCAACAAAACTGAATTACCTTTATCAGCTGATCTTGTAATTCTATCTGTCAGCCATGAACTCTTTCTTTTTCATCTTTGTCTCGTATTGCTCATCATCACTATCTTTTGGTTAGCTAGGTGCTTATGGATTTTCTGTTAATGTGCATTCCAATCCTTGATTACGGATTTCAGTTAGTCTTTGTGGAGAATGATTTTATTATTCTTTTCCCAAAGATCATAAGTCTTTGAGACTTATAGTTGCAACAATAGTTGCTGAGCTGCATTGATGGAAGCAGTTTCTGCACCAGAAATCCCCATATGGATGAGAATAGAATAATAATAAGGAGGAGGAGGAAAAGGAAGAAGAAGAAGAGGGGGGAGAGGAAGAAGAGGAGGAGCACAAAGAGAGGGAAGAAAAGGAGGAGGACAAAGAGGACAAGAACGATGATGACAATGACAACAAGGAAGAGGAGGAGATGATGAAGGAGGAGGACAAGGAGAAGGAGGAGGAGGAGGAGGAGAAGGAAGAGGAGAAAGAAAAGGAGAAAGAGAAGGAAGAGGAAGAGAAGAGAGAAGAGAAGGAGAAGGAGAAGGAGAAGGAGAAGGAGACGGAGAAGGAGAAGGAGAAGAAGAAGAAGAAGACGAAGAAGAAGAAGAAGAAGAAGAAGAAGAAGAAGAAGAAGAAGAAGAAGAAGAAACAACTAGCATTTTTATAGCACTTTAAGGTTTGCAAAGTGCTTTCCCAAATATATATCATTTTAACCTCACAACAACCCTAGGAGATAGCTCTTATTCTTATCCCCATTTTACAGATGACTTAACAGAAGTTCAGTGACCAGGGTCACACAGCTAGTAAATATCTGAAGCTGAATTTGAACTCAGGTCTTCCCAACTCCAGCTCTAGCATCCTATTCACTGCACCACTGCGATGCCAACATATACTATATATCTGGGTTTTTTTAAAAGAAATTCCAATTGTGTTAGCCTTTACCTAATAATTGTGTCTAAGACTCCTTAAGACTATGTGTTTAAGCATGTGGAGAATACCGCTGAAAAGGAATAGGAAACTGAATGTCGCCTTTCAGGGAATTTATAATCTCTCTTGCTAAAACAAGACGTATATGTATATGAAAACAATATAAGGCAGTTGTCAATAGCTTGATATTTCCATAGATCCATTGTAGATGTGGTTTCCACAGATGTAGACTATGACCCATCTATGCCTTTGTATCCCGAACAGTCCTTGCATAAATGTTCTCTATGGGGTCTAGGCAACATGCTTGGTATTTTTTTTAAGTTCTAATCATAGGCTCTGAGATGGAAGGCTGGAAGAGATCTCAGATGTCATAGTATCCAAGCCTCTTATTTTACAGATGAGGAAGCTGAGAACCAGGGACAAGTGACTTGCACAGAGTCACAAAGACAGAAGTAGAATTGAAATCCAGATGCTTTAGTTCTATATCTGGTGTTGTTTCCACAGTGCCATGCTACCTAGATGTCAGTACAACCATCTATTATACTTCCGTCTTGCTCCATGACTAACTCACTTTGTATTCAGCTCATAAACGTCCTTATAAATAGCTTTTTTTTCCCTAAGTGAGGCAATTGGGGTTAAGTGACTTGCCCAGGGTCACACAGCTAGTAAGTGTTAAGTGGTTAACTGTCTGAGGCCGGATTTGAACTCAGGTCCTCCTGACTCCAGGGCCAGTGCTCTATCCACTGCGCCACCTAGCTGCCCCTATAAATAGCTTTTATGCCACTTTTTGGTCATAAGTTATCATTAGAAATGTGCTGAAACCTGTTAAGACCAATCACTGAGAGGCAGGATGGTCTAATGGATAGGGGATTATACTTAGTGTCAGATAGCCTAAAAGTGTACCTCCAACACTTATTGTTATCATCAAGAGCAAGTCAATTGGGGGCAGCTAGGTGGCGCAGTGGATAGAGCACTGACCCTGGAGTCAGGAGTACCTGAGTTCAAATCTGGCCCCAGACACTTAACACTTACTAGCTGTGTGACCCTGGGCAAGTCACTTAACCCCGATTGCCTCACTAAAAAAAAAAGAAAAGAAAAGAAAAAAAAGAGCAAGTCAATTAATCTCACTGTGCCTCAGTTTCCTCACCTGTAAAATGAGGTTGAGGTTGGGTGTTAAATTCAATGGACTCTAAGATCCACTGCAGTTCTAAACCAATGACCTTATATCCAAAAACATTTGGTAGAGAAGCTAAGTAGAGCAACACAAAAGTAAAGGAGAGAGACATCCCTATGGGCCAAAATAGTTGGACAAGGTTTCATCAGGAGATAGGGCTTAAGAGAAGAATAAGTGTTAATTATTCAGTATTACAAGTATGAGGAAATACATTTCAAAATCAAGTACCATGTGAATGTCAATTACTGAGATGTTGTTATTAATAAAGTATGACCTCAGGATGACACAGTTAAGTATATGAAAGGGAGGTAAGTTCATAATATAGCAATTATAGCCCATGGGTTGTCCTGGTACCTATGAAATGCTTTAGGACCCAGAAGAAGGTACAAAGAGCTCTTGGTAGATACACTTTCAAGGATTTATGGGAGAATATGACCAAGAATTGGACAGGAGAAGAAGAAAATTATCAATTGAAAGCTGGAAGTATCCTTAAATCAATCAATCAATCAACATTTATTAAGCACCTACTATGTGCCAAGCACTGGGGATACAAAAAGGGACAAAAGACAGTCCCTGCCCTCAAGAAGTTTACAATCTAATGGGAGGAGGGACAAATTAATACATACAAAGCAAACAATATACACGATAATAGGAAATAATTAACAGAGGAAAGGCACTAAATGTAAGAGGTATTTTATTGGAAAGGCATTCTGTAGATCATGGGATTTTAGTTAGTACTTGAAGGAAGCCAGGAAGGTTAGTAGCAGAAACAGAGATGTGAGAAGGCCCTAGGCATGGGGGAGAGCCAAGGATTACCAGCTGAAAGATGGAATGCCTTGTTCATTGGCAAACTCAGAGACTAATGCCACTGAATTGAAGAGTATGGATTGGGGAGAAGGTCTAAAAAGACTGGAATAGTAGGAGGGGCTGGGTTCTGAAAAGCTCTGAATGTCAAACAAAATATTTTGTATTTGCTCCTGGAGGCAATAGGGGGCCACTGGAGTTGACTGAGTAGGGGGAGGGGGTGAGATGCTCAGACCTGCATTTTAGGAAAATCACTTTAGTGGCTGAATGTAGAATGGACTGGAATGGGGAGATACTTGAGGCAGACAGACCCAGTAGCAGGCTAGTATAGTCATTAAGGCATGAGGTGATGAGTACCTGCACCAGCGTGTCAGAGGTGAGAAGGGGCCATATTCAGAAGATATTGCAAAGCTAAAATTGGCGGGTCTTGACGACAGCTTGGATAGGGTGGGATGAGAGATGGCAGGGAATTCAGGATGTTTCCTAGATTGTGAGCTCAGAGACTGGAAGGGTGGTGTTACCCTCTACAGTAACAGGGAACGTAGGAGAAAGAGAGGGTTTCGGGGAAAGATAATGAATTCTGTTTTGGATATTTTGAATTTAAGATGCTTACTGGAAATACAGCTTGAGAGGTCTAAAAGTCAGTAAAAGGTCACTGAATCCAACCTCTTTATTTTATAGATGAGAAAACGAAGGGCCAGGGAAGCTAATCACTTCACCCCATGGTCATATACCAAGGAAGTGTATTTTGAGTGAGGATCTGAACACAAATCTTCCGAAATCCTAAGTTCCCAGTGTCTCTCAAAGTGTGGCTAGGTTGCTTTCTACCCTAATAGAAGGAAAACCCATGTCAATGAGATCATGGACCCATCGCAATATCCAAATGACGTTAAGGACCTGTTAAAAGACTGCCATAGGGGACAGCTAGGTGGTGCACTGGATAAAGTACCAGCCCTGGATTCAGGAGGACCTGAGTTCAAATCCAGCCTCAGACACTTGACACTTATTAGCTGTGTGACCCTAGGCAAGTCACTTAACTCTCATTATCCCACAAAAACAAACAAAACAAAATAAAAACAAACAAAAAAAGACTGCCATGAAATGGAATGAAGTCATAAAAACAATCCAAGAAATCCTATTATATAAAGGGGAATTTCTGTTCAATGATGAAACAACCACCACCATAAAGCTTACTAATAATAGAACATGCCTACATGGTGGAAACATTTCTTAAATACAGAGAGAAAAAGGGGGAAAAAATCCAGCAGTGTTGGGAAAGTGAATGTCAAAGTGGAAAATGGGGGGATCAGAGTAAAGTCCATAATCCAGGTTATTTCATGTATCTTCATGGGACATCTCAGAGAACTGAGTGGATCGATTGGCTTTTAGTGGTAATTCAGAAAGCTGTCTCTAGAAATTCTTACAATGCCATCAGGAGTTTCTTCTCCCCATTTCCTCTAATACCCTCTGCCAGAGCTCATATTATTAAAGGAGATTACATTAGATTCATCTGCATGACAAGAATAAAACTATATATATATATGTATACAGTTTTATTCATACAATTATTCATATGTGTGTGTGTGTGTATATATATATGCCTGAACTTTTCCTAGGGGCAGCTAGGTGGCACAGTGGATAAAGCACTGGCCCTGGATTCAGGAGGACCTGAGTTCAAATCCGACCTCAGACACTTGACACTTACTAGCTGTGTGACCCTGGGCAAGTCACTTACCCCCCATTGCCCCACCCCCAAAAAATCATCTTTTCCTCCTGATCTCTCTCTTACCTATTCATTAGGAGCTATTTTTATGTGGCTGCTTCTACTCCATCTATTTTCAAAGTTAAATTTCTCAAGAACAATTTGGTAGCTAAACAAGCCAAGACTCCGTAATTTAACTACTTCCTGCATTCAATAACAGAATTCCTTTAAAATCTAGTATCTCATTCCCTGTTGTGAAGGTCACCTATGAAACCCCTTAGCCCATCTGGCTAGCAGTAAGAATTTACTCTGAAACAAGAGGCAGTATTTTTGCCCTTTGGGGGAAGGGAATAGCCATGCTATCTTACTCATTAAAATATTTATAGAGTATTTTATAGCTAAACAAGTACTTTATGCTCATATGTGCCAGACAGATTCAGGGATAGAAATTGTACAAAGAGCATAAAGCATGAGAATAAAATACCAAGACCTAATGCATGCAAATCACTGAACAGTAGCTGGAAATTATTTAACAAAGTCCCCTGAGTACATCATTTCCCCTTGCCACAACTGGCTAGGGCTAAAACCATGATTAATGAGCTCATAGATTCATGGACCTTTAGAGCTGGTTGGGAATACAGAAGCTATCTAGCCCAGCTCCAAATGTTTTGACACGGCACCTGTTCCGTTCCATTTATACCCATCTTCTCTCTGTTCCCCGGAGGTGTCGGGTTCAACCCGGTTTCTGTACCTTTGTTTATGCCATGCTCCATTCGTGGAAGGCCTTCAAGATAGATAGAGCATGAAAGCCAGAGTCCAGAAGGCCTGAGTTTGAATCTGGCCTAAGATACATAAAAACTGTATCACCCTAGGCGAGTCATTTAACTGCTATCTGCAGTCTGGGTAAGTGATTGAAAGGATGCTTAGATTTTATCTAGTTTAAATGATTTACCAGAGACCTGGAAAGGTAAAGTGATTTGGTCCAAGTTATATAACATCTAAGTGGCAAACCTACAATTCAAACCCAGGTTCTCTGAGTCCAAGGTTGAAAGGAGTGGTTTAGGATCAAAGATTTAAAGATGGAAGGACCTCCAACTTCATTTTACAGATGACGGACCGGAGACCCCAGAGTTCCATTGACTTGCCCAAGGTCACACAGGTAGTATGTCTAACCTCTCATTTCAGTTCTGGGGCTAAGAGGCAAAGGTCTTCTGAATGACTATGGACCTTACTGGCCATGACACACAGTAGTAACCATATTCCTTCTCATCCAGAACAAGCACCACAGGTGATGTTTGACCACTGTGATTTCATCGGTGTAAGTCATTGTCAGCACAAAAACTCCTTCCATCAATGTAAACAGGCAACTCATGCATAGCTCATTATCTTCTAGAATTGTTTGGGGGTTCTGAGAATTTCAATAACTAGCCAAGGTTGTATAAAGAAGCCACACTTGAGCTCAGGTCTTCCTGATTCTAAGGCCAGACCTTTATCCACTACGCCTTACTATCTGTCATTCACTGTTATCCAATGGTTTCCATAGACATACATAGAGTCCCTTAGGAGAAGGGCCAGTGGTAACATTCGGACCAGGATTTACCAGCATATCTGCTCCATAATCTCTGCATGATTATAGAAGCCATGATATAAGACAGGCTGAGTGTTACAGAGGCCTGGACTTGGAGTCCAGAAGCTCAACCCCTCCCTCTCATGAATAATGAGAGTAAAAGCCAATATCAATGTCCCTCACACAGCCAGCCCTCACTCTGTGCTTGTCTAGGATTCCTTCGTGGACCAGTAAACTCACTGTGGGCAGGCTGGGTCTCGGGATATCAGAAAATACATGTTGAATTGGAATATACATAAGCAGGCAGGCTTTGAAAGCTGGGGGGGGGGGATTGTTTGTTTTTTAACATCATCAGGTGTTGCAAAAGTGAACCATAATTAGTCATTTAAAACAAGAAAACTAATGCCAAGGAAAAGCAGTAACCTAGAAGGAAGAAAGTAATGCCCAGAATTCTTCAGAGAGGCCGACCTGGTATCCTTAAAGAAACTTCTCTTTGGTCTTTTGACAACCATCCGTTTTAAGGAGTCTCAGAGGCATCCCTGAGAGGAAAAATGTGTTTTTAACTTCACTGATCAAAATCCTTTTGTAGTATCTAGCAATTCACACATGCATATGTATGTACACGTGTATGTATATATGTACATGTACAAAGAGATAAATGTACATAAATGTGTGTTGTATTCTCTGTGTATGATTTATATGTGTACTCATATATAAATATGTTATATAATTATATATACATAGTGTATATAATGTGTATGTATACCTGTAAATATCTGTGCATAATATTCTATATATGTATTAATTTGTTTGTGCTTGCATGTATAATTTGCATATTCAAACATAAATATGTGTATATATGATGTGAGTATATACGCATATATGTACATGTGTCTGTATGTATATGTGTATGGAGAGTTTATATATATTTCTATTTATATATGTGTATCAGTATATTGTATGCATATGTACAAGAATATATGTGTGTGTGTGTGTGTGTGTGTGTGTGTGTGTATTGTGTGTATTCTACCATTTTACCTCTCTCATCTTGAAAAATAACTCCAAGGAATTTCATCTCCTAGTCACTCTTCATTATCTGTTCTCGGAGCCTGTCTTAATTCAGTTTCATCGGGAGGATCAAATCTAAAGCCCATCTGCAGTTGTGATTAGGTGTTCACTAAATGTGATTTTAAAACTCCAGTCTCGTGATATCATCACTCTTGTGGGGACTGTGAAGGTCAGCAGGGATTACACCTCTCTCAATTAAAGGCACTGTCCTCCCTCAAAGGTGCTCAACACACACACACACACACACACACACACACACACACACACACTACCACCACCACCACCACCACCACCACCAACAACAACAACAACAACAACATCATCTCGATTTTAGCCTGAGACAAAAATAGCTTCTAACCCGGCTTCTTCACTTAAGCTTTTCTATGCCCATGTGTCCTCAACTTCTAAAAAAAAAAATCAATTTCTCCGTTTCAGCTCCTTCTTTTGCCTCTCTGTTTAATCTTCAGGGTCATCTCAATCCCCATAAATCTAAACATAGCAATCAAATGTCTTGTCTCTTTAAAATGCCTTGCCACAGGTGGTGTTCAAATCCCCCCTCCTGATTGATTGGGCAATTTAAAAGAAACATTGGGAACAGAGAAAATTATATCTCCCAAGAAAGGCCATTTTTATCGGAAACATTGGGGGTAGGAGGGAAGCTTTTGTTTTTGTTATTGGCAAGATACATATTTTAATCTCTGCTCTCTGAATGTTTTTTTTTTTACCTTGAAAAGATCTTGAGGAATTGCTGAAGACTGAGGGGCTGGGAGCCCACTGGGGGTGTTTTGTCAACTTAAACCAGGAGGATTCCCATTGAGGTGGGAAGGTGCTTACAGTCTAGTCCACACTGAGGCAGCTGAGTGACCAAATTAAGTATTATGCTTCTGGAATTCTTAGGCTATGTTCAGAGAATGTGGAAAAGTTGATCTAACGGTAGAATTGTGATGAACTTAGAGCTAGAAGGGACCACGGAGACCATCTAGTCTAACTAACACTCTCATTTTTACAAATGAGTAAATATAGCTTAGATAAATAAACTGACTTACCCAAAGTCACAGAGGTAGTAAATGTGGGACCTTTAGTTGTTTTCAGTCATGTCAAACTCTTCATGACCCTTTTTGGGGGTTTTCTTGGCAAAAATTCTGGAGTGCTTTGCCATTTCCTTCTCCGGCTTATTTTACAGATGAAGAAACTGAGGCAAATGGGGTTAAATGATTTGTCCAGGCTCATACAGCTAATAAGTGTCTGAGGCTGGATTTGAACTCAGGACTTACTGACTCCAGGCCTGGCACTCTCTGCACTGTGCCACTTAACTGCCCAGTATATGGTACTTCCAGGGTTTAAACTCAGGACCTCAGACTCCAGACCCAAGGCCTAATTACACAGCACATACTGCCTCCCAATTTCTTTATTTCTAAATTTATTCATTTTTCAGGAGATAGCTCTACTATCTACAATGTGTTGTGCTTAGTGATATGGAAAATATAGGCATGTACAGAACCATTCCTGCCCTCAGTGAGCTTCCAGTTCAGTTAAGAAGACAACACAGGCTCATATGCCATAGATTTAGAGCTAAAAGAGACCTCAGAGTTCAGGGGTTTGTCCCTGATCCATGGAATCCATGGATCTCCAAGGGGTACATGGATAGACTTTAGGAATACTGTGAATATGGATGGGGGGAAAATGACATCTTTCTTTTCACTAACCTCTAGCTGAATTCTAGTATTTCCTTCAATTCAATAAAGCCACTATTCTGAAAGGGGGTCCTCAGTTTTCATCACACTACCAAACAATCTATAAGACAAAAAAAGTAGAAAACCCCCTTGACTAATCCAGTCCCCTCAATTTATAGATGAGAATATTCAGAGCCAGAGCAGTTAAATAATTTGTTGTAGGTCACTAAGGGAGTAAGGGGTCAAACAAGGTTTAAACCAGGTCCCTTGATTCCAAATGCAGCACCCTTTCCAAAGTACCATATTACCATGTGTACAAAGAATGAGAAAATAAGACAGAATCTGGAAAGGGTCCGAAGAAAGGCATGAGCAGAGGACCTTTTGAGTGTCAAGAAGAGGGAGAAGTCACTCCTAACTGGGCAGATGTTAGGAAAGACTTCATGAAAACTTCATTTAACGTAGGCCTGGAAGGATGGTTTGGACTTTAACTAAGAGCAGGCATTCCAGGTAAAGACAACAGCATGAACAATGGCTCAAAGTCAGCAAAGTAAGAGGGTTTGATTGATTAATGAAAAGCATTGATTAATCCTTCACTATGGACCAAGTATTATGTTAAACACTCGTGTTGCAACCAGAAGAGTAAGACAGTCTGCTTTCTAAGAACTCAGATCCTAATTTGGAAAGCCACTGGAATGTCCTGCATGCAAGAAAAACAGGGATATTTATTCAATAGGAAATGAGGAGCTATTGCAGGCTTTTGAGCAGAAGAGTAACCAGATCAGAACTGTGCTCTAGAAAGGTTAATCTAATAGCTTTATGCTGAATGGATTAACTGGAGCACAAGACAAAGGCAAAGAAATCATAAAATTTAATGCTGAAGGGAATCTTTCAAATGGCATCGAATCCAAAAGTTGCTAACTTTTTTTATGAGCCTCTTTGGTAAAATAACTAAAGCCTATGGAACCCTTCTCAAAATAATATTTTAAATGCATAAGATAAAATACATAGGATTACAATGGAAACCAATCATATTAAAAATACAATTATCAAAATATTTTTTCAATTTTTTGTGAGGCAATTGGTGTTAAGTGACTTGCCCCGGGTCACACAGCTAGTAAGTATCAAGTGTCTGAGGTCAGATTTGAACTCAGGTCCTCCTGACTCCAGGGTTGGTGCTCTATCCACTGCACCACCTAGCTGCTCCTCAAAATATTTTTAAACTAGTTCTCAGAGCACAGATTAAGAATGCCTGATAGTGTCTAAGTCTCACTTTACAGATGAAGCCAAGGTTCAGGAAAGTTAAAAGATTTAAGGTCACACAGTTAACAAGGAGTAGAGCTGGCTCTCCTAACCCCCAAATCCAGTGCTCTCAGCACTCGTCCTCTCTTTCTTTATAGCCAAACTCAAACACAATTCTGGATGGCTCTAACTGTGTTGTCCCAAGGAGAGATGCTTCGTCATCACTAGATGTCTTTACAGAAAGTTGACAGTCAGTCAGTCAACAAGCAGATGTTATGTACTTACTGTGCACCAAAGGCTAAATGACCAGTTGTCAGAAATACTAGAAAGGTAATAAATGGCCACTGAGATCAATGGTAACTCTGAAATTCAGGCAACAGTGATCCTATCTATAGCATATAAACATTTTTAAAGAACCCATTTATCAGACATATATTGGTCCACTTCCAAATCATTGATAGAACGAGGCCCAGACCATTAACCAAATCATCCAAAGAGTAAACAAATATTCGTTGGGTTCATGGGGAACCCAAGGTTGATTGTCTTTTTTTTTTAAGTGAGGCAATGGGGGTTAAGTGACTTGCCCAGGGTCACACAGCTACTAAGTGTCAAGGGTCTGAGGCCGGATTTGAACTCAGGTCCTCCTGAATCCAGGGCCAGTGCTTTATCCACTGTGCCACCTAGCTGCCCCGATTGTCAAGATTAAATGTGACCACAGTCTTCAACTACTTAGGAATAGATAAGAGCACCTCACATACCAGTATTATGCTTCAGCTTATTTAACATTTATGCATTCAACAAACATTTATTAAGCACTTACTATACATTGAGCCCTGTGCTAGGTGCCATGCAACCAAAGACAAAAGGAAAAATGGGCTCTGTCTTCAAGGAGCCCATATAAATAAATTAATTAAAATGTATTTATTAAAGACTTACTATATGCCAAGCACTGTGTGAAGCACTGAGGATATAAATAGAACAGGTTAGGCAGTGCTGACTCTCAAAAGGCTCTCAAGAATGGAATTAAAGAAGGAAGGAAGGAAAGAAAGAATGAAGGAAGGAAGGCAGGAGGGAGGGAGGGAGGGAGGGAAGGAAGGAAAGAAGGAAGGAAAGCTGAAGTCCAGAGAGATGTGACACTTACTAGCCAGGTGGCTCTAGGGAAGTCACTTTACCTCTCTGTCTGCCTCAGTCTCCTCATCTATAAAATGGGAATAACAATAGCACCTACCTCCCAGGATTACTGTGAGGATAAAATGAGATAATATTTGTAAAGCTCTTAGTACAGTGCCTAGCATATAGCAGTCATTATGTTAATGTTGACTATTATCACCACCATCATCATCCCAGAAGAATCAATAATACATATTAACAAATAGAGGCACCAAGGATTGGACCTGGGATTTCATTGGTGTTGGGAATTCCCAGATGAAAAAACTACCTCTACCAACACAGGTCATCACCTGCTCTGCAAATTAGCCTTATAATATCACCTGGGGCAGTGACCAATAGAAAATTGGCCTTACAATATTGCCTCAACAAGTATCTTGCCCAGGGTTATACACTGAGTATATATCACAGGTCTTAAACCCATGTTTTGCTAGCTCTGAGGTGAGCTCTCTATCCACCAAGCCATATTGCCTCTGAAATCTCAAATCCCCAACTAAATCACAAACACCTCAAGCAGGGATCATGGCCAGTATTTCCTTTGTTCCCTGGCACTTTGCAGGTAACCAAAGGGCTTAAAGAGGAGGGAGGGAGAGAGAGACGTAGAGAGATGGAGAGAGACAGAGACACAGAGAGAGAGACACACAGAGAAAGACAGAGACAGAGAGACACAGACAGAGAAAGACAGAGAGAGACACACACAGAGAAAGACAGAGACAAAGAGACAGAGAGACAGAGGGTTAATACATGTATCACCAATGTTGACCTGCAGGTAAGAATTATCAGGGACTTATAGGACAAGAAGAGGGGTTGGATTGGTCATGTAGGGAAAGCAGATGGACAGTCATCAGAGTGGTACCACCAAAATATTAAGAGAACCAGAGGAAAGCCTGCATTCCAATGGAATGAGACATGAAGGATTTAAGGGAGAGGTTGAACAAGCATTTAATGGATGGCTTGTGAATGGCCCAGGTGAAGGGAGGTAAGAGTCATTTCAGAATTAGCTACCTGGATGTAACCAGGTCATTGATTAGAACAAAAGTAAAAAAAAAAATACCAAAGGACAAAATGTATGTATTCAGCAGCTCCGACACCACCACCTCAATGAGATCCATAATTGTATCAAAGTACAGTGCTTAGCCTGGTCCGAGGCACACAGTCCAGACTTAATAAATACTCATCTCTCTGCTGCTAACTTCTATTACCCATTTCCATTCCCTGTTAGCTGTTAGGGAATATTATTCACTGACAAGAGAGGGGCACTCATGCTTGTGATGGATTCTTTTTTTCCCCTTTTCATGTTGAGTTATGTAAATCAAACCTGCACATTTTATCTTTCCAGCAGGAATGGAGTGGTATTAATTCGATCTAAACTGAGGTGGGAGGGGGATGCAGAAGTCTGCAGAAGTTAAAACTTTCTGGTATGAAAGAAACAGCAGGCTGCCTTATGTTTTCAACATTAGCATTTAAGTTCACTGCAGCTGAACTCAATCCCTATCAGTGGAGATTTATATCAACCAGTGGGAAGGCATGTCATAGCCTACTGCTGTCTTGAAGAATTATCATCAGACATGTAGACAATTTTAGCAACAAATAAATGGTCGTTAGGGAAGTAATTTGTGTGATCAAGCCTTGTAATGGTCATTCTTTGGCTTAGAAATCTTTTCACTTCCCATATACTTGATTTCCAAAGGAATGAGAAAAATAATACTCTCCTACAGGAACCTGGCAAAATATAGTATCAAAATACAGAAAGATAAAGAACATTCTGTGGGTGATTTTTAGCATTTGAGGTGTAGAGAAAAACAACTTTGAGAGTCCTTAAATGATTACAATCAAATACTAAAACATTGTACACAGGATGTTTCCCTATCATTCCTATTCCTGACATCTCTAGAACCTAGACAGAAACCAATACTATCATTATCTTGATAGAATGCACCATGAACTACCCTTAAAGACTGTTGAGATACCAATCACTAGGCATCTATTTTCATGGCATCTTAGAAAAATGGTCTTGGCAAGAAAAATAGCCTTGGTGAGACATACATACATAAAAAAGTTATCAACTAGACTAATTCCAAATCTTGGAATTGTCAAGGAAATACACTTTGATGATATAGACTTCCCTTAGCCTTCCTGCTGGTCAGCACCAATGTCATTCCATCTCCCATCTCAGTACCCTTCCAAAGACTGGTGCTCATGCCTAGAATGCATGCTTCACCTAGAATGCAGTCCTAACCTCCTTCATATCTCAATTCAGATGCCAACTTCTATTTGAGGGCCTTCCCTGAGCCTGTCATCTTCTGGTGCCTCTCCTCCCTTCTCCCAAACTCCCTTATATCTATTTTTATCTGCTTATATGTATATATATAAGGAACAGCTAGGTGGCAGGGTAGATAGAGTGCCAGGCCTAGAGTCAAGAAGATCCATCTTCCTGAGTTCAAATATGGCCCCAGACACTTACTAGCTGTGTGACCCTGGACAAGTCACTTATCCCTGTTTGCCTTAGTTTCCTCATCTGTAAAATGAGCTGGAGAAGGAAATGGCAAACCACTCCGGTATCTTTGCCAAGAACACCCCAAATGGGATCATGAAGGGTCAGATATGACTGAAAACTACTGGACAGCAACAAGATATATGTACATATTATTTTCCCAAAGCCTCCACAAGGGCAAAGACTGTCTGACTTTTGTTTTTCTATCCCCTGAACTGAGCACAATGTCTGGCATATAGTAGATACTTAGTAAATGCTTATAGACTGGCTTATGGATTGACTTATTGACTGACTCAAATCCAACTCCAACAGGCTCATCAAAATATGGAGCTTATTTGAGTTCTCAAAATCCAAACACACTGAAAGTGCCATCCAAGCTGGAAAGGTTTTCAACATGGTCCCAGTACCACACCCCATGTCTCTTGTCAGAACACAAGTATCACCATAAGGGGAGGCCGCTAGGTCATGAGTACTGTTTTGGGTTTGGCCACAGCAACTCCCAAAACCATTTACAATGGTATGGTTTGGAGGGGAGGGAGGGGGAAGGGCAGGTCAGGCATGGTCTGCATCAGTAGGAATATGCAAAGTCACAGACCACTGTAGTACCAAAAGAGATACAAAGTTCATGTACCAGGATGATAAAGGTCTAAGGTATCCACTCTCAGAGCCTTCAAATATATAACAATGGTTTTATAGAATGGTAATCTCATTGATACTGGAATTCCCCCCAGCTAACAACCCATTCAACACCCTTTAGTATTGTGATCTCCTCAACACAACACTTCTTGACAAAAATCATCCATAAAGCATCTACCAAATTGCCAGAGGCCCTTCTCCAGATCTTTGAACATCCTGAGGGTACCAGTACAAAGCATATATTATCCTTCATCCCCCGATCTCACTACATGACTGTCTCACCTCCTTCCTGACCATACATTTCCTGGATACTAAATCATTGGTACCATTCGTTAATGTGTGAGTCCTCTTTAGTAAAACACTGAAGCCCACTTCCGGTCAGTATCACCTTCTGGGACACTACCCATGTTGATCTTTGCATGTTGTGATGTTCCATGTTTTACCATCTTACAGCATCACTGAAGGAATAATGTTTTTGGTTTGTTTGGGGATTTTTTGTTTTCTTTCTGTGAGGTTTTATATCAGAGACCAGTTTAATATTGTTGAAAGCACAGTGTTATTTCGCTTATAATAGCTCCAGACTCACCTATTCAAACAAACGATTGATACTTAAAAAATGGGAAGTAGATAAAGGAAAAGACACCCACAGGGACTCACATCATTTCCTACAAATCAATATAAAGCACCTTCCATAACAATGAGGACAACAGAATCCTGAAACCTCCTCAGCTAATAAACAAGTCTTTGATAGCTGTTTAAAGCTAAATTGCTTATTTCAGAGGTAGGAAATGATATCAATAAACATAATGGGTTTCAGAGGCTGGTTATTTTTTGTGGATTTGGCTGAGTTTCTTCTGCCTCTCCCTCTACTGACGAAATTTGACCATTCTGTGGCTATTTATATCTTTACCAAAGAACAGGACAAGAAAAGGAGTTAATATTCAAATCAGGAATTTGCTTACTTTTCAGAAACTGCCTCCACTTGTCTACCTCACCATGGCATGTTGACTCTCAAATATGATACCAATGAGACCCAAGATCTGGCAAGTTTAAGAGTGAAGTGATGGACTGTGTGCTTGCTGTTTGAGGATGAACCTGGTTGAGTATAGAGTAGTTCGTCACCAGCAAGGGACCACTAGGTGATAAGGTTTTTGGTCATGGTAATATATAACAGCTCTGACATAGAGTGAGAATACTTAATATTGTCTCATGTTTCTATAGAGTTTTTCAAAGTCCTTTCATATAATAAAGGTCCTCATTATCCAAAACCAACTGGTATCTGGTAATAAAAGTTATGTAGAGTAAATTCACTTAAAATAGTAAAAAAAATCGATTGAGCCCTTCTTTTGAAAAAAATGAAATGCAATCATAAAAAGATTATTTGATCTTATGTTTAACAACATTTTTGTTATAATAAAAATTAATCATCTTTCACAGTATGATCATTTTTGCAAAAATATTGCAGGACTTCATCCATTTTCCTAAGGTTGGTTCCTAATTGTCTAGTACTCAAATCATTCTCTTCTAAAATGTCTATCAAGCACCAGGGAAATGCTGAGGAACAAAGATTGTGATTCTTTGGGTAAACATGGGTGGAAAGAGATGCTTGTTTAAAGCAGAGTGGGATGTTTAAGTGAGGAGTAATTTTATAAGGAGTGATTATTTTTTAGCAGCAGTAGTAACAGGAGCAAGCAGTTGTGACAGCAGTAGTAATCTAAATAGTTGCAATGATAGTGATTGGTGATAGGTGGTGGTGATGGTGGTAGTTGTCATAGGAGCAGTAACAACTGGTGGTGCTAAGAGGAGAAACATGTAGTAGTGATGGTGGCAGTAAGGCAGCCTAGATTAACAGATAAAGGATTACCCTCAGAGTCACCTACTACACAGGGAAAAGAGTGCTGGTCCTGGAGTCAGGAAGACCTGAGTTCAAATCTGGTCTCAGGCACTTACTAGCTGTATGACCTTGAGTAAGTCACTTAACCTCTGTTTGCCTTAACCCATTGGAGAAGGAAATGGCAAACCACTCCAGTATCTTTGCCAAGAAAACCCCAAGTACTGTACTGTAGTGCTATGGTCAACAAGGTCACAAAGAGTCAGACACTACTGAATTACTGAACAACAACAGAGTCAAGAACAACTCAGATTTCATCTCTGCCACATACTGGCTGTGTGACCCTAGACAAGTTATTTAACCTCTCAGTCCTCTGGGTGACTTTCTAAGACTCTACATAACACAGCAGCTGTCCATCTGAATTGACAGAAGAAATTTCAATCAATTATGCCTCCAGATTAAACCAAAATTCAAGTCTGTTGAGGAGCAAGTACTTGGATAATGAAGATGTGGATAAAATCAGAGGGATTTCCTGTATATCATCTGATTTGATTCTCACAACAACCCTTTGAAGTAAGCAGGAAAGCTGTTATAATCATCCCCATTTTACAGATAAAGAAACTAATCAAAAGTGCCTTAAGGTAGGTTATTTGTGGATTTCATTTAGCTTAATTAATGCATTTGAAATTATCATTAATCTTTAGGAGTTAACATTAATTCACATGCTCCTAATTGAAAATCTTATGATAATTCAATCCAGGCTGAACTGAAATTTACCTTGGCTCTATGAAATATACTAAGTAAATAATGTAAACATGATTAAAGGGGGAATGTTTGCCTTACTTATGAGAAAAAAATTTTGATCTAGGCTTTTAGCCCACTACATGCAAATGATGATAATAATCGCAAATGAGTCACACATATCAAGCCAAGGCCAGTACTTGGAAATACTTTAATAGAATCTAGTTCAAATAATCTAATTTATTTAGGAATGGAGAAACTATCTTTCTCACAATATTGTAACATTGAGATTTTTCAATCACTCACAGGATTCAGGAGACCTGTGTTCAAATCCCTGACATATAACACTCACTATCAAGTTTCTTTGTTTTCTTTTTTTTTTTTTTTGTGGGGTAGTGGGGGTTAAGTGACTTGCCCAGGGTCACACAGCTAGTAACTGTCAAGTATCTGAGGCCGGATTTGAACTCAGATACTCCTGAATCCAGGACCGGTGCTTTATCCACCGCCACCACCTAGATGCCCTACACTCACTATCATGGACAAAACACTTAATTTCTCTAACTCTCAGCTTCTCCATCTGTAAAATGGTGTTAATAATGCTTGTATTATCTTATAGTATCAACCTCGTAAAGTTGGTGTAAGGATAGTGTGGAGTTTTTTGGTTTTGTTTTGTTTTTTGTTTTTGTCTGTTTGTTTGTTTGTTTTCTGTTTGTTTGTTTTTCAGGACAATGAGGGTTAAGTGACTCGCCCCACATCACACAGCTAAGTAAATGTCAAGTGTCTGAGGCCAGATTTGAACTCAGGTCCTCCTGAATCCAGGGTCCATGCTTCATCCACTGTGCCACCTAGATGTCCCCTAGATGTAAGCTCTTAAGTCCAGGAACAGTTTGGGATTTTGTTTTTAATCCTAACACCTTACACAGTGCCTGGCACATAGTAGGTACCTAATAAAAAAAAAAACCTGTTGAATAAATTAATGAATCTCATTTGAGCCTCAAAATGACCCTGTGAAATAGTTACCGTAGGACTCCTTTATAGATGAAGAAACTGAGGCTTAGGGAGCTTAAATGACTTGTCTAAGCTACCAACAGTAGTGTCAGAGGTAGGATTCCCATGTCTGACACCAAGTCCAGTGCTCTGTCCTTTAGGCCACACTGCCTCCCCTAGGAACACATGTATGCAAAAACTACATTTTTAAAAAATGCAACATACGAAATTTACATTTTCCTAACTAATAAGAGGGTGCGTGTTTGCATTTGCAAAGGATTCTTCGTTATATGGAAGGAACCACTTACTTTAAATAGCAAGCTCATCTTAAGCTTTTAAACATGAATCCATTTTTCAAAAACTGGATTTATCCACAACACATCTGTTGCATAAAATAAGATGCACCTGCACTTGGGGTGAATGAAGAATACTAGATTGATGCTGTTTGGTGCCATTCCTTTCTTTCCTCCTGCAGAAGGTCCCTAGAGCAGGAAAAAAAAAAAAACCAGCCCATGAATTGGGCTGTGATCACTTCTGTGATAGTAAAGCTGTGTAGTCGGCTATTCCGCTCATCCCAGCAACCGACATGAAAAATGCCATTCGCTGACAGCTCACATTAAGTACCACACAGAAAAAAAAAATGCATAATTAGTGTTTCTGTGCTAATTAAAAGTGATGCTGGGTTCCTTCCAATATCATGCTTTTAAAGGATGCTTGTCCCAAGAGAGCAAATTTTAACCCCCTCCTCCGAACAGACATTTTCAATGGAAACAATTCCCCCAACCCCACTGCCACCCGGTGGAACAGTCCTTAAATGATGAGGAATTGTGTAACTGGTGTTGTTGCTAGCTCATTATGGTGATGGCCTACAAGATGCCTTTTCCCCTTAATCCATTTATCACTCATGCATTTTTCCCCGATTTCCAAGTAGCAAGGATTTCCAGGTGTTGTTTTGTCCTCTTTAAACATTGTTGACCTTCTGTTTTAAAGTGAAATTAATTAGGGATTTTCTAAATGGTGCCCTTCCAGGAGACTGAATCGGGGACTTTACCTATGGATGGTCTAAAGTAACAGAAATGTATCATGGCACTGGGCTCCTCCCTCCAGTGAAAACAAGGGAGGCCAGTATTCCCCTTAATCCTTGCTTTTTCAAAGAAGTGGATGCACACTATTGATCAGACACCTTTTTTTTTCCAAGATAGTCCAATTATTGCAAGTCAAAGAAGAGCTCTGGGGTGTTCAATTTGGCTTTCCTCACCACCCAACATATACGAAGCTCACCCAGAGGTGGGGAAATGAGTGTTCCACTGTTCAGTCACATCCCTGGCCTATTAAATCAACTAGAGGAATACTATAAATTAGGTTTGCACCGCAGGTCAGTGAATTTCTATTAAGCCACTGATTATGGAGGAAAAAGAAAAGGAACATAGACTGGCACTGACCCCGTCAGCAGAGGCCAGCTGCCACTCTATTTAACTTTTACAATAAATGCCCCTAGACTTTTCACCGTAGTAGAAGCAGGAACACCATGGCATTTCAACTTTCCTTGCTAGTCTGAAACGGCAATGACCTGCCCAAGATTGATCACTTCTCTTGATTTAAAAGGTCAGGAGACAGTGAATCGTGTTAATATACAAATGTGAGTGTGTATGTGTTTGCATAGGGGGGGGCAGGGGGTGCTACACATATATGCAGTGCCCAATTTACAATCCAATCATTTACAAATATAATTTACTAACCTAGGCAAGTACCAAGGCACCAGATTAAAAGTGGAGGCTGAGGCCTAAAACCAGTCTTTTGTTTCCCATTCCTAGAACCAGTAAAAATGGATGGAGTCAGATACGCAAAATTATTTTTAACAGAGCCATCTAGTGGCTATTAAGTCCAGATGACCAACCGGCCTGGGTGAGCCGATCCAAGGGGCTGAGGCTAGGAACAGCAATCATCTTTATAAACACCTTACATTAAAGCAGATCTTTCCAACATCAGCATTTCTTGTTCTTATCAGCACACTCCGAGGCAGCCTGAGGATGAGGTGATGTTAGGCTTAGCTGGGGATGCTAGATCCCCACTACATCAGCTGCTTCCCCCTAACCATTCGATTTAATTCAACAAGATATTGATTGGATCCTAGACTCTGAGATCTAGAACTAAAAAGGACCATGTAGTCCAAACTTCTCATTTTACCTATGTGGAAACCAAGGCCCAGGGTGGTAGGGTGACCTGTCCAAGGTCACAGAGCTATGTCAGGATCATATGTCTTGAGCTAGAAGGGAACTTTGAGGCCATTTTGTCGAGCTCCCTCATTTCATAAATAAGGAATTGAGACCCAGAGGAGTGGTGTGTGTCATCCAAGGTCACACGGGAAGAAGGTGGCAGAGCTGGGGTTCAAACCCAGGTCCCCATTCCAAATCCTGTAATACACAGGAATTAGGGGGGGAGAGGAAGTCACAGTATCACAGATTTAAAGCTGGAAGGAACTTCAGAGGTTTTTGAAAAGAATGACATCACTTTACAGGAAAGAAAACCAAGAGATGAAAGAAATTTAGGGACCTGTCCAAGATCACAGAGCTGGTAAGAAGAGAGCTAGCATTGGAACCCAGGGCCTCTGACTCCAGAACCAATCCTTTGTCACTGCATCATAATCGATATTTTCATTATTATCTATGTAGACAATTCTCAAACAAATGAGAATTTTAATTGTTATTCCTATAGTTGCCATATTTTTCTTCCATTGTCACCCACCCTAACTTGGGGAAGATGAAATTCAAGGTAGGCTCTTTAGGTGGATGAGAAGTCAGTTAAATAAGTCCATTGGTCTGAGATAATAATATTAGTATAATGATCATAATAATATATCTGCTGAGATAGAGGGAAAAGAGACACAGGAGGAAGGGAAGGAGAGAGACAGAGAGGAGAAAGATAAACACACAAAGAGAGATACAGAGATGGGGGGAAGAAAGAGACAAAGGAGCAAGGGAAGGAGACAGAGAGACAGAGGGAAAAGAAAGAACAGATGAGAAAGGGAGGTGGGAAGAATTAAGACAGAGAGAGAAGCACAGAGAAAGGCATAGAGACAGAGGAGAGAAGAGAGAAAGACAGAGAGGAGGAAGGGAGTGAGGGAGGAAGGAAGGGAGGAAAGGAGGGAGGGAGGGGTGGAGGAAGGAAGGAAAGGAGGGAAAGGGAGAAGAAGAGGGAGAGGGAGAGGGAGATGGAGAGGGAAAGACAGAGACAGAGAGAGATGGAAAGGAGAAAATCAGAATGCATCTTGGGCAGTGCTACAAGTGGACATTGAGAAAGGCCCCAAATGTACAGAATCAGGAGATGATCAGCCTAGATCTCCCATAGGAAATGGTGCAGAATTTTCAGTGGTCCCCCATGGCTCACTGCTAAAGGCCCATAGAGATATCACATGGCCCAAAATCTTGGAACACCATGATATCAGAAGAACTATTTAAGAAAAGGTTATCAAAAGGCTGTGACATAGTGTTGGAAATGACATCATGAGAAGTGGCATAGTCAGTGAACTGATTTAAGTATTTTAAAATGTTATTTAAAGTACTTATTAAGCACCAACTCCTATGTGTCAGGAACGATTCTAAGCACTGGAAAACAGGATGCTGGATTTTGAATCCCCCCCCCCACACACACACACACACCCAGATACTTATGATCTGTGTGACTGGTCAGCTCACTTAGTCTCTTTGTGCCTCACCTTTCTTTCTCATCTGTAAAATCAGGAGATGGGATTCAGTGGTCTCTCAGGGACTCTCTAACCCTAAATCTATAATCCTAAAGTTGCCTGTTCAATCTCTAAGACCCAAGGAATCTCTGTGGCAAATGATTAGGATTATTCAAATCATTCTATACTAGTATCAGCCAACCTAGGGTAGAAGATATGGGAAATAAGGACCCAGAATACTGGTTGCAACCAGAATATTCAGAATGGATAAATAAACCTCTAATCAACTTTAGGTAGACTAGAGGTAAGAAAGATCTATCTGCATTTTTAACCTAGGGACTGTGAACTTTTTAAAAAATATACATTTTGATAACCATATTTTAGTATTTTTGGTTTCCTTTTTAATGCTATGGGTCCAATTTTAGGTATTTAAATGCATTATTTTAAGACGGAATCCAAATACCAGACTCTACACAAAGGGTTCAGAACAAAAAAACATGTCTGTTCCAAGGGCCAGTTCTAGCCCTTTGCTTCATTGCAATTAAGCATCCCTGCAGCCCAAGGAAGGAAAAAAGGTCCTTGTAGGGACAACAGCATTTAGAAGGAAGCCTTTGAATTTTTATTGAAAAGAATTGAAGAGCTAGGAACAAGAGTTAGGTCATTCCCTCCTAAAGAGTTTCCACACTCTTATTTTTAGATCCCACAATTATATCATCCCCATTATGGCACAACTATCCCTCATCTAAACCCAATTTGCCTGGGGATGCGAAGGGAGAGGAATGTTACAGAACAATGAAATAAATTAATAAATGCTACTTTTGAATGTAATGATGAGGAATTTGAGGAAGAAAGGAAACTTTTGCATTAAATAGCTCAGATAATCATAATGTATAGGGAACACAAATATATAAAACAAAGAGGCAAAAGATAAGTCATTAAAGGATACAAATAGTTCTCGAATGATTACAAACTATTCACAGCCATGTAGAAGAATGCTTCAAATCACTAATAAGAGAAATGCAAAACAACTTGAGGGTTTCATCCAGAAAATTGTCAAGGCTCACAAAAGACAGAAACAGTAAATGTTGGAGGGGCTATGGAAAGACTACTACTACACTAATAACACACTACTATACTGTTGGTGGAACTGTGGATTGATCCACCCACTCTGGAAAGCAATTTGGAATTATACTAAGAAAATAACTAAAAATCCATACCCTTTGACCCAGAGATCCCTGTGGCAAGAATAAATCCGACAGGGACCAATAACAAAAGAAAGGCTATTGTGACATCAAGATATTTATGATAGTCTTGTTTTTATAATAGCAAGTGTATGCCCATACAGAGGGGAATGGCTAAACAAGTTGTGGTACATGAATCTAACAGAATATTACCGAGTTATAGGAAACAATGAATTCAAAGACTTCAGAGAAATATGGAAAGATCTCATGAACTGATACAAAGTAAACCAGGAAACAATATACACAATGCCTGCAACACTGTAAATGGATAAAAATAATGACAAAAATGACACTGACCATTGAAAACTGAATAATGATAATGACCAAGCTTGACTCTAGAGAAAATATTTTTAAATGTACATTCTTCCTTTCTTTGCTTAGATAGGAGACCATGGGGAGGGAATATTACATCTTCTGTCAGCCTTCATTGGTATGTTGCTTAGTTTTGCTGAACTGATTCTTTTTCCTCCTTTTTATTCTTTTCTACACAGAATGTCTCTCTGGGGAGAGGATGGATGACTAATATATTCAGATATGAAGGTAATATGAAAACAAAAATTAACTATAATTTTAAAAAAAGTAACCTTCACTTCTGAGGTTTCAAAATACATTCCTAAAACCCTAAACAATCTCTGACCATCTGCCCTTCTTTCCCTTCCTCCCCCATGGACAAAAATAAACCTTTATTTTTTTTAACTCTGTAAATAAGTTCTCAGTAAAAGACTGCCTGGATTACAGTATCTGTTGGAAAACAGGCATATTCCATATGGAAGAGGGTTACATAGTACTTCCAAACATGGATTCAGTACTCATTCTCTGGAAAGGAGTGTCAGGGTCTCAAACTTAGATGGATGGATGAATGGAGGGACGGATGGATGGAGATATGGAGGGATGAATAATGATTTGTCAAAGATGATGTTGCAGACTCATGGGTAAACACATTCCTCTTAGGTTTCCTATTCCCACATATCCTTGTTTTAATGTTTTGTTTTGCCCTTTGTGTTGTAGATCCAGTGACCACAGGAATGAGTTTGATCTCCAAGGGGCTCAGAATGTATTCTTACAATCCTACTTCACAATGATCTTTTCATGAGTATAAAGAACTCCGTACACTACTACAGGTGGTGTCAGAGATCTCAGGTTCAAATTCAAACTCTGCTATTTACTGCTTAGCCTTGGTGGCATTAAATAAACCAATTAACCTCTCTAGGTCTTCTCCTCCTCCTATATAAAATTAGAGAGATAGAAGAGATTGTAGAAGTCTCTTACAGCTCTAACATCCAATGAGCTGACCCTCTCCAGTACTTTAGCCCCTCAGGTTGGAGAACTGTGGACAGGAGATCATGGGGGGCGGGGCGGTTAGCATGGATTAAATGTGCTTTTCTTTGGCCCCTAAGAACATCATTGAGAACAACAGGGAGGTGTAGCCAATTTTGACCTATATAATGAAAGAGATTCCTGTACAGGTACAGGTTGGTCTAGTTAATCGCTAGGGTCCTTCTAGCTCTGAGTTGATAAGGTTCTGTATTTTTTTCACTTAAGCTGTTAATTAATTCTCCCCAGGAAAGGTACTCTCTGTATTCAGACCATGTCCTTGATCTCTAGTGATGACAAAGTGTCTCTGTTCTTTCCTCTCACCTCTAGTCAACCCACCAGGCTTTGGGTGGAGGAGACACTGCTATGCCCCCTTGTCCCAGAGCTTCTGTCCCCCCACCCTTTTGAAGGCCACACAGACTCTCTCCTTCACCCATAGGTCCTCTTCCTACCCTGAAGATAGGGCAATCCTGATTGCCTCTCCAATAACAGTTGCTCCTAGGATCTGTTGTCATGAAGTGAATAGAGCCTTCAGCAGGAAGACAGAACTTATCTCCTCACCTAGATTCAAATGCTACCTTAGACAACTAACCCAGAATGAGAATGCATGCTCTGCAGTGGTATACTCTGAAGGAATGATTGCTTCTTTGTAGGAAAAAACTGCCTCTGGGAAGCAGTGTGGTGGAATAGAATAAGCACTGGCCATAGAATCAGAGGACCTGGATTCAAATCCCAACTCAATACTGACTGACAGTGTGACATTGGGTAAGTCACTTGAACTCTCTGAGTCTCATCTGAAAAGTGAGAATGTTGGACTAGATGGCCTCTGAGGTTTTGATAAATGAACCTATAACCCAATATAATCCATCCATGCTGTAATGAGTCAGTCAGTGATCACTCCACTGAGTTCCCTGGCTTTTTGCCCCTGACTAGATTGTTTATATAACTGTAACCATGGGACTTGCAAGTGGACCATGCCAGGATGAAAATGAGAAAGAAAGGCTTCATGTGGAGGGTAATGCTTGAGTCATGTTGGCCTTGATGTGGCTGGGGCCTTAGAGATCATCTGATGCAAACCCCTCATTTTACTGAGAAAACTCAGAGAACCAAAGTGAGTTGTCCAATAGCTCCCAGTAAACAAAGAACAGAACTAGGTTTTGAAACCAAATCTTCTATTCCAGAGGTGTCAAACTCAGGTACTATAGGTCTTCATGCTGCCCAGAAAACTATCCTAGTGTGGCTTATACCAGATTAAGATGAAATTAACAAAATAAATAAAAATATAATAGAACAGGGGCAGCTAGGTGGTGCAGTGGATAAAGCACTGGTCCTGAATTCAGGAGGGCCTGAGTTCAAATCTGGCCTCATACACTCAACACTTACTAGCTGTGTGACCCTGGGCAAATCACTTCACCCTCATTGCCCTGCAAAAAAAAAATTATATATATATATATATACACACACACACACACACACACATTATATATATATATATATAATAGAACATAGAAAATTTTAATATGTGGTTTTCAAAATCAATATGTGACCTGAAAGAATCCTCAAATAGAGTTTAGTGACCCTTATTCTTATTTAAGTTTGACACCATGCTATAGTTGCTTCATATTCAATGATTCTGGAGCCCATGGGCACCAAGAAATGAGTAAGATCCACAAGGATAGGAAACTGCTGAACCTGCATCCTCTTTAGTACCCAATCCCCACTGACGTGCCATTAGCCTCTGGAACTAGAATGATCTGAACGCCCCATACAAAAGGCTATTGTAGAAGCATGGCTGTAACACAAGGATATTCCTCTAAAGTTCTAACATGGTGCCAGTATTTATGAACATGACTAAGTAGCAACCTCTGACTATAATGGAAAGCATTACTAGTAAGACCAACTCTTATGATTGAGTGTGGAGAACCTTCCCTTGGATATTACCCAGTCAGTCTCTTCTGTTACTCACTATATCAGATAACTGGTTCACATTAACCTAGCCATCAGTGTGGTAAAATAATGGAATTTGGCAGATGCCCAGGGGTCTGACTTGATTGATCTAGTAGTGTTTGAATTGGGTGTGAATGAGAAATTACTAAGTACCCACTTAAAGATGATTGGATTTTAGACACAATTCCTGGCCAGCCCTGTTAAACCTAGTCTAAACTTGGCCAACCACTCTCAGCCACATAACTTGGGGGAGGGAGAAAAAAGTAGAAAAAGGGGACCCCAACAGGAAGTCAGTCTCTCTCTGTCTCTGTCTCTGTCTCTCTCTGTCTCTCCTGGGAGAAGCTTTTGGAGCTGACTGGAGACAGGCTGAACAGCTGACTCCCATAGAAATTATGGACCCCTCATGGTGAGTTAATAAAATCCAGCTCTTTGAATCAGCTGAGCTGAAAGCGAGTTTGGGTTTTGAGACAGCCTTTTCTAGCGCCATGGAGATGACCCGTTTTCCTCTCTCTATTCCCTTGTCTTTGACTTTTAATAAAAACCTGATTTGTTTGTGGAAAAGAGGCTGTTAAGCTCCTTTCTTATTGGTCTGGGAGAAATAACTTTAAAAAGGCAGTTCGGAGGGTAGGAAGCTTTGGACCTAGAAGTCCCTCATTATTTTCTGAACCCCAATATTATGGTGAGCCACCCAATTAACTCTCCCCATATTAAATTTGGCCCCCACATCAGCATAGCCTTAATGTGTTTCTAACTCCTTCTATCAAGTGATATAACTACTACCAAGAATTCATCCAAATGGCCAATCACCAACAGTCCATCTTCTGACACAGAGAGCCAGTCTTAATACCAAGATATACGAAATGTGTAAAGTAGAGATGTAGACATAGTAATCTTTCACAACAAGGTGAATTATGCCATCAACTTAACCCTCAGCCACTTTGAAAACACCTTTGACAGTCATACATGTTTGCAAGTAATAGGCACTTAATAAATACCTGTTCATTCATAGATTTAGAGTAATAAAAGGGCTTACTTTCTCCTCAGGATACATGATGTGTTCAGAGATTAAGCATCTTAAAACAGATACAAAATAAATACATAGTAATTTTGGAGAAGGGCAATAAATACTAGGGCAATTAGGAAAAGTCTTGGGGCAGCTAGGTGGTGCAGTGGATAAAGCATCGGCCCTGGATTCAGGAGTACCTGAGTTCAAATCCGGCCTCAGACACTTGACACTAGCTGTGTGACCTTGGGCAAGTTGCTAAACCCCCAATGCCCCACAAAAAAAAAAAAAAAAAAGGAAAGGTCTCCAATCAGGAAAGGCCTCTTGCAGGAGGCAGCATTTGAGTTGATACTTAATAGTAGCTAAAGGTTCCAAGAAGTAAGGGTTAAGAAGGAGAGCATTCCAGACATGGGAAATAGCTTGGACAAGGATATGGGGGCTCGATATGGAATATCATTTATGGAAAATGGCAAGTAGGTGGGTTAGGTTGGAGTGTGGAGGGTTTTACTTTTTTCTTTGTAGGTGCTTAATAAATGTTTGTTGACTTGGCTTGACCTGGCTTATTGGGAGGCAGGGAGAAGGGAATTAAACAAGGAACCAGCCTGAAGTGGAGCCAGAGTGTAAAGGGATTTAAATAGTAAACAGAGGAGTATTTTGTACCAGGGATCATGGGGAGCCATTAACTGCTGCTGAGCATGCAAATGGCATAGTTGGGCTTGTGTTTTGGGAGCATCAATTTGTCCGCTGTGTGAAGGAAGGATGAGATGGAAAAAGGCTGGATTCAAGGATACCAATGAGAAGACTACAGCAATATAAGTGAGAGGTTATATAAGCCTAGTTGTGGTGTGAATAAAATGAAGGGGGCTATGGATGTTGTGGAGATACAGTCAATAAGACTTGGAAACAAACTAGATATAGGGATGACTATGAGGAATAAAGTTGAGTGACTGGAAGAATGGTGGTGACCTCAACAGTTACATGCTGTAGGACCCTAAGCAAGTCACTTGCCCTCTTCAGGCTCTAGGCAACTCTTTAAAAACATAAGTTGCAAAGAATATACTAACCTTCACTAGTAGAGTTAATTTCCTTTTTTAAGGAAATTAATTAATTTAATACCAATCAAATAATTATAATAATGACAACTGAAATTTATAGCACTTCAAAGTTTGTAAGACATATATATGTGTATAAATTTATACACACATATACATGTGTACATTTCTATATAGGTATGTGTACATATATACACATGTACACAAAAAACTAGAGAGAAAAAGAGAGATACAGACAGAGATAGAGATAGAGATAGAGATAGAGATAGAGATAGAGATAGAGATAGAGATAGAGATAGAGATAGAGATAGAGATAGAGATAGAGATAGAGATAGAGATAGAGATAGAGATAGAGATAGAGATAGAGATAGAGATAGAGATAGAGATAGAGATAGAGATGGATAAGTTGTTGCTCACTCATTTTCAGTTAAACTCTTCATGACATATGGGAATGGCTTACCATTTCCTTTACCAGCTCATTTTATAGAGGAAGAAACTGAGGCACATAGGGTTAAGTGACTTGCCCAGGGTCATACAACTAGTAAGTGTCTGAAGTTAGATTTCAACTAAGGAAGATGAGAGGCCCACTGCTGTATGCACTATGGTGCTACCTAGTTACTATAAAGAAATACAGATACAGATATATTACTATAGCTTTACATAAGTATATCAGTAAATATATAGATAAGATTATAACTATAGATGTAAAACTTCATTTGATCCTTACAACCCTGTGCAACAGAAGATACACTATCCCCATTTTACAGAAGATAAACCTAAAATTTTGAGGTTAAGTTACTTCCACAGGGACATACAGCTAGTAAGTAGTTGAGGCAGGACTTAACTCATGCCTTCTTCACCCCAAGCCCAACTATAGATGCTCTCCATCTACAGGATCACAGATCTAGAGTTTCCAGTGTCAGCTCTAAAGTTCATTGGCTCCAGCCCTCTCATTTTACAAACAAGGTAACTGAGAAAAGCCAAGAATAGCAAAGCAGCGACCTGAGATTTTTGAAAAGCCATTGCTGATGGACTCAGAGGAAGAGTAAGCAGGATAGTGTGTGCTAAAACTCTATAAGGAAAGTCAGCCCAAAAGGAATGGGAAGTTCTCCAAAATTAAAGTCTGAGGGTTTAAAAAAAATCAATGATTCTGATGACAAAAAAAAAAGATTTATCTCAAATTTAAGTCTCTGCTTAAGCTCTACCTCAAAAGAGAGCTCACTGCCTTCTGAAGTCCATTCCTTTTTGGGGTGCTCTCATTGTACATCAAGCCTAATTGTACTTCTCTGCAAATTACACTACTGATCCTAGTTTTGCCTTATGGGTTCAAAGTAGAACAAGTCTCATCTAATACCTTTTCGATGTAACAGACTTCAAATATCCCAAGATATCACTCATATTCCACCAAGTCTCTTGTAAATAGCACTGCCTTCCTTCAGCTGATCTTCACATAGCATGATCACGGAGGGGTCCTTCACCACTCCAGAGACCCTCTTCCAGATCATCTTCTTGGCAATAGCCTTCCTAAAAGATGGCACTAATTATTGAACACAGTACTCCAAATGTCATCTGATCAAGGAGGACTGCCCAAAAACTCATGGGAGCATGGGCTTCAAACTGGAAAAGACCTTTGAGGTTAACTAATCCAATCCCCTCTTTTTACAGATGAGGACACTGAGGTCTCAAAAGATTAAGTGGCTCACCCAAAGTCACACAAATAATAAGTGAAACCTATTCTCCTGACATCATATCCAGCACTCTTTGCACTGATTATGAACTACACCTCCCTCAGAGAGATGAGGGACTACTAGGGCAGAATGCTGTAGACATTGTTTTGCCGAGGTCACTCTACTATGTATACTTGCTCAATTCTACTTCCTTGTTAAAGGGGAGGGTTCAATTCTGAAACTGAGTTGGGGAATATTTCCAAAAATGGCTATGATATAAAAATGGAAGATGAAAAATAAAATATATTTCATATAATAAAATATGTGGGAAAATATATAAGACCAAAGTTCATTCCCCAACATATAACAAATAATGAAATATACCTCCTTCCTCCTGGAAGAGAAATGAAAAGTCTATAAAATCAGGACACTGTATACCTTCTCAGACAAGATCACTACTACAATGAAAGATTTCAATTCTAGGGGGTAGGGGAGAAGCAGGTATATCTAGAAATGAATATTAATTATAAAGAAAGATGATCTCAAATTATTTTTAATAAATACATTTTATTGTTAGAAAAAATCTTTTGTGAATGACCTATGAATAGCTTCAAGAGTTCTTAACCTGGGGTTTAGAAAAATGTATTTTTAAATATTTTGATAACTTTATTTAAATATAATTATATTTTTAATCATTTGTATTTTATTTTATGCATTTAAAATTATTCTTCATTAGATTTACAAAGGGGTCCATGATATACGCACAGACACAAAAGAAGATGAAGAAGAAGTTAAGAACCCCTGGACTAGAGTATCCTTATAAATTAAAACATGAGATGGGAATAGACAGGCTTTCTTGGACAATTTTCTGCAGCAAACCCCATCAGCAGTCACATACCTGACTGAGAGATGTGGAGAATATAAGATCCCACTGTGTTTATTGTTTATTGATTTTTTAAAGCATTTAACTTATTAGAACAAAATGCCGCCTCAAAGGCTTTTCTCACACAAGGTGTCTGCCATACATACATTAAAGCCATACCAGATTCTCTAGGAGATTCAGCTACAGAGAAAATTTTGTCCAGTGATCCCCTAAGTATTGACAAGTCAGTATAAAAGAAATACAAAATAAGAAAACATGTTCACCAAAAGACCCATGTCATGGAAGATACCCCAAGGAAAGCCCAGGCAAGATAAGGAATGTTTACCAATGCCAAGGATTTTAAAAATATTTCTTTTTGTTCTCCTCTACAGTGAAATCCACTACAATGCAAAAGATATGGGTCTAACCATATCACTGGAAAAAACAAAGTGGATGAAAATATAGGTTTTGCTCAATATATAATAGAAAAAAACTTTCTACTATCTGGAGGCATTTCAAAGTAGAATGGATTACCTTGAGAAGTGGTAAGCTTCCCTACCTGGAGGTCTCCAAATAGAATCTTATTCTCACTCACTTATTCCCCCCACCTTCTCTCTAGTTACCTTTACCCCTACCACCCCACTGTCCCTCCAGTTCTACAACCCTAATCAAATCAATACTACCATTGCTATTAGGAAATGTGTATCAATTTATTCACCTATGGCACCACTCATCATTATTATAACTTTTCAAGTCAACTCCCACCTTGCCACCACTTCCCTTTATGTGTTATTTTCCCCTCTGGAATTTAAGCTTCTTGAGGGTAGGGATTATCTTCACTTCTGTGTATGTATTCCCAGGGCTTAGCATGATGCTTTGGAATACAGAAAGTGTTTAATAAATGCTTTTCATTCACCCATCTAGCAATTTCTTCAGCTACAGTCCCATATTTGAAACTACCTGTTGGAGATTTCTATATGAATCCAGCACCACAAGCTCAACATGTCTAAAATCAAACTTCTTATCTTCCCTGTCCCTTACTTGTCATAAAGTTCCTCTTTCTTCCTTACATTCCTATTTCTGTTGCAGATATTTCCATTTCCTCACTCAACATGTCTCAAGGCCTAAGTGTCATTCCTGACTCCACTTTTCACCCAAAGCCAGTCAATGCCAAGGCTGATAATCTTACTTCTATTCCCATCCTCACAAGCAGGAATTGTGTGTTGTATTTTCTCATTAAAATATAAACTCCTCACAGAGAACTGTCTTTTTTGCTTGTCTTTATATCCCTAGCACTTAGTATAGTGCCTGGAACAGAGTAAGCATTTAATGAATGCTTTGTCTACCTACCTATCAAAATTGCCTTATATATTGCAATACCTTCCTAAGAAATCTCTTAGTATCCTTTTTCTCTCTCATCCAAGCTATCTTGCATACCACCTTTATGTTAATGCTCTTACAATACCAGTTTAATCACATCATTTCCCCTGCTCCAAAGACTTTAATACTTCCTTATTAACTACCAAAATAAAAAATCCCAGCATTGACATTCAAGATGATAAACCATGGTCTTCATCTCCCTTTCCATCCTTATTTTCCACTGTTCCGTTATGCCCTATGTTTCAGTTAAATAAATTACTCCATTAGAATGAGAACTCCTTGAAGGCAGACATTGTCTTTTGTCTATTTTTGTACCCCCAGGGCTTAGCACAATGCCTGGCACATAGTAGTTGCTTAATGAATGTTTACTGACTGACTAATCACTCATCGGTCTCAAAATATGAATTGTGATTTGTCACTTCTTAGTCTTTCCTCGTGACATTCCCTATGTCTGAAATAACCTCCACCTCTACTCCCTTCCAATCACCAACTGTTCAAATCCCACCCTTAGTTCTAGGTACATGTCCAATTGCATCCTCTTGATGAACCCTTACTTATATGGAGATGGCCTCTCCCTGACTGGAAATCCTATGGTTGCTGATTCTCACTTTTTTTGATTCTCACGTTTTAAGGCCATCTAGATAACCTTCATTGTACTTTTTCACATCCATGTCTTTCTCTTTGCATTAGCCTAAACTCCTGTTTCACATGCTACCTGTATGGCTGCCCCTGCATCCTGATATGCTGGGCTCTCTGGCCCCACTTGAGAAATAAGACTTCAATTCAGCACAGATTCTCCTGAATCCAACATTGTATCTACTATACACACTACCTCTCTTGATTTGAGCTCCAGGTATGATCATCTCCATTTTACAGGTGAGGAAATGGAGGTTCAGGAAAGTTATGCCTGTGGTTGCTAAACCTTGCAAGTTTTATCTTTGTAGTACTCTCTAGAATCCCTTTCTGCTTTCCCAGAAATGAGGCTCTCTGACTTGGGAGTCATCAGTAAGGCTTGGTATTTGAAATCTTGGTTATGGAAAGTTGGAAAAGATAAGATCTATGGGGGAAATAAAAGTTATTTTCAAGTATTTGAAGGGTTGTCATATGGAAGAAGGCATATAAATGTGCATGTCTATTTTAGAACAAAAAGGTGGAAGATTGGCATTAATGCATCCTTGCCAATACCCTTGAAGTGTGCCTTTCTAATGAGCCTACAGCATACGCTGTTCATTAGTCCATCATACATATGTCTCAGGTAGAACCACAGCTCAGGTGATCAGGTAAGCAAAATGGGAAAATGGGACAGCTGTCACTCTGAAAGGACGGCTTAAAAGAAATGTTGAACACACTAGAGGGGCCGAGGAAGACTGTGCACTGATGCAGAAGCTGACTTTATGACAATGAAGGACAGCTTGAGAGCTGTGGACAGTACAGACATCAGAGGACCTGACTCTACCACTTAATGGTTATGAGTCCTAGAACCCTTAAGTTCTCTGGGCCTCAGTTATCTGGCAACTGAAAATCAGAATGTATGTGATGGCAACTTCACGGCATCTTTTGGAAGGATCAAACAAGAGAATATATGTAAACTAAGTGGACAGAATCTTGTGGCCTTGGAGGCAGGATGATCTGGTTTTAAATCCTTTCTCTGAGAGCTATGAGGCTGCTTGACTTCCAGACATAATCCCAATCTCCCCCCTCCCCCAATAGTATCTTGGACTTTGCTCCTAGAACTCTGGGCTCTGATAGGCAAACTTTCACCTGATTTTTCTCCACACTTCTCACTAACCATCCCTGCACCTTGCCACTGTTCAACCCTGCCCCTTCATATTCCTCTGTATGTGTTGTCTTCCCCTAACAGCTCCTTGAAGGAAGGGACTGGCTGGCTTGCATATATTTGTATCCACAGTGCCTAGTACAAACTAAAGACCTAAGAAATCATCTATCTATTCATACATACATACATCAATTAACAAATAAATAGACATTAATTGTCTACTATGAAGGCACTTCATCCATCTACTATTTATCTATCTCCTCTATCCATCTATCTGCCATCGATCCATCTACCTGTCTTTTCTATATATCCATTTATCTACCATCCATCTATATATTTCATCTATCTCTTCTATCTCCTCTATCCATCTACCATCTATCTATCTATCTATGTCCTCTATCTATCTACTATCCATCTATTTCTTCTATCTTTTATATTGATTTATCCATCTACCTACTATCCATCTATCTTTCTATCTATCTATAGCTATCTCCTCTATCTACCTAAATCTATGATCCTGCCTCTGACATGTAGTGTCACCCTGGGTGAATCACCTAACCCTCAGGGCTAAAAGGCAACTCTAAAACTAGAAGTTGCAGAGAAGGGGATGACTTGCATTTTTAGAGGGAGTGTCCTATACAAGGCAATCACAGGTCCAGTCCCTATCCATTCTTAGAGAACGAGGTGCTGTGATACCATGGATAGAGTACCAGCCTTCTAGTTAGGAAAACCTGGGCTTGAGTCATGCCTCTGACATCCATGAGCTAGGCAAGTCTCTTAACTTCTCAGAGCCCCAGGCAACCTTTAAAGACTGTAAGTCCCAGGTCAAATGATGATCTACATTGATAGAAGAAAAGTCCACAGTTGGGGTGCCTTATACAAATTAAATCATTGGTCCAGGAAAAAAAATACCTGGAATAGCTTACTCATGGAGTTACTATAAGGTTCAAATAACATAAGATAAAGAAAGACTTGGCAAACCTCAAACGGTTATGTAAGTGCCAGTTGCTATTGCTAACCTTAATGTGTTATATAATGTCAGCTACTCTTAGGATCAGCTTAGGGCCAAGGACTGAACCTGTGAACTATAGAGTCTGGGTGCAGATCGGAGCATACTATTTTCACTTTGTTGTTGCTTTTTTGTTTCTTCTTTCTTGTGGTTTTCCCCTTTTGTTCTGATTCTCATTTCAGAATATGACTAATGTGGAAATGTGTTCAACATGATTGTACTATGTAACCTAAAACAATTACATGTTGAACTAAACTGAATTGTGAAACGTATGGACTAATGGGAAGAGGGTCAAGAGACTTAGGTTGTATTTGGAGCTCTGCCAATAATTAATTGTATGAATGTGAACAACAATCTTTTGGTTGACTCAGTTTTCTCAGCTCTAAATTAATAATTTCTAAAATCCTTTAAAGCTCTAATATCCCATGACTTCTTCAAAGCTTTCTAGAACCAATTAACCTAACTAAATTACAACAGCCTCCTTCTCTCTAATCTGTCATTCTCCAAATCACCCAGTTCACCACCTCCAAATTAATCTGAGTATCATGTCACTCCCATGCTCAAAGATTTTCAGTGACTCCCAAATGCCCATGAAAACAATTGAGCCACAAATATCTAAGGTCTACTCTATTCTAGGCACTGTGCTAGCTGTGGGGAGATACAAAGATAAACATGAAGAAGTTTCTCTCTGTCCTCAAGAAGCTTATATTCTTTTTTTAAAATAGTATTTTATATTTGTGAGAAAAAGGTGTTGTCTCCTCAGGCCATAAGACCTATGGAAAGTCCCTTGGCCCCTGTGGTTTAGCAACAGGAAGGGTCAGAAAAGTCCCCATTCGGCCTTTGACCAATCAGTACAGGATAGGGAAGTCCCTAGAACCTCACTCAGCCTCCAGCCAATCAGGATAGAGAAAGGACAAAATCACAAACCACAAAATGGAGATGAAAGCCAAATTAGCAGAACTGACCCTTAAAATGCCCTGAAGTAGACTACCTAGCTTTACTACACTTGCTTAATAAGATGGCTGCATATTAACTAATATACGCCCTAGGTGAAGATTTAACATTATCATGAGACATGCTATTTATGAAGTAGAAGTATTATATATGGAGAGTAGGTCCGTGAAGTAGGTTGGACTTGAAGAGTGTGACTCTCTAGTACTCCACCAATGAGGAAGAAGGGGAAGGAACTTGCAATAGGGACCAGGGGATGAAACCTGCTGCATCAGGCACCAAGGTGTGGTACTTTTCTGAGGTATCCAACTGCTCTGCAGACCATAAATAAAGTTTGTTTTGCTAACTACTTTTTGGGTTGGTGGTCCTGGTCATTGTGAGTGCTTCTCACATTTTATTTTTTCCAGTTACATGTAAAGGTGGTTTTCAACATTAATTTTTGTAAGATTTTGAGTTCCAATTTTTTCTCCCTCTCTTCCCTCCTTCCTCCCCAAGACAGCAATCATTCTGATATAGGTTATACATTAACAATCATGTTAAACATATTTCCACATTAGTCATGTTGTGAGAGAAGAATCAGAACAAAAGAGAAAAACCATGAGTAAGAATAAACAAACAACAAAAAAGTGAAAATAGTATGTTTGGATCTGTATTCAGACTCCATAGTTCTTTCTCTGGATCGGGAGAGCAGTTTCCATCTTGAGTCTTTTGGAATTATCTTGGATCACTGTATTGCTGAGAAGAGCTAAGTCTATCACATTTGATCATCACACAATGTTACTGTGTACAATGTGCTCCTGCTTCTGCTCACTTCACTCAGCATCAATTCATGTAAGTCTTTTCAGGTTTTTCTAAACCTATCCTGCTTATCATTTCTTACAGCACAATAGTATTCCATTACATTCATAAACCCCAACTTGTTCAGCCATTTCCCAATTAATGGACATCCCCTGAATTTCCAATTCTTTGCCACCACAAATAGAGCAGCTATAAATATTTTTGTACATGTTGGTCCTCTTCCCTTTTTTATGATCTCTTTGGGATATAGATCTAACAATGGTATTTCCGGGTCAAAGGATATGTACAGCTTCATAGCCTTTTGGGCATAGTTCCAAATTGAAGAAGCTTATATTCCAATGTTGTTTTTCATTCTTCATTCTCAAAGAGGACCAATGAAATCACAAGGGTAATGTCTTGACTTGCAAATGAATTGGATTTAAGTGAGGCAGAGCTGTGAAAAGTCATCAGCCTCATTAATTCTTCCAGAGTCATCAAAGTCCAGTGGCAAGACAAAAGTCAAGATGACTGGTAATGGCCAGGGATGCAGTGGGTGACCTTGGCCTTTCTGAATTAAGGTTTTGTCCATTTGTAAAATGAGATTAAGCTAAAATAACCTTTGAGGTCTCCTCCAGCTCTAGATTCCTGATGCATCTTTTCAAGGAGGAACATTCTCAATGGTCTCAGACAACACATATGTATTAGCACAGTGAAGTTGCCCATTTCTCTTTCCCACTCCACTCCAACCCCAACCCCAAACCTTATTATATCACAGGGTGAAAACTAACGCACTGGGTCAGATTCATCTCTTATCTAGCCCCCTAAAGACCCAAGGAAACATGGAGATTTACTGTTGCCAGACAGTCTTAAAGGTTAGAGATAAGACTCCTCTTGGTTTGTTTTGTTTTGTTTTTCATCATTCAATAATATGTTTATTTCACCAAGATGATAGAAATTATTAAGTAATATGGCCCTAATAACAATTTATTTTAAGCTCCTGTAGTTATTACTTATTAATAGTATATCCAAGAATACTCTTAAACACTAAACAGCTTGCTGACCCTTTGCTCTCCAAGAACAGTCACTCCAACTTCTTGTTTTAGTTTTTCTCCCTTATCTGTCAACAAGCTAACATGTTCAGTCTTGTGATTTTTCAGAAAATTCCGTTTTTTCTCATTCGAATTCTCAACTGTTTATAGTTCAGAAAAGTGAATTTCATGCCAAAAACTTATATACACCATAATGACCTACAATCATTCACTTATGACAACCATCAGTAATCTAGGATGTAAGCCTCCTCTTGTAGCTATGATACTTCATTTCAAGGAACCTGCTTATGTCACCACTTGTGTGACCTTGGGTAAGTCATTTATCACCTCTATGATCCTCAGTTTCCTCATCTGTAAAATGTCAGCATTGGACTAAATGATCTCTTAGTTTCCTTACAACTCTAAGTCAGTTATCCTCTTAATTCTAGTGCTTTTTCTAGTGCAAGTATTTACTTGATATTTATCTTGTACATAGCTTGTTTGCATGTACTACTTGTTTGCTTGTTGACTCTCCCATTAAATTGGGAGCTCTCTGACGGCAGGATCTATCTTTTGTCTCTTTTTGTATCCTTAGAACTTACAGTGCCTGGTGCATAGTAGGTGCTTAATAAATGCGTATTGATAGACTTGCTGATATCCTAATAAATGTTACTATGACTACAAGCCTTCTCTCCTCTGCTCTATGAAATGTTGGTCTGGGTCAGTTCTCCAAGAAAGGCCTCCAGTGAATTATTCAGTATGACCTGGAGATGTCCAGTCAACCATTTACCCAGTTCCAATTTTAGAAACAAAACAAGTACATTTCAAAAGCAACACTCAAGCCCATAATGTGTATTTGATGTAGATGGAGAAGCATTTCCAATGGCCTTGATTTTGAAAGCTCCAAGCCGCAGGTTTCTTACGACTGTGGATTTGACTATATATCATACTGGCTCATCATAGACAGTACATGCATCCCACGGTCAGCATGTTAATAATAATAGCTGACATTTATATAGCATTTCCAAGCTTGCAAAATACTTCGCATCCTTTATCTCACTTGAGCCTCACAACAGCCCTCTGAAGCACTGATGATATTATTAGCATTTTATTGATAAGGAAATTGAGGCTCAAACAGGTTAAAGGACTCTGCCCATGGACACAGAATTCAGAAGCATCAGAAACAGTGCTGGGATTCAGGTGTGTTTGATGCCCACTCTGTTCACCAAGACACACCGTCTTCCCAAGTTCTCAAACTACTATAACCAGGCCAGTACGTCAGACATAAATATTCTGTTGTATATTTATCTGTCTCATGAGGAAGGAAGGGAGGGAGGGAGGGAGGAAGAAGATAAAAAGGGGAGGGAAAAGAAAGAGAAAGAAAAGAAAAGAAGAGAAAGAAAAAAACAACAGTAGAGAGAAAGAGGGAAGAAAGGAGAGAAAGGAAGAGAAAGACAGAAAGAGAGGAAAGAGAAAAGAGAAAGGAATAAGAAAAAAGAGAACAATAAAAAAGAGAAAGGGAAGGAAGGGAGAGAGGGAGGAAAGGAGGGAGGGAAGGAAGGGAGGGACCAAAGGAGGGAGGGAGGGAGGAAGAGAGGAAGGAAAAGCCTAGCTTTCCTGAAGACTGGGTTTAAATTTAGAAAGATGAGTCTTCCTGACTACACACAAGGAGCTCTATTCACTGTACCACCTAGCTGCCAGATATAGAGATACCTCCAGGTATGACATACAGTTCTACCGAGCACAGGTCAGATGCTGCCTTCTGCATGAGGCCTTTTCCAAAGCCACCCAGTGCTAGCAATCTCTTTCTCCCCATGTCTCTCCCTGACTCTGTCTTTCTGTATGTCTCTGTCTCTCTGTCTCTCTGTCTCTTTGTCTCCATCTGTCTCTGTCTGTCTCTGTTTCTATCTCTGTCTCTAACTCTGTATCTGTCTTTCTGTTTCCCTCTGTCTCTCTGCCTCTCTGTCTCTGTCTCTGTCTCTGTCTCTCTGTCTCTGTCTCTGTCTCTGTCTCTGTCTCTCTGTCTCTGTCTCTCTCTCTCACACACACACACACACACACACACACACACACACTGAACGCCACCTTTTCCAGCAAAACATAAGCTCAAAGACAGTGTTTTTGTCCCCAACACCATCTTGCACATAGTAGGCACTTTGCAGTGCTTGTGAATTTCATCAAACCAAGAGTCAAGCACCAATGGAAAGGCAGGACGTGAGGAACAGCAGGGAGCCCAGGAATCCAGCTCTCACAGTGTTAACAGAATCCCCCATTCTCTCCTCTGTCTCATTTTTAAGTCTGTTGCCTGGATGAGGACTCAGTATAACCAGTCTCCAAGAATCAATTTCACCCTGCTTTTCATCCAGACTTTACAAGCTTTTGACTCTTCCTATTGTCTGGTCATGCCCTTTGAATTCGGGCTAGGGCCAAGGTGATGAGAGAAAGGAGAGAGAAGCAAGAAATACATTTTTTTCCTGTCTTTCTTCAAATCCCATCCCTTCCTGACCACCTCTTCTCTTCCAATTTCAGTACTCTATTAACAGAACTTAATTGGACATTCTCTCCTGAGACCCCATTCCTGGAGGAACCTTATTAGAGCCAAAGTTTATTCTGTCTAAGTTGACTAATGCTCAGTCACCCCCTGAGACTCTGCGTGGATGCATTGATAAACATTTTGTCCTAGGATGGGGCTCTTATGTATGCATCACCCGTTGGAGCAGCTTTGGCTGCTGATCTAA